>NC_071578.1:5000-318056 GCF_024509145.1 Vidua macroura | reverse complement strand
CCCTGTGTCCCTGTTTCCTTTGTCCCTGTTTCCCGTGTCCCGTGTCCGTGTGTCCCGTGTCCCTGTTTCCCTGTTTCCTTTGTCCCTGTTTCCCGTGTCCCGTGTCCCGTGTCTGTGTGTCCCTGTGTCCCTGTGTCCCACGTCCCTGTTTCCCATGTCCCGTGTCCTGTGTCCCTGTGTCCCGTGTCCCTGTGTCCCTGTTTCCTTTGTCCCATGTCCCATGTCCCATGTCCCATGTCCCATGTCCCTGTTTCCCGTGTCCCGTGTCCCTGTGTCCCGTGTCCCTGTGTCCCTGTTTCCTTTGTCCCGTGTCCCGTGTCCCTGTGTCCCGTGTCCCTGTGTCCCTGTTTCCTTTGTCCCATGTCCCATGTCCCTGTTTCCCGTGTCCCGTGCCCGTGTGTCCGGTGCCGCTGCCGGGGCGCGTGGCCGGGGCTCTGCGGAGCCGGCGCTCCGTCCTGCAGGATCAGCTGCAGTTTCTTTTCCGGCTGCAGTTGTGTGCAGGCTAACGTATCGCTGCAGACACTGGTATAGACATCTGAAATACAATTAAATGGCAGCAATGCTCTATTTGTCTAAACAAGACAAAGCATGGAATGGGTTCATTTGACTTGAAACATGTAATTAGCATAACCCTTCTGGATGCTTGTTTTATCATTTGCAATATAGTAAATGATTGATTATTGTACTGTACCTTTTGAATGTCATTAACAGAATTGTTTTGTCCACTTGATTAATATGTTGCCTCAACCTCAGAATAATCAGATTAAACTCGGTTGCCTTGTTCCTTCTGACTTGGAACATTCCTATTTCCATCACCGTCGTCTCACAAAGGTCCCATGTAGATTGGTGCATTTTGTTAACTCCAGTGTTTCAGGATACATCCAGCTGGGAATCTCTCCTGATTTATGGAATGGGTGTTTCTATAAAAATGTATTTTATAAGTTAGTTAACGACTATCTTCTAAGTTCAGACAGTGGAGGGGGGTGGAATTCAGTGTTTTCACTATAGTTCCTGTAACAAATCAAGCATCTGGTGTCCATACGTGTCTTTCACATCAGGGATCTCCAATTTTGAATGTGTGAGCCATAAGCCATGAATGGTTTATTTTTTGTCTAATTTTCTAAACCAAACCAAATTACACAAAAGCCTGAGCCTTGTTCTTTGCAAGAGTCAGTGTTACAGGTTTTCAGTTGTGTGATAAATCACATTTGTGATCCATAAACTTTTGGCTGCATTAAATTGCTGACATCCCAGCAGCTGAACAGCTTTTGCTGTTCAGTGATATTATCTGATCTCAGATTAAGGAATATTTCTTTTCATTGAACACATGTATATTAACATATTTAGGCGTGAAGGTTGTTTATCAGATCTTAGTCCTAAATCTGGAAGTGGAAATGTTTGAGGGCAGGGCCAGTGCTGCCTAGCAGAGGCCGGGCTGTGGCTGAGCCATGGCCTTGGTGCTGGTGCTGGGAGAACCTGCTGGGCTCCCCTGAGCTGGGCAGAGGCCAGGGGCACCAGAGCCTGACCCCAGGAGTGGCAGGCCTCTCTCTGGGTGGAAATGGTGTGCACAGCATGTGCACGCACATATGTGCATTAGGAGATGAAAAAACACGTGAAGATTCAAAATGCCTTGACAACAAAATGTGAATGAAGCATAAACTTATGCTTCAGGATGAAGATTTAAGTTTCTGTCTATCTGGGTCAATGTTTGAGGTTACTAAGTGTTTGAGTCATTGAACTTTAAGACTGCATTCATCACAGCTTCCTAGACTAATATAAATTTCTTCCCATTAAGTCAATAAGCGTGGTTACATCAGACAGCAGCTCTGTCTAGAAACTAAGATTAATGTCCATCATAAAAGTGACATGAAGAGACAACTTGCTTGATTTATACAGACTATTTTTATCTTCTCAGTTTTAAAATAAAATTCAAGTTATTACTTCTATTTATATAGAGGTTTTCTTTCTCACTTCCACTATTACTGAAACATTCCTTTCAGATGGTGGCTGCTTCGTCATCCAGGTGTGAGCCTGTAGGACAAGAAGCCCTTCCTGTGGGTGTGCTAACAGCAAAACTGACTGATACCTTGCTCTCCTTCGAAAGAGCCCTTTTTTTTTAGACCTTTTAATTAATCTGTTTTCTGTAAGAAAGCATATTCCAGTTTAAAAGTATAAACTTGTTTCCATTCAGTTGTGCTCAAAGTGTAAAAGCACAGTAATCCTGGCAGTGCAGCAGCACAGGGTGCCTCCTGAGCCCAGCTGTAATTCCAGGCTGGCTGAGCATGTGCCTCCCTCTTCAGGGCTGTCAGAGCTGTTGGCATCGTCCTGAGCAGGAACAGATCTGCAGTTAATGTCCTTGCAAACTGCAGTAAAGTCAGGCCTCACCTGCAGGTCTGGAGGCTTCCAGGCTGCATCACCAAAGCTCCCTTTTATCAACTTCCTTGTGGCCAAGAAGCACGTTCCAGAACCGTGAGCTTAATCTGTACAGTGGACTTCTTGTTACTGATGGATCAGCTTCACAAAGCATGTTACAATGACCTGCTGTTCTTGAAATGCTTAAAATATATTTTCTTTACTGTTTTCTAGCTCAAAACTAGAAAACAGTGGTAATATGGTGATGCTAGCAAGGCCAAAAACAGGCAAGCAAAAACCTTGAGCAAGGCAGTGGTGACAGGAATAGTAAATGAAATAATCATAACTCATTTTTCATATGGTCTATAGAGCCCTTTGGTTTTGTTTTTCTTTTTGGATTTGTTTTTTAGAAGTCAGGAATGCACATTGAAATGCTGCCTTTGTAAGCTAGGCCCCCACCTGAAGCTGGTAAAGCCTTTGGGCACTGTTGTATTTTTTCTAGTTCAACACCTTGAATTCCCTTGTGGCAGTTCAACAGCTGAAATTCATCTGAGACTTCCAAAGGTAAAGCATTAATGGAAATGATGAATTGCACTTCCAAACAAAATACGGCAAACATTTCTCTCAGGTTCTTCCTAAACTGTTAATGATGTTTCGTTTGTGAAACGAGCTTCTGCAGCAGGGAGAGGGGCATCCTTCCAAGATCCCCACCTCGAAGCTGGATTTCTGCTTCAGGATAAATCCGAGCTGGCGTGCCTGGCAGCTGGCAGATACAGGCACCTCCATCCTAGTGCCCTGTTCATCTCCAGGCTCTCAGCAGGACAAGCACATCAGGAAGAGTGAGCCTGCGTTTGCTTTCTGCTCACTGTCCATGTGATGTCTGTTGTACAGGGACAGCCTCACAAAATGAGTTCCCTGCACATTACAAGTGTCCTGCCTGCAGCCACAGAATCACTGGAGATCCTTTTCCTAGCATGATGTAGGTTTTTTTGGGATTTCCCAAGTGAGAAGATGCCTTTGCTGGGGGCCCAGCCTTTGCTTGTTCCTGCTTCTCAGAGCTGGTGCTCTGGGACTCGTCTGACCTCCCCACAGTGGAGCAGGGAGGCAGCAGTGGAAACAGGTCATAGCAACCCTTTCCTTCAGACTTTGTAGGATGTTGAGGCAAAAGAGCATTAAGGAGTCCTGTTTGCTGTATTAGAAGTGAGTCAGAGAGCGACTGCTTGGTTTTGAGCAATTCGGTTGGAATGCCAGAATTTTCAGAGAGCAATATTCTTGTCTGCCATCAGAGCAGTGGAACTTGTCTGTCTGTAACAAACTTCAAGGGAGTGTGCTAAATGCCTTCTAATTGTAATTAGTCAAGAATGAGTTCCTTTAAAATATTGCTATCTTAGAGCATTACACCACCCAAACTGGGTGTTTGTTCGAGTTGAGGTGCAGGCATGGCTGGTTTGGGGTGCACAGGCCGTGTCAGCTTTGCTTTGAGCTTTGAATCCGGGCTCTGCGCTGCCCAGGAGTTTGCAGTGGTGGTCCCAGCAGTTCCTCTAATGCTAAAAGTCATAGCCCAGGCAAGGTACTTATGAATGTACAAAATGTATGGTATTATTGAAATTTTAAAAATCAATTAAAGCTTTTTTGTAATTGCCCACAGACATTGCATGCTCTGGTTGAATGGCAGTAGGTAATTTGTAAACTGGTTAGGTTCATTGTTGGCCATCTCTTAGAATTGATTGTCCTTTAATTAACTTATCTCAATCATGCATGTAATGTGATTCCCAATAAAAATTACAGAATTTTAATTTGAATTTTAAATTGAAAAGTTATGAAAGGTAGAAATATAAATAATATATATTATATATGTACATACTCCAACTTGCATGGACATTCTGAAGAGACTTTAATAATAAAGCAGGTTTTCCATGTGATTTAATTACCAATAGACTTAACTGAGTATTTAGATTAGAAGAGTATAATCTGGTTTATTTCATAAAGAAAGGCTTTACATCTTTATGTCCTTATTGATTTGCCAATACCATTTAATGAGTGTCAGTTCACAAAAGTTACATTAGTTGAAATACATCTTTGGGTTTGGTCCATGTAGCATTATTTTGGAAATGCAACCACTTGAAGAAAATGCTGAGCATAATTTAAAGTTAATTACAATAAAATATTGCTCTGAAGTGTACATGAAGAAATGCAAAATAGCAGCATGCATTCAATTATTCTGCATAATCCAGTTATTCTGTATAATTACAGGAAAATTAATTTCTTATCAGTAATCCTGATGTTTTCTTATGTTTGCTAAACCAAACATGCTGCACGTTTTCACTTATGGTTTTATTTTTAGTTTGCATACACTGAAATTTTTTAAAGATTCTTTGTAACTCAATTTTCATTATTTTTACTGAACTGTGACAGAGTAAGCTTGAATTGTTCTGCTATTGGTGCTTTGGTTCATATTGCTATTCTTTTATGGAATCAGTGCAGTAACTGGTCCAAAGGCCTTAAAATATCTAATCACATAAATCACATTGCTCTTCATGTCAGTGAAGTGAAGCCTGTTAGGAAATACCAGGTTTGGCTCCTTGTTAGCAATAATAATAATTTTTAAAAGCATATAATCTGCATCTTTGTCTCTGGCTGAAGTGGCAGCATACAGAGCAGGGCAGGGCAGTCACTGCCCTGGGTCACTTTTGTTGGCTCAGTCAGTCCAGTGACACATACAAGGTTTAACACCGAGTCTCTGTATTAACAGCATCAAATGAAAGACAAAGAAGAGCTGGGAGAGAGACTTCCTGATTTTACTGTAAAATATTCTGTATTAAATTGGAAAAAGTTGCTAGAGGTTGCTTTTCAAATATGGGCAATTCTCATTGTACTTGTTACTCAGTTCATAACGATGGTGATACAAATAGGCAGTGAAAGCCCGAGGTTTTGGTACTGTTTGGTAGTGTTTGCCACCAGGGAGAGACGATGGCCTGGCTGTGCCACCAGGGACAGACATGGCCTGGCTGTGCCACCAGGGAGAGATGATGGCAAGGCTGTGCCACCAGGGACAGACATGGCCTGGCTGTGCCACCAGGGAGAGATGATGGCAAGGCTGTGCCACCAGGGACAGACATGGCAGGGCTGTGCCACCAGGGACAGACAATGGCCTGGCTGTGCCACCAGGGACAGACATGGCCTGGCTGTGCCACCAGAGACAGACATGGCCTGGCTGTGCCACCAGGGACAGACATGGCAGGGCTGTGCCACCAGGGACAGACATGGCCTGGCTGTGCCACCAGGGACAGACATGGCCTGGCTGTGCCACCAGGGACAGATGATGGCCTGGCTGTGCCACCAGGGACAGACATGGCAGGGCTGTGCCACCAGGGACAGCTGCTGGGCTGGCTGTGCCACCAGGGACAGACATGGCCTGGCTGTGCCACCAGGGACAGACATGGCAGGGCTGTGCCACCAGGGACAGATGATGGCATGGCTGTGCCACCAGGGACAGACATGGCCTGGCTGTGCCACCAGGGACAGATGATGGCCTGGCTGTGCCACCAGGGACAGATGATGGCATGGCTGTGCCACCAGGGACAGATGATGGCATGGCTGTGCCACCAGGGACAGATGATGGCCTGGCTGTGCCACCAGGGACAGATGATGGCATGGCTGTGCCACCAGGGACAGACATGGCAGGGCTGTGCCACCAGGGACAGACAATGGCCTGGCTGTGCCACCAGGGACAGACATGGCATGGCTGTGCCACCAGGGACAGCTGCTGGGCTGGCTGTGCCACCAGGGACAGATGATGGCATGGCTGTGCCACCAGGGAGAGACGATGGCCTGGCTGTGCCACCAGGGACAGACATGGCATGGCTGTGCCACCAGGGACAGATGATGGCAGGGCTGTGCCACCAGGGAGAGACATGGCCTGGCTGTGCCACCAGGGACAGCTGCTGGGCTGGCTGTGCCACCAGGGACAGACATGGCAGGGCTGTGCCACCAGGGACAGACATGGCAGGGCTGTGCCACCAGGGACAGCTGCTGGGCTGGCTGTGCCACCAGGGACAGCTGCTGGGCTGGCTGTGCCACCAGGGACAGACATGGCCTGGCTGTGCCACCAGGGACAGATGATGGCCTGGCTGTGCCACCAGGGACAGACAATGGCCTGGCTGTGCCACCAGGGACAGATGATGGCCTGGCTGTGCCACCAGGGACAGATGATGGCCTGGCTGTGCCACCAGGGACAGCTGCTGGCCTGGCTGTGCCACCAGGGACAGCTGCTGGCCTGGCTGTGCCACCAGGGACAGCTGCTGGCCTGGCTGTGCCACCAGGGACAGCTGCTGGCCTGGCTGTGCCACCAGGGACAGCTGCTGGGCTGGCTGTGCCACCAGGGACAGACATGGCATGGCTGTGCCACCAGGGACAGCTGCTGGGCTGGCTGTGCCACCAGGGACAGCTGCTGGCCTGGCTGTGCCACCAGGGACAGCTGCTGGGCTGGCTGTGCCACCAGGGACAGCTGCTGGGCTGGCTGTGCCACCAGGGACAGACATGGCAGGGCTGTGCCACCAGGGACAGCTGCTGGGCTGGCTGTGCCACCAGGGACAGCTGCTGGCCTGGCTGTGCCACCAGGGACAGACATGGCAGGGCTGTGCCACCAGGGACAGCTGCTGGGCTGGCTGTGCCACCAGGGACAGACATGGCAGGGCTGTGCCACCAGGGACAGACAATGGCCTGGCTGTGCCACCAGGGACAGACATGGCAGGGCTGTGCCACCAGGGACAGCTGCTGGGCTGGCTGTGCCACCGTGGTTACGCAGCCAGACGCGGCTCAGGCCCAGCCCTGGAGCAGAGCCAGCCCTGTGCTGCTCCCAGCTCCAGCCCTGTCCCCTGGCAGTGCCAGGTGGGATCGCAGAGTCCCACAGCAGTCTGTGCTGGAAGGGACTGTCCAGGTCCAGCCCCCTGCCACGGGCAGGCTGGTGCAGCTTGCCCAGAGCAAGGACTGAGGTGGGAAAGACTGGGTCTCCAAGGACATCAGCCTGGGAAGGCACCTGGCTTCTGGCTGTGGAAAGGAGTGTACTGAAACAGGACTTTGTGCAGGGCAGGGTGCTGAGGGGTTCTACTCGTCCTCATGGTTGAGTGGAAGAACAACCATTGTGGAATCCTAAACCACACGCTGCTACAAACCATGTACAAAAAGAGTAGAGTAGAGTAGAGTAGAGTAGAGTAGAGTAGAGTAGAGTAGAGTAGAAAAAAATAGTAACCTTGTGGTTATTTTTTGTCACGTGGCACGTAGGCTTTGTGCTGGTTCTGGCTTTGGCTCCTGATGGTCAGTGCTGTCACCAGCACATTCCTGGACAGCCAGCTCGCTGCTGTAGGTACTGGATTTGCAGCTGTGTCACACCTCTGGCTGTGTGGCTGCCCAGGAAGACTGTTGCAGAAGTACCAGGTCAGTGTAGCTAAGCCAAAGGCACCAGAGCGGTACAGATGAAATTATTAATAATCCCAGTTTCTCCAGCAGGTTGCCATAGCATTGTGTTTTCCTTCTTCATCTGTGCAAGAACGAGAAACGATGATTTCAGTGTCCTCAAGGTTGATGCCCTTGCAAGAAGCTCTTCTGTGCCTCAAATCTGTGACCCTCCTTTGAGGCTGCCTTGTTCTTCTGCAGTTCATCTTTGTTATGTTAATTTAAAAATTTAACAGGTTTATTAATCCTGCAGAATTTATTATAGTCAAACATGAGATATTATTAAGTTGCTATTGTACAGAGCATTTACCTTTGCTGTTGGAATGACTTGTCCTCTGCATTGGCAGACACAGAAACATTCATTTTGTTTCCTAATTAGGAGAGCTGCAATCAGGAACCATGACAGGGTTCAGCTCCTCGGTGTACAGCATGCCAGGTTCCATAGTGCAGGCTTTATAAAATTCTCTTTAATTCAAGAACAGAATATCATTAACTTTGTAAGTGGATGAATACAATGGACAAGCAATTTAATTAACTTCTAACATTGGATGTTGGACAGGAGACAAAATGAAATTATGCACATATTTCTTATGCAGGCAGTCAACCTTGAAAGGGGCTTGATTGTGATGGGTCAGACAAGGGGACAGCTTTGTCCAATTATTTGATGTTTAGTCCTAGAATATGAAATTTGAAATTTGGTACTTTGTAAATCAATCATCTCTTATTTTGAAGCAGCTACAAAGGTTCTCTGAGATACAAAACAACCACCAGTGACTGTGACATGCTAAATACAACCTTTTACCACATGGTACTTTCCTATTTGTAGATGACCTGTATAATGCTAAATGAAATGGGCATTAATGCCTCCTCATCAAATTGAATTTGTCATCTTGAGTGTATTATGTAAGAACATATAAATGAAATACAGTATTGATTTAAAGTTTTCAAAATTAAAATTATTTAGCATCAGCTCAGTGTAGTAAGAGTCACACAGTCTACCAGTTTTCCCCAAGGTAATGTGTCTTTTTTTTTTTTACCAGAAGAAAACTGTGGTGAAGTGTTGAGCATCTGTCAGTGTTTCCACCTGCTCAGAATGCACAGGGGTGGGGTCCCAGCTGCAGTGGCACTGCTGAGGGCACACCCTGTCCCGTGTGACAGGGGGACAGCCTGGCAGCTGGCACTGGCAGCACTGTCCCCTGCCCAGCAGGCTGAGCTTTCACTGAGGCTGCTCTTCCTGCCCTCTGGCCCTGGCTGCAAAAATAAATGTGAAACAGCAGGTATAATACAGATGAAAAATAATATTCTGCTCTTGCATATTACCTTCTGCAACCTGACATTCAAGCTCTGTTTCTTGAAATTCAAGAAGTGTTGCCACTATCCACATGATAAATCTGGATCTTTGGGTAATTTTTTGAGCTTGTCAAGAATTTTTAACTTCCTGGGGAATAGTTTTGGTTCTCCAAAAGATTCAACAATGAAATTTACCTGGGTATCTTTTGAGGAGAACTTAGGTTTATCCTCTGCTCACAGTTAGAAATTAGACTTTCTTTGTGTCCCTTCCCATCCTGAGGAGCTGGTGAATATTGTGAGCATGGCAGGGGGCTTGGCACTGGCTTTGGCACCCTCGGCAGAGGTTTTGGCTCTCTGGCACACTCGGCCCTTGCCATGAGCCCTCGGGGTGGCCGCATGCAGAGCACGGCCCTGGGCTGCAGCTCTGCTCCTGCATTCCTGCAGCCTCCCTTCTGCACTGGGGCACAGCCAAGCTGGGAGCCTCTTATCCTGATTGGGGCCTCCAGAGTGCTTGAGTAATAGAAATATTAAATAAAAGTGTGATTAATGACTTTGTGAAGGCTCTACTTTGCCTTCAGGAATATTGATAAGTGGCGCTTTTGTAAGTGCTCAGCACACATCCACTTCCTTTAGCTTGGGTTGGTTCCTTGGTCTGGCACTAATCTCGGTTTTCAGAAAAGAACCTCTGTCTGATTTTTTTTAAATTTAATTGATTTGTAATTAAAATATGCAATCTTTTTGTGAAATATGTCAATATCAAAAGTGGCATTAAATATTCTTTGTCCATGCATTAGGTTGCATATAGGTTATTCATTAACTCACTGGACAGGTTTATATAAAGCTCAGAGGTTTTGTTTGTTAATTTTTCTCTTCTTAAATTAACTGGTCCCAAATAATGTTTTTAAATTGAATATGATTTTTCATTTGCTGTAACAAAATTATTAAGAGAAGGGAATAGAGGTGGATTGTGTTAGCTGAAGATCCCTCATTTTTCTGTTAGTCTTCAGAATAGGAGAATTAAAACTCCTGGGGCTAGGTTTTTGTTCCAGAAAATGTGCCATGATGGTTACTGTTAGCAGAGACCTCTCTGAGGTATCTGTAATGACCAGGACTGCAAGCAAGTTCTTTTTTATGTTGATCTCTTGATTAAGCATTTAAGTGACTTGGGATTTAGATATCTTAGAATTTTCAGAATAGTTACTCCAGTCTGTGGTGTAGACAAGTCTCAACCTTGAATTAAACCTAAATAGATAAACCCATCTGAATATACCAAAATCCTGTGAAAGAGACTAGAAATAAACAGTACAAGATATAAAGCTATGTATGAACACTTACAGATCAGTTCTTTCCTCAACTACATTTAATTTGACTATTATAAAAGCAAAACAAAAAAAATAGTATTTTTAAAAAATTATTTGTATTTTTTTAGTGATAAATTTGTAGTGATTATCCCTCTTGATATTTGCACTGTTACTGGCTTCACACTTGAAAGGGCTGCTCTGAACAAAAGAAGGAAGAGTGAGGAAGCAGTGCTAGACGTTGCAGGTGCATCTGCTGATGCTCAAGGGCTGCACAGCAAAGATTGCAGCATTCAGAGGAGTCAAGGATGTCTGGAAACCACAGTGAGTGTTCTGAGAGCTCACTGAAGCTGGGAGCACGGGCACTGAGAGCTGACTCACCTGGCACAGGGCAGGCCCAGGTGGAACTTCCCAGCCTCATGCAGATGTGCACCTGGAAGAGTCGGTCTGAAAAATGGACAGATCCGTGAAATAAATGGATTACAAATAAAGTAGAATTTTTTAAGGCAGAAGAACTTTTAAAGACAAAACCAGTATGTGGAAATTATTTTAGAAATGCAGAAGGATATTTGGAGCTATGGATCTAGTACAATTATAGTCAAGAAATTCCCAGGATTTAGGGACTCCTAGAGCTGGACACCCTTTTTTATCCCTCCCAGCTGCATGTGCTGCTTCCAGAAGTATCTAATACTCCAGCAAAACTGTCTTAACTGGGAAGTGGGCACTGGAGACACTGCTGAAATACAGCTGCAGGTGGCTTCTTCACAACATGGGTATTACAAATAAAATATATGTATTATTTATTTATAGACATTGTATGTTTAGATTATGATGCATAATATTGGCTTAGGCTTTATGGAGTAAGAGAATCTGCAGTGCCAGTCCTGCCACTGGTTTTAGTCCTTCTGAGTGGACAGTTCCATTTGGTTCAATGGAAATATCCCATGTAACTGAACAGGTGTTTTGAATACAGGCCAAGGTCTGTTTTGAGAGAGTTTCTGAAGTTTGTCAGTGAGTATTTGGAGCCCACCCACTCTGACACTTTATTAAAGGTGCAATTATTCAAATGCTGTTGAAATGCAGCTGATAGCTGTGTTTGCAGTGCAGAGCTGCAGGAGCAGGGTGGAATTGTTTGGAATGGTTGGATCGGGCTCCGTCTGTCTGCGCTTCAGGTGGAGCAGGCTGTGCAGGCAGGCTCAATGGCACTTTAATTGTATGTGCTTTAGCTGATAACTCTAATTCAGGAAATGATAAATTGCTGGACACCTAATTTGTTTGCAAATAAGAAGTGATAGAGTATTTTATAATGACTTGATCAGTGTACCCAGCCTGGTTTTTTAACCTTGAATGGGTATTAGATGGTTGGTGTTAATTTGGCTGTAGTGGATTGAGTGTGCACAGAACCACAGGCAAAAACTGCACCATCCCTTGTGTGTACTTCATCATTCACTGTTCAGGTGTGCTGCCTCCAGCCTGTACTGCAGCCTGCCCTTCCTTTGTTTTTGGGAAAGTGGCAGCTGTATCAAAACCGACATTTTATGGCAAACTAAGGCCAGATGTTTTTACGAAGTGTTTCCAAACTGGCACAAAAGCCCGAGACAGCCGTGTCTTGTTCCCAAGCAGAATTTCGGGGCTGTTTTGCTGTGGCTGTACCCATGTCAGGGTACCTGCAGGCCAGGTGCCCCATCAGCTGAGGCCATGCTCAGGTGCCCCCAGTCCCTGGGAACAGGGTCTGGCCCGGGCAGGAGAGCACCCAGAGCCCCGCAGCCCTGGCTGGGTGGTGGCAAGCAGCCACTGGGCACGGGCAGCCACCGTGCTGGTCCAGGCCCCGCGTCCTCCCCTTCCAGGTTCTTCTGTTTGAAGTCCCTGAAACGTCGCTGTGACACGAGCGAGCCCAGACTGGGAGTCTCCGTGGCAGCTCCAGTGTGACATTGCTGTCAGCCTGTCTGGGGTGGCAGCCGCCACCAGTGCCAGGCTGGCCCTGAGCGAGAGGTGGCCACTCACAGACTCCATCCTGCTAATGGGAAACTAATGCCTGCTCTTGCTGTTTGGGTTTATAAACATGTGAAATGCTTTTTAAATTGTTGGTGGCAAAGCAGGCACACAATCAATAGAGTCAGGCGTGCCAAACTCACTGTTGACATTCAGCAGAGCCAAAAAGGCTGGTAGGAGATAAGGGCTTCCTGTCAGCAGTGCTCGCGCTAATTCATATTCAGACATTGTCATGTTCCATGATAAATGAATTCCTTGAACTATATTGATATAGGAGGTTAAACATTGAAAAAGTTGGGCTGAACTTTGACTTTAAATATTCATTAAAGCTAATTATGGATTTTATGACTACATGAATTACAGTTTCTGTGTCATCATTGGCAATTTATTTTAAATATATTTAAAGCAATCTTTATATATTAACTGTCACATTTAGTGAGGTAATGCAGCAAATGTTTACTCTGTACAGTAATTAAACTTTTATTCATCTATTTCCTTTTTGCATTAAATATCCACAGTTGAAATGGTGGACATTAAAAAGAAATTATGCCAATTAACTGTTTAAAAAAACCCTATAGCTATTAAAATCGTCAAAATTTTGTGGCAAAATTCCTGTATAATTAAAGGAATAGTGCTTTTAATAATGCCGGATGTGTAATCCATCAGAACCAATTGTTTCTCTTGCCATCAGCACTGGTTCTCCCAGATGAGTCTTTCTGTATGGATTAATGAAAGAAATCTCTAAAACCATAATGAGTATCATTCTGGAACCTAATTAAATGCACTGAATGTTCAACTTCAGTGTGCTAACAGAAAGAAGATGCCTGTTTTTTTCTCCATAGTACTTTTCTGGGGAGATGTGAAGCTCTTCTGATGAATGTGCTCCCCTTAGGTTCAGTGTGCTCTCCGTGTCTCCAGCTGCGGTACAGGTGTGCACACAGCCTGGTAGGATTGGTCAGGTACTTCTGTCAGCCCGGAAAAAGCATTTTGTTAACAGCAGCGTTGCCTGAGATAAAATGCCTGGCCTTTCCCTGGGTCCTGAGCGTTTCCATAAGGGCCATTCTCACAAAGGCCAGGATGTGTTTGCCTGTGTACTCTGCAATTAGTGACCGTGATATCGAAAGAGGTCCTGGGACTTTGCAAAGGAAATTTTCCCTGCTGTGCCTACAGGATGTGGGTGCTGGTCTGTGACTGATTTTAGGGGTGTTAAAGCCAAGCTGTTGGTTACAGTGAACAGGGGGACAGCAGAAGAATCAGTTTTACTCTCTTGCGTGTTTCTTAAGAACTTGGCCAAGCTACAGATGAGTATTCATGGCTGTGCCACCTGACTTTCTGTTTTGGCACTGAGTTGCTGGCAGTGAATGTGTGGTATTTCCTCGTGGCCAGGGGTATTGCTGTGAAGTGTCCATGTGCTTCTGGGTGTAACTGGGCACCTCAGACTCTGATTAAGTCCTTTCTGTCTTGTCAGCTCCTGACTTTATTAATAAGTAAGGTATAAATCAAGGATTGACAGAATCATGGTTTGGGTTGGAAGGGACCCCAAATCCCACCCAGTGCCACCCCTGCCATGACAGGGACACCTCCCACTGTCCCAGGTGCTCCAGCCCCAGTGTCCAGCCTGGCCTTGGGCACTGCCAGGGATCCAGGGGCAGCCACAGCTGCTCTGGGAATTCACCCTGTGCCAGGGCTGCCCACCCTGCCAGGGAACAATTCCTTCCCAGTTCACCTGGCTGATCAGTCCTGGGAATAGCATTTACTGTCCCTGTATCCCTGAGGCCAACAGGTTGGGCTGGTCTAGAAGCTTCTGGTGGTACTGAGTACAATGACCTTGATGCAGTTACAGACCCAGGGGCTGCCAGGTTGGCCTGATGAGCTGGGGACTTCCTGATCCGAGCCTAACTGTGGGCCATCCATTCATTGCTCCGCCCTAAGGCTGCTGAAATAGAGCTCACACTGGTCTGTGTGTTTGCAGGCTGCTTGGAAAATCAAGTAGAGAAGCCTGTGGCTGCTGCCTGCACTTTATTCCAGTGAGACGTGTGGTGAGCAGAGTGTGAGCCATCCCTGGGCAAGCCGTGGGCAAGCAGTGCTCCATGAGCCATCCCTGGGCAAGCCCTGGGGCAGCACTGCTCCATGAGCCATCCCTGGGCAAGCCCTGGGCAAGCACTGCTCCGTGTGCCATCCCTGGGCAAGCCCTGGGCAAGCACTGCTCCATGAGCCATCCCTGGGCAAGCCCTGGGGCAGCACTGCTCCATGAGCCATCCCTGGGCAAGCCCTGGGCAAGCACTGCTCCGTGTGCCATCCCTGGGCAAGCCCTGGGCAAGCACTGCTCCGTGTGCCATCCCTGGGCAAGCCCTGGGCAAGCACTGCTCCGTGTGCCATCCCTGGGCAAGCCCTGGGGCAGCACTGCTCCATGAGCCATCCCTGGGCAAGCCCTGGGCAAGCAGTGCTCCGTGTGCCATCCCTGGGCTAGCCCGGGGCAGCAGTGCTCTGCTCAGGTGACCGGTATATATTTAATATACAGGTGACTGTATATATTTAATCCCCTGTTCTAACCCGCAGGCTGGGCTGTGCCTGAGCCCTGAGCCCAGAACTCGGGCTGCTCGGGGGATGAGAGCCTGCAGGCTGATGTGCTCAGGGCTGGGGCAGCGCTGCCTGCAGGGCACAGCTGCAGGAGCTGCTTCGTCCCTGCTTCGTCCCTGCTCTGGGGAAGTCAGCCTCAGTGGCCCTTGGAGTTAGGCTCCAGGTTTCTGCTGTGGAGAGGGCTGCAGTACTCCTGGGTCTGCTGGTCTGTGTGGTGCAGCACTGATGTCTCTGCCCGAGGAAGGGAGGGACAGTGCACAGCATGACTGCTGAGCTGCATTTCAGTACAAGCACCTCTTTACAGGTGGTGTGGAATTTCTGCTAACAGCAGAAGTCATCCATCTCAGCAACCTTTCACATGGAACAAATAATAGCTTTCTTTCTTCATGTTTGAGATATTTAAAAGTTAAGATGTTTGGGTGGTTTATAATCTATAATGTGCTTCTGTCTTGTATCACTTAGATATTGTATGTGCTGCTGTTGCTGCTGCTGCTATATGCACCAGCTCTGCTTTTTCCAAAGGATACTGAAATTGTAAATAAGAAAATAAAGCAAAGCTCTTCAACTTTAAATTAATCTAATTTAACTTTATTGTTAACCGACATTTTATGAGAAATAAATTGAATTAACATAATCGCCTCAACAAAAGGGCCTAGGCAGTAGGCCTTGGAAGGTTTTTTTAATATATTTCATTGTGTTAGGGCACAGAATTATAAGTGCACTCTATCAGTTTTGCAAGTCTACATTTATGTACCTAAGCCTGATTAAGTCTATAACAATGCGGAAAGTAGTGATAGCTGTAATTTCCATTCCATTATAGCTTTGATTCTTTTTAGTGTGGTGTTTGGAATTGCACAGTCCAATCCAGTCTGAATGTTAGTGGTATCAGCTCCTGAAACTTGACAGAGTTATTTCATCACTGTCCCAGATTCATTGTGCACGAGTAGTTGATGCTCAGTGCCACAAGTGTAGACTGTCAAACTGAACTTCTGCTGCATAAGTCTTAAAAATTAGTTTTTAAAAATGAGATTAAAACTCTACAAAGTCAAGCAATGAACAAATTGTGACACTCAGAAATGAAGTTGCAGCTTAAGCATGAATGGCAGTACTGTTTTTAATAGAGTTATGACACCCTAAGTGAAATAGGGTTTAGAGCATCTGGTTTTTTTCTTGGTTTAGTTGTTGTTATGCTACATAGAGAAGCTTTGGAGTTCACAATTCTGTCACCTCGATTTAAATGGTCACCTGTTTTGAGTATTATTCGTACCTGAATTGGATCGGTCACTATTTCCAATTACTTTTTTTTTACTTAGTCATAAATTTCCATCTCAGCTGAGGCATGGGGAATTCCAATGAAAATGAAGGGAAAAGTTTACCAAGAGGGTGGTCAGACACAGGAGCAGCAGCTCAGAAGGGAAGGCAGGAACTCTGCAGCTCAGGAGAGTTCTGAGTCTCCTGGACAGTGCCCTGGGCAGCCTCACTGACAGGGCTTGGGCTGTCAGAGGTCCCTTCACAGCATGATTCTGCTGTCCTGCATCGTGGGGAAAAAGGAAAAGCTCACTTAAAAACATCACTTAGATGTTACAGGATTGCCATGTGTTACTGACATAGCCTAGGATTTCCCATTCCAGGATCCCTTTTTCATTTGCTTTTAAATTTTTCCAACAGTATGCATTTGGGATGATACTTTCCAGATGCTTGCCAAGGCTTCTTTCTTTTTCTTCGGAAGGCCATGTAAGAAAAAAAGCTTTATCCTTATACTGAGTTCTTAAAGAGTATTGTTATATAGCAAATGTTACCCTTATATATGTCAGATTTTGCCCTATGCTTTGAAGAAAGAGATGGGCCAGATGGGAATATCAGGTGGCAGCAGTTTTGTCTTGTACCAGGATTTATTTTCTCCTGGCAATGTGTCCTTGTTGCAGCACACTTAGCCTTGAGTCCTTCACAGGGATGTCCCCTGCACTTCCTTGTTCTCTTGCTCTGTTATAAAAAGGGAACCCTTTTTATAAAAAGGCCTGAAGGAATCTGCCTGGGTCGCAGGGACGTGCACTCATCAATTAAACATGTGGCACTGTTTTCTGTTGGATGGACTAATATCTCAAGGAGATGAGTAGGACCTCATGTTTGTGCTTTTGACAAATCAGCAAATGTCCAATCCCTGGATGTGCAGCATCTCATATAAATAATGCAGAGTCACCGAACCAAGCCCTGCTGTGCTGGGAGGGGCTTTGTTGTTGGAGAGGAAAAGATGGAATGAAACTAAATCATCCTTTTTGGTTAATCTGTTGCTTCTTTTATTCTTCTTAGTAAGAGTTTATCCAGTAACAGGCTGGGGTTTTTTTCAGTTTCTTCTGAGTGCATCAGATGTATCTAAAGGCTCATCAAGTTGTCCTTTTAATTTTTTTGTTGTTTTGGTTTTTTTAAATATTCCAGCATAAAATCTATTTGCCCCGTTTCTTACTTGATTTTCATTTGCTCTCTTCTAATATGTAATTTTCCTCTCATGAACTGGGGAAAAGCAGTAAATGACCTGCTTGTGGAGAAGGCACAGCCAGCAGCAAGCTCGTGGTCCCTGTGCGTGTCACCGAGGCAAAGCTCCCGTGGCACCAAGGGAGGGACCGTGAGCCCCAGGGTGGGCAGCCCTGGAGGGGCAGCTGGAGAGGAGCCTGCAGCTCCAGCCGCAGCAAGGCACAGGGGGCTGTCCCTGTTGAGGAGCTATTCCAGTTTCAGGGTAGGAAAAAGCCACGTCAGGCTGTGTTGGAAGGTCGTGGAGCCTCTTCTGCAGAGGCTTTGACTGTAAGTTAGAAAACTTCAAAATTGCCCTTGTTTCCTGTACCACATGCTCTAAAAGCTTTGGTTTTGCTTTGAAAGCGAAGAAGAAATGGTCAGGTTTTTGTAACAGAATTGAGGGTCTGTTTTTGGGGCTCAGAAAGGCCCAAAGAAAGGCCAGAGAAAGGCACTCTGCAGGTGCTCAGGTGTCTGTGTCACCTATCACATCCATCCGTTTGGTGCTTCAGTGTACACCTGGCAGTGCCCTTATCATAGTCAGCTGTCAGAGGTCATCTTCATCATGACTGATGAAATCTCAGAGAAGCAGCAAAAGAAATTAAAAATTTTATAGATCTTAGAAAATGTAAACATCTGTTTATTAGTATTTAATTTCTTGAGTTTGGGTTTTTTTGTAATTGGAAAGCCTGATGCTCTTTTGGGTTTTGTTAGCCAAAGTACATATTTTTTATATATGATATGATATGATATGATATGATATGATATGATATAATATAATATAATATAATATAATATAATATAATATAATATAATACAAAAATATTTAATTCCGTGTTTTATTGGATTTTTTTTACAGGCTCTAGGAAGTTTTTACTTTCTTCATGAATCTTTGAAAAACATCTACCAGTTTGATTTTAAAGGTAAGCAAAGGAATTAAATGTTTTTAATGGTTGGTTGGCTTTATACATCAAGGCAGCTTTTCCATCCTCTTTTCTGCTGGTGGTACCTGGCAGTGTTTCCATTTTATGTAAAATGCAGGCAGGTCCCTTGGTGACAGGTGTTGCTTTTCTTACCTTTTATAGACCTTTTAGGAGGAGTCAATGGATGGCCACAGGCTGCAGGCCAGAGCATTAATCATTGCCATACACCCTTAGGTCCATAGGGATCCCTGAGGATTTCAGAGGAACTCTGAATGGCCACAAGGTTCTTCCATGTAGATCAGATACAGGACCAAGACCTTAACTGTCCAACAGTGATGGTCATTTTGCAAAGCAGCTGAGGTAGATTTATGGCTTAAATTACTTGGGAGCAGAGCAGGTCAGTAGGAGGGTGGCACTGTTTTAACCCACAATGATCCCTGGGTTGGAGGTCTTGCCGTGTCTCACAAGTTTGAAAGTAATGCTGGGCTATGTAACTTAAATATTAGAAATATCATAGAAAATTACTGAATGCTTCCTGAGGTGAATATAGAAAATATTATATAAAATTTATGTTATTTCAGTTGAGAACTGTGTATATTTAATACAAAAATATCCTGAGCTTCATTTAGCTTACTGAGCTGAGTCACATTAATACTATGTCTAGCATCCCATTAAGGTGAGGCACTGTTGAGATGGTAGTGACTATGGACTGAACTAATTGTCATAATTGTATAGATTAATTATTTTTGTTCTCAGCAGATTCTCTCTGCTCACATAATTGAGGGTATAGGATCTTTCTGCCCTGAAATATTTGAACAGTAGTTCTGTGTATGTACAATTCAAGACCTAGCCAACCTAAGTCCTCCTGTGACCTCTGCTTTCAGTGCTGAAGGACCATTTTTGCTGTAATATCACAGACAGAGTGATTTTATTTCTGGCAAACCATATGGGAACACTCCCCAGCAGAGCTGGCACTCCTGAGAGCTCGTACCTGGGCTTGGTCCCTGACAGGAGCAGCTCTGCAGGTGCTCAGGAATGAAGTGTGCACGTGGTGGGGAGGCTGGGGGGGCTGGGGGCTCCCAGGGGTCCCCAGGCCCTGGGTGGGACAGTTTGCTGTCCACTGTGTGGCCGTTTGTTCATTCTGCCATGCCAATGGCTTTGTGAGCCAGTGGCTGGGGAGCTGTCTCAGCACACCTGAGCCCTCAGCTCCACCCCATCAGCAGCAGAGGAGCAGCAGCAGTTTCACCCCAAACTCCACCTGAAGGTCCCTCCCTTGGTCACAGATGGGAGGTGTCCTGCTCCTGACAGGGACATGACAGCTGCTTCAGGAAAAGAGGAGCTTTCTGGATTTATTAGTCCTTTGTTGGCAGCTTATTTGCTACTGTACAGCTTTTAAAGAAAGCGTAAAAAATTTTTAAAAGTGAGAAAATGGAAGAAAACGTATACAGGAAAACAATTCATAGAAAAACAATGAACAGATGCTTGTTTCAGAAAAGAAATGCTTTAAATGGTCGCTGCTTTGTTTTCTTGGCAAAACCTTAGCAGAGCCAACTTGCCAATGTGAACCATGCTCAAAAGGATGGGTTCGGCCCAAACATCATTGAGAAGGAAAAAACTCTTAATAAAAATCAAGGAAGTGGGTGAATAGGTGTTGCAAGTCACACGCTGTTCTTGTCAGAGCAGAATCCATCTCCCAGCATAGGGTTTGTAAAATATGACCCCAAAGGTTCCCATCTTTCAGGGGAAATGTAAAACTTGCCTCTTCTCTCATGACTATTGACGTTTTCACAGTGTATTAAGCTCTTAAATCAGAAGAAAAATCCAGATGAATACAAACATTCTCTGCACAAAAATCATTATGAAATTTTGGTTCTACTCAAAAGCGTGCAAAAAAATAGATGTTTATACACAATTCAGTATTCCTGGAACATCACTGTTGCTTTTCAAAATTCACTGCACAGTTGGATGTGACTGAATACAGACTGGAAAAAAAAGATTGTCACTGTTTTTCAGATCTCAGGAAGACATATCTCCATTTTGAAAAAAGAACAGTTTTCTCCTGCAGCCTCACATATTATATGCTATAGTGTAGATCTGTTGAGCTGTTTTCACAGTGGTCAGAGGCCCAAAAGTTTGCTTACAATTCAAACTAGTGCCAAGCTGTCTGTTCTGAAGGGATGTCCTCTAAGAGAGGGGGTTTAGGCCGGTTCCAGCTGACCACTTGTGTTTACAGAAGGAATCTTGTTTTCTGGAGTGAAGTCAGCAGTGGAGTGGAGCTGGTGTTAGCTGCAGCCAGGCTGTGCTGCCCCTGCGTGCTCTGCTCTGCACTCCTGTCACAAGGAGCCTCTGGCTCACGCAGGGGATGGAGAGGTGCCTCCCTTTGCCAGCTGCTGCCTGTCACTGAAGTTCTCCCAGCAGATGCCTTCAGTCCTTAAAGTTCTGCCAAGTCTTTTCTGTAACTCAGAAGGCATCAGGATCTCTTTGCTGACACTGTTAAACTTGCTGAAAGAGGCACATCCATTCACAGTCTACTTAGAATGATGCCAGATCAGTTTATCAGGATATTTGTTCAGTTGTCCTGTGGGAGCCAGGCCTCAGAGTGGTTGGTGCATAAAGAATGATACCTTTTTTTTCCCCGAAGACATAGGGCTGCATTACAGTAAATGCTTCCTCAGATATCCAGTAGGACTGAACAGTTTTGGAGTCTTGATAATACTTGGAGTTTTTCTTTTGTACATTCCCAGTTGAAACTGAATCCAGTTGAGTGGGTCCAGCATAGTGGCAGCTGCACATCAGCTGCCCGAGCTCCTGTGTCAGAGGAGTTAAACTGAGTCAGGTTCTCACCTTAGATATGCCAGTACATTGTACTCATCAGGTGAGAAACCAAGTGTAAGGTGGATCAAGAAGGAGAACCTCTCATTCATGAGCTGAGTAGATCCATGGGAGTCTGTGTTGTTTCTGTCTATGATGAAATTGTTCATTAGAGACTTTGGAAAGTGATGTGCATCACCACTGAGTCTCTTGTACAAGTCCAACACCCATTCCAGCTGTAAAAATCCATGCCTCGTGTGCTGATGGCCAGAAAGGGTTGATCTGAAGGAGCCTGGGGGCTGCAGGGTCTCAGAGCAGCTGAGGTGGGATTTGGGTGCAGGGCTGTACAGAGACCAAGCTCACAGTTAGAGCTCCACCACTTCATAGGGCTCTGGATGGTAGAAATGGCAATACCATAACTGTGCAGCTTCAAGGTGTCTGATAGAAACAGGGGTGTTTATTTCCCCCCAGAACAGTCCAGTGCTTGTACATTTTTGGTAAGATCCTGTTGATTTACCAGCTGTTTTGCTGATGCTGCTGCTTTTCCAATAAGTGTGAGAAGATGCTTGTAATGTTGAAGTTACGTGTGTTAATTTTGATTTATCTCTCCTCCTAGCTAAGAAGTATAAAAAGGTTACTGGGAAAGAAATCTACTCTGACACTTTAGAAAGCACACCCATGCTGGAAAAAGAGAAGTTTCCACAGGATTATTTCCCTGAGGTATGTACAGAACTGTGAAGCATTTCCAAATACTAGGTTTGATTCTGATTTCCTCTGACTACTCTTGAGCAGCTCCTCTCAGTGATAAGGGCAGAATGGAATCTTGGAATTTTGTCTGTCTGTTTCTTGACACCTGTAATACATGTTTTAAGTCATGGCACGATGTACCAAAATGCAGTAAGAAATCCTCGTGAGGGGTGAGGACAGTGATGAAAGGATTGATTTGTGCAAAGCCTGGCAGAGTGGCAGTGTGCCACGGCAGGGCTGTCTCAGGAGCTCCTGGCAGCTCCGAGGCCACGGCTCTGGATCCTGCCAGGCCGGCCAGCACGGGGAGCTCACTCTGCTGCCAGGGACACCCGAGCCAGACACACACTGGCACTGGCCTAAGGCTGCCCTCACACTCACTTTTGCTCTTGTTCTGTAAGAACTGGGGGGTGCTGGCGGTTTGAGATTGCTGGTCTTGTCAAAACCAGAAACAAAAGCAGAGCTGAGGGGTTTCTTGCACTGCACCTGAAAGTGCAGACTCTCTTCTTTGATGTTTCCTTTAATTTTCTCAATTTTAATTAAGAACATCTAGAACAAGGGTGTTTAATGGTTAATGTTCTCCTCAAACCACATGAATAAATTTGTTGAACTCCTGTAACATTTGTGGATCGAACAGGCATGTCACTACTTCAATAAAAGGAAGAACTAAATAAGCTCCTAAAATTAATTTAGAATTTGTAAATATACACACTTAGAGATATTTACACAGTGCTTGTGTGCTTGGCAGAGCATTTCATAAATAGTTATGGGATTGATAGGATGAAGGTTGTTCTTTTTTCTTGACTTTGATACTAAATGATTTATTTTTATATCTCAGTACTGGAAGGAAAAGTGCCTTTGACATAATTTTGCAAAGCATTTACTTCCTGTGAATAAACATATCAAATACTTAGAAGCTAAGTGTTAAATACTTTGAGGGAGCTGGAGCCATTCCTCAGGTGCTTGTTTTCCCCTCGGTGGCAGTGAGCTGTGGTAGTGCCTGGCAGTGCTGTGCCATGGCTGAGGGCACTGCAGAGCCTCAGCACCAGACAAGCTGTGCTTTGCTCACTGATACCTGGGGAGAGCTATTTCCTCCTTTATTTACTTCACTGCTATTGCTTCACTGTGAGACTGTAACTTTTCAGCATTGTTTATTCCCCCTCTTGCATCAACAATTCTTCACAGCAGTGGTTGAGTCTTAGGGCTCTCTCACATGCTTTAGTGGAGCAGGAATGGTGCTCAGAGATCAGATGTTCCCACTTCATTAGCAGCTGCAGCTGCTCCTCAATACACCCTCCTGTGCTGCTTTTGGGACGAGGCCATGGCGACTGTGGGGACTGGAACCTGAGGAGCAGCCTTTGGAGGCTGTGACACCCTCATACTGCTCCCATTGGTTCCAGTGCCTTAAACAACTGCTCTGAGCAGAAACCTCTGTGTTTTGGTTGTCAGGGATAGTGTTTACCTGGAGGAGGAACAGACAGGAAGAGAGAAAATCAGCAAATATATGCAATTAAGTAATGAGCAAACCTCCGAAGCAGCTTGGAAGTTCAGTTCTGTTCCTGCCCCCAGCACAATTCCTGGGAATGCTGTTGCAGCCAGACCCGTGGAACAGGCCGGGGCCATGCTGTTGCAGAGCTTTGCACAGAAGGAGAGGAAAGGGACAGGAGGAGAGGAAAGGGACACGGGCTGTGCAGATCTGCAGTGATGTGAGCAGCAGCAGCATCCAAACTGCAGCTCTGCTCCTCGTGCTCACCTGGCCTGCACCCTGGCATCTGCCAGCCCAGTATATTTTCATGTGCTTGAAAAGTGAGAAAATAATTGCAATGATTTTTAGACCATGCTGTTTTTCTTTGGAACTGGAGACAAGAAAATGTCTTAAACACACAGACACAGCAAGAGCAAAAAACAACAGGGAGATAGTTTTGGTTCTCATGTGCGTGTTTCTATATGTAAAGCTAAAATTAATCTTGCTATCACATGTTTTCTCCCTAGACAAATGTTAATAATAGCAATAGCAATTAAAAAGCCACAAAATAGTGTGTATTTTGGAAATTTGGGTTTACCCAGCAGAAGGCACGAGCAGCATATTTGCCCAAACATTACATTGACATGCTCTTGTGTGTTTTAGCCAGACCTTTCATATCACATCTGCAATTTTTTTGTGTGAGAAATGGTTTAAGACTGATTTCTTTTTATTGCAGCTGTTTAAGGATGATCTAAAAGTAATTACAGTGATTGAGGCATAATGCAATTCAAAATAATTACAGCCCACTGCATATAAAACTAACAAAACTTTCTGCTTTGATTTATGTGTCCTCTTGGCAAGGCATAAACCTCAAATGATGCCTCTGGGAGCAACACTCTAGATAATGTTAGGCCATTTTAAAAAAAGCAGATTTGTGTAGTCTATCAGGCCTGAGTAATTTTTTTTTTCTCATAGTGAGAAATTGGTTGTTATCATAGATCACAGATACTGCTCAAAGCTCTTATGAAAGATGAATTAATTTCACTAATGCTTTAATGCAAACCTTTCATGGAGGAGGCTGTATGGTGATAACCTTACTGCAGTCTCTCCTTTCTCAATTATGATTTATGTTGTCTTTTAGTAGATGAAACTGCCTGTATTCACAATCCATCTGCTGGCTAAAGGAATCCTATTAACAGAGGATCTGAGAAGAGACTTAATAATGTAAGGTGAAAGATGTGGTATCCCCTTTCTGGGACATGAAGTAGGATTTTTTTTTTCCTATTTTAAAATGTAGATCACTCTCCGAGAGCATAAGATGACCTATGTCATCTCCACCTGGTTTTATGCTGGCTTACAGATGGTGTAGCAGCTAGTGACTATTTGTTAAAGTAAAAATAAAGATTGTTGCTTTGAAATCTGCCATAAAAAGCAAATTTCTCTTTCCTCCTTCCCAAGCCATAGCTCTTCTTTACATTCTGTTTCCAAAACTTTCTGCATTCCAAATACTTCATTTAGAAATACTGAAGCACATGCATGATCAGAAATACATCAGGCATGTTGTTCAGCTGCAGTGTGTACCTAAGGCTGGGGATGACTCCTCATATCAGAGCTCTGAGCTCCAGCTCCTGGGCTGCATTCGCAGGCCTGAAGCCTGCTAACTTCTGCATTCCTAATGTTAAATAGACAAGTTATTGATAAGTGAATTATTTACTGAAGTTAAAGGAGTTAAGTGTGTTCAAGTTCTGAGTAGCTGAAGGTAGTTTGCAGGTGAGGGTATATACCAGCTGCACAATGAAACAGGAGTTGTTTTGCAGTAGAGGCACAGGTGTTCCTGCTTTATTCACCTCAGCTGTGTGGCCTTTCCCACTGTGAGCTCCAGCTCCTCCCTGGTCTCCTGCCTTCTCTCTGGGCCAGGTAAAAGGCCCAAACCCTCGTGGCTCTGTCCACCACTTGTTGCTTTTTGGCAATGTTTGACTCCATCTGTAGCATTATGGAGCTGCTGGCTTCAAGTAGTTACTGAAGCATCTACTCTAAGGGAAGAAAGGAAGTATTTTGAGGTAGGAACTACATTCTACATTGTTTTCATTTGCCATAATTCAGCTCTGTTTCCTGACTAGTGAATGCTGAGCATGTCGTGAGCACAGGGACGTGGGCTCCTGTGGAAGGCTCTGAGTTCTCACCAGGGCAAGGAAGCCTTGTCAGTGCTGGGTGCTGCTCAGTACCTTGGTTGCTCTTGCTGCCAGTATTTGGTGATTCCTGTTTCAGGTTTCCCTCTGAGCTGTGGTGTTCCTTTAAGGAGCTGCAATTACACTGCAGTCATCACCACTTTAATATGTCTTTCCTTCATGCCCTGCTTTGTATGGTTGAATAAACCCTTTCTGGGTCACTATTTAATTTGATATGGTCCCCGTCAGTAAAATGATGGAGAAAAGATGAATTAAGGCTCTGTGCTGGTCATTATCAATCATGGTTTGTGTGCATTACTTATTGCTCACAGTGCTTTTTGACATTAGCCCTCTCTAACCTCTCTCTTCATGTTAATGCTGCCTGGAGGTCCTTTCCCCCGATGTAGCAGGGGTTATTTATGTAGGTGGTGGTTCTGGGGGGTTTTGAAAGGTCAGCACAATCTCCTCAGGGACTCTATTCACAAAGGAAAAGCTGGCAGAATGTAACTACCAGTTTTCAATTTGTGATTTTAAAAACTGTATTTTTTTTTGGTGAGGACTTCTGATAGTGAGGTGTCAGAGCTGCAGTCGTGGGGCTGGACCAGAGCCGTGGCAGAGACAGCAGAGAGCCTGCCTCTCTCCTGTGTGCCCCAGGAGAGGGAGGGACAGGCCCAGAGGTCAGCTGCCCCGGGGCAGTGCAGGAGCAGGACAAGGGGCAGCAGTTGCAGCAAGGGAAAATCTGATTTAATCTGGAAAACGCTTTCACCATGAGGTTAAACAGCAGGAGACGGGCCCAGACAGGTTGTGGAATCGCTGTTCTTGGAGATGCTCAAAACCCAGCTGAGTGTGACTCTCAGCAAGATGATCTGGTTGGGCCTGTTTTGGTGTTGCATCTTTTGAAGTGCCTTTGCCATTTTGCCAGAGAGGAAAATAGCAAATGAGAAATGGCAGCCTGATTGAAAACATTATCCTGGACCACATTGGGCTACTTGATTTTATGTTCTGTGTAATTATTTTTACGAAGGAAATGGCAAAGCTCCCTTTTTTAATCAAGATTAAATTAGAGCTAATTTTGAATGCTTTTAGCATTTAATTTTTTTCATTGGTTTCCTTCTGAATAAGTGTTGACATCTCTGCTTGTAACTCATGAGAATCACAGAAGAGACCTTACTGGATTGTGGGATTTGTGATCCAGCTGTGGATCCTGTTAGGAAGGATCAGAGTGTTTCCTTTCCAGCCAGCCATCCCCTGAGTGGTTGCTGGACCTGCAGAAGAGGCTAATTCTTCACAGTTAAAAAAATTCTTGCAATAAAGTAGATTATTATTTGAAATATAATTATTATGGTGTTGTTTCTGGTTGGTCTTGGCTGCAGTCACTGTGCTTGTGCCTAAGCAGAAGGGGAGGGAGATGGGTCCCTTTTCCCTGAGGGGTGGTCAGAAGATGCAGACTGGGTTGGACAGGGCTTGGAGCAACGTTTTCTGTTGGAAGGTGTCCCTGTCCACAGCAGGGAAGCTGGAACAAGGTGAAGGTCCCTTCCAACCCAAGCCAGTCTGAGAGTCTATGATTCAAGTCAGCCTGGTTGGGTTTGTGGAGGCCCTTCACTATCTCAGCAGTATTTAGGACTGAGGACTGTCTGTTTTTAGGGAGGAGAATAAATACACCTGGCCAGTGCCTCGGGAGGTTTGGGGGAGTGGTACCTCTGACTGGGGATGCTCTGCTGGGACTGGCAGTTTATTCACAATAAGGAATCAGTCTTTTGCTACAATATCATTGGCAGCATTATTTAGGCCTGTGTGGTACAATATTCATTCCCAGAGCACATTAGCCCAGACACACATGCATTGTTAACAAGGAATAAATAGGATGCAGAATCGTCTTTCCATGGGAGGTTGTAGATTGTGGCAGTGGTGCTGGAAAACCCCTTCTTGAGTGTGAGTGACAGGTGTGGGCCCAAGCTGAGCTGTGGCTTTCTGGTGCAGTTGTGATGAATGGAATCTTTTACCACTACTTACATTCTTGAGTTTTATAGAAATATTGGGTGGCTTAGCTCAGCAAGAGAAATAGCTTTCTAGCAGATCTCATTCGGTTTAATTTGATGTAAATCTCTGATGACATTTTACAGTTCAGGTAAAATTACAAAGAAAACATTTGTGCATAGGCAATAAGAATTTGCTGGTTTAAGCTAAGCATAAATATAGCTGGAAAGCTTTCCTATTTGGTTGTCTTTCATCTGTATACTGCCAGGGCTTTTATTAATTTTACACGTAAGTTTGTAACTGCTGCAGGATCAAAAATGTAATTAATTCCAGGATTTATAAAGGACACAATATCTGTTTTAAAGGTACCTCAGTTTGTGTTCAGTGCTTCTTGGATCTAATGTATGGATGAGCTCTGCTTCATTTTGTTCTTTGTGTCAGTACATTTCACTTTCACAGTATTCTTTACCTAAGGTGATTGGTTCTTATTCTCTTATTTTTCAGTGCAAGTGGTCCAGAAAAGGTTTCATTCGAACAAGGTGGTGTATTACTGATTGGTAAGTTGCACCTTAAAGTTGTTTCTGATTACATTTGGTTTATGTACGTTTGTTAACAGCTGTCTCAAGGAGGTGTTTTCATGTGTAGACTGGTCTGTTCACAGAGCAGGTAGGTTCTACACCTGCTTTGTTGTCTGTTGAGCACGGCGTGCTCGGTAGAGTGTGATGGTGCACAAGCAGCGTGGCATTGGTGTGGGGCTGTGCAGCAGAGGAGCTCCGGGTCAGGGACAGCTCGGTGCCCCTGGGCAGGGCACGGGGTCCAGCTCAGCCTGGAGCTGGCACTTCCCCTGCTGCTGCCACCTCTCGAGGTGCTGCTGGGGCTCGGCGGCGTCTCACCTGGGCCGGGCACCACAGCCTGGCTGTGCAGCCCTCACCGCTGGGCTTCTGCAGAAAGAGCTTGTTCCACGGGCGCTCCTTCAGATTTCTCTGAGCCTGCCTGGAAATCTGACCTTGCTTTTTTACCATGTAGTCACAGTTTTGCTCTTTACTGCTTACTTATATTATAGTCATGTACATGTACCTGAACATTAAACACTTTTTGCTTCCTCATGTGGTTGTTTCACATCTTACAATTGAAAGCTTGATTTTGAAATCTCATGAATATTCACATAGGCTGACTTCTGAGTACTGAACAGTGTTCTGGCTTTGTTGGCATAAGCATGTTTATTTAATTAAGCAGTCTGTGAAAACAGAAAAGGTACCAGGTTTATTCCTTTTATGGACTTCTGACCCAGAAATTGGGCAGGCAGTTGTGTGATAATGTAGGTTCATGTTAATTTTTACAGATGCATATGCATGGGGTGTGATTCCAGCACTAGATAATTGCAGAAGTGGGTGTTAACATCAATCAGATGCTAATCTGGACTGCTCTTGCATCATGACTTCCTTAGGTTCTGTCTCTTCTGTCCTCTGGGATTTCCTCTCTGCTGAAAAAACAACATTAATTTATTTTTAGGCCTTTCCAAGAAAAAAAAGGTTCTTCAGAGACAGATTTAAATGTAATGTTTTCTTGTGGGGGGTATTAAAAAAGGACAGTCCTTGGCTGTAGGGGGGATGTTTGGGTGAGTGTCTGCCAAGGGTATGTTGGGCAGTGAGGGTGAGGAGCCTCACAGCTTCTCCTAGTCTGTAATGAGCTGAGCCATGGTGGTAGTTCTGTCTGGAGTAATTTGCAATTATAATCCACATGATCTAGCAAGGTCTCAGATGTTTCTAATGGGAAGTTGAAGGGGCAAGTTACTATTTACAATTTCTGAAGAATGAAAGTGAAATGCTATGGGAAATACAGGGGGTTATAAAATTCACCTAAGGAAGTCTGAGAGCATAATGTGACTTTTCAGGGTGTGATGAGTGTTTGCACCCAGTCTCTGTGCATATGAACAAAGTTCTCCCCATAATCATGAAAACCAATTCCATAAATCATGACTTTTGATCGATGCATTTCTACATTCTAATAGGTCAATAAAAATAGAGCCCAGGCACTTGTTGTTAGTATTTCTGTGTGAGTCCTTGAAGGGAGCTATTCCTTTTCCCTACCTAGGAACACATTGTCACAGAATGTATCTCATGCCAAAAACAGGGGCTCCCAAAAATCCAGAAAAGTGACCTTAGCCGACTTCAGAGAACTGTCCTTTTTCTTCAGTGGTCTGCCTCCATGGAGTTTTTCTGTGAATCCAGATTTTTCTAATCCATTATTTTTCATTAACTTACCTTTAGTGTGGACAAAGAACTAAAGAATCCTTGGGCACTCATAGGTTTTCATATTATGCAAAAAATGAAAGAGAACTACATAATTCATGTACTTTCATTTTGTGGGGTTTTTTAGTATCTTGACTAAGGTGAAGGTGTTTGTTTCTATTCCAGTAGTTCTCAGTGTTTTAGCAGGTGCAAGGTAGTGCACTGAATGCATTACAGTCTTAAATATAGTTTACATATGTAGTTCATATTTGCTAGCCAGAATGGAGTAGAGAATGCACTTACAACATTTAAGGTAGGGCACCAAGCTTAGGAATGTTTGCAAGTGTATCAGTGGTCAGAATCAGCAAGCAGAATAATTTTGATATTCTCGAGGAAGTATTCCCTGGAAGATGACAGGGAAATGCAGAGCACTGCACTTCGAGAGGAGAATTTAAAAGCACCAATACTATTTTGGGAATAACTGACTCATTACCCCTGCTGCAGAAAAGGATCAAGGGAGAAGGAATTGAATATGGATCATTATTATCTTACTGAGATGTGCTAATAGGTAATGCTGTGAAGGACACGAGGGGAGAAGGCACAGTAATTATTTGAGTGCTGCCAAGGCCTGTGATAGAGTGTTCTGTTAGGCTTTCAGTGCTTGCTCTAGGTATGCTGGAAAGAGGACAGCAGAGTCAGGAATGGTGGAAGAGTTTGGCTAGGGGGTGAGAAACTTGGGTGGCCACAGCAGGGAAACTGGTTGCTGTCAGCCCTGCAGAAGGGGCAGAAATCAGTTTAATGTGCAGGAGAATAGGTAATATGATGAAAATCTGAGTTTAAGGACAAGGAAGTTGCAGGTGGAAAGTCCTTTATCAGTAAATTTTAAGAACAGGCATGTTTTAGACATTTGGGGCTGGGTTATAGGTAGCTTTACACATCAGGTGAGCTGGTGACGTGGGACCCTTCCTGTCCTACAGGGATTTTTTCTGTTTGTCCTTCAGACAGACAGGACTGGATGTCTCAAGCTGTCATGTTTTGTGGTTCTGTGATCATTATCTCTTTATAAGAAGGTTAGTGGGACTGCTCTCCATCAGTGTGGGTTCACTGGACAGGATGTGCTGCTCCCTGGAGCCAGAGATTTTCACCAGGATGTCTGGCAGAGCCCTTTGTGCTGAGTGGCCTGTGTCTGACCGTGCTCTCGCTGTTCTCACTGCCATTATTGCTGTGTCCAGGTCCATTCCAGCTCTGCCATGGTCTGGGAAACCTCCCTGAGCATAGCCTGGGCTTTCTGCTTGGTGCCTGTCTCAGCCAGAGCCTGTCCATGCGCTCGCTGCCAGGCTGCAGGCAGGCTCAGGGGGCTTCTTTGGCCAAACAAATCTGTGCTTCTGTGGCCTCACAGGCATGGGCCGAGGGAAGCAGCAGGGATCCTCTTCCCAGCTGGAAGTGGTGTGTGTTGACTGCTGCTGTCCCAGCATTCTCCGCACCGGGACAGATAAGGAGTCACAGTGATGTGATTTAATCTTTTATGTCAGTAACATTCTCCTCTCAGTACCTTTTCGTGTTGTTTATTGCAAAGCCACAGTTCTACTTGACACTTAGCTGCAGCTTTGAAACTGGAAGTTGTTTGTTTACACATTTAATTTTGTTTTAAAAATATTTTAGTGAAAGGGTACTGCCTGATTTCTGGAATTGTAACTGGCAAATAGCTTTTCATTTTCATGTTATACATCCTTCATGCAAAAGATTTGATGGAGTCTTATCTCTGGATGAGCTGTAAGCTTGATGGCAGTCTGACAGTTTTCTGATTATGATAGCTTAATCTGCACAGTTCTTGTGAGTAAATACTAAGGTAACATAAGTGTGAATACAGTAAGTGCTGTGTTGAATGCTTTGCTGATGCAACAAATGGTGTTTTTTTTCTTTTATCCTGAATCATTTTATTTTTTTCCTTTTTTTGTCATAGTGCCTTTGACTTGGTAAACATTCATCTTTTCCATGATGCTTCCAATTTAATTGCTTGGGAAACAAGCCCATCGGTTTACTCAGGAATACGGCATAAGGCTCTTGGCTATGTGCTTGATAGGTATGTATTAGCCTTTCCTGGCCTCTTTCAATCTCTGTGTTCATAAGCAGCAAATGAAGGATGTTTCAAATGGCACACTCAGAAATGTAGAAGGTTTTATTCTGTCACCTGAAACGGGTTACTGCTTGCCAGAGTTTTCTAGACAGTGCTGGTTACAGATCACTTTGACACTTGTTCTTTAAAGCCAAATAGCTGATCTCAGGGAACCACTCTGAAGTCACCAGAATTGCAGAGTAGGAACCACGCTTATTTTCTAAATGTGTTAGGTAGATTAGCTTATTTTTAGACTATGTGAGCTCTAATGAAGTGCATTCAAGTGCATCTTCAGTCACAGAATAACAGAATAATTCCAGTTGGAAGCGACCTCTGGAAGTCCCTTATTCATCCCCCTGTTCAGAGCAGGGCTGGCTTCAACGGCTTGTCCAGCTGAGCTTTAAGTAGCTCCAGCAGGGTGGTTTGTAGCTCCTCTGGGCCACACATTGCTGTGTTCAACAGCCCTCACTGTGAAACTTTCTGTCCCTATCATCCAGACAGAATTTTCCTCAAAGTGGTTTGTGTCCATCACCTGGATCTTTTGGCATGCACTGCTGAGCAAAGTCTGGCTTTTTCCTCTCTGTAACTACCAAACAGGTAAAGCCAGCAGAGTCCTCATGTAGACAACTTTCCTGCAACCTGAACAAACCCAGGTCTTTCAGCCTCTCCTTGTGGGTCCCTCCACACCAGCTGGGTGCAGCAGGCTGCTCATCTCTGCAGCAGCACAGCATTTGTGTATGGTCACCACTGGTGTTAGCAGCCCTGTGGGCTGGAGTGGTATTACAGATCTGGCTCATCTGATGAGTGGTGCAATAGAGAGGAGTCCCAAAAAATACCCAGAAATTTACAGCTGCCTTAATTATAAAGTGAGGAAGAAGACCGCTTTCTCTTGAGTAAGAAAAGAATGTTTCTGTGTGGGCATCGGTGTGTTGGCAGAGTAAACAAGTATTTCTCCAGCCAGATTCATGTTTGCCTGAGAAACAGAGCTGTAACGTGTCCCTTCCAGAGCAGCCGTGGCACACACGGCAATCCACGGCACAGTGGGGAGCTTAAAACAAACTGCTGAGCTGGAGGGAATGCAGAACCAGAGCACTTTGTGTGCTGCTCCTGCCCCGAGCCCTGCTGTCCAGCAGCCAGTGGCCATGGGCCAGGGTGCTGGGTTCAGAGGACTCTTCACCAGGACCCCCAGTGAGCCTGGGACCACTGCTGCTGTTCCCTGGCCAGTGCCACCTGGGCAGTGTCACCTCTGTCCTGCCTCAGGGTGAGGAATGGGGGTCCCAGCCCAGCCAGGGGTGCTGAGCCCCATCCCGCTGCTCCCCACAGCCTTTGGCTGAGGCCACACCGCTGGCCAGGGCCAGCCCCTTGCACAAGCCTGGCCCCATGGACAGCCACTGCCCAAAGCAGGCTGCTGCCCCTCTGCTGCCTGGCATCGCTCCCTGTGCACGGCAGAGCCATAAGGGATCCTGTCCACAGGCATCCCTGTCCTCTTGCTCTCTCTGGCAGCAGCCTGGAAGTTACAGACACTCCTGAACAAAGCAGTTTATGTGTTGGAAAATATCTCGTTGCCATTTTTTCCTGTATAGCTTTTCACTGAAAAGGTTTTGAAATGTTGCAGTGACGTGTCAACACCTTTCCAGTCATGTTCTTTCTCAATTTTCTTTCCTTTCATTGGGTTTTCTGTCCTGAAGGGCGGGTAGGTAGAGACTGCCTTTCCCCCAGCAGGGGGCTAAGCAGGAATTTCTCCAAACAGGAATTTCACCTTTGGGATGACCCAAGGGTGAACAGGAAAAAGCCACTATTGCCTTTCTCTTGTATCATTTGCAAAACCTGCTCAAACCACTTGAAAATGCTGGAGGTGATTGGAATGTTTGCACAGATAGCATATATATATATATATATATATATGTAAGATCCCTGATGTACAGAATAGGGACTCAGGAAGATTAGGATCTCGTGCAGTCTGGGTGCATATTCTTGAGTTCTGTTGCATAGACCAGTATGGGGTTTTTTTTCATTTTTGCTTGGCTCCATTGGTCTCTTTTCCTTTTCTAATGCTTTGCGTGAGGGAAACCTGTGCAAACCTTTTGCATTACTTATTGCACACTTGTTTGCAGCGTACAGTGTGCTTCATTAGCTAATTTTGGCTTTGGACCTCCCACGATGCCCTGGCAAGGGTAAGGTAATAAGGCTGCAGTATTAGTGTCAGCTGTGGGTCAGGGATGTCACGATGGTATATCATTAAAATGTGACACTGCCAAAAACTGCCCCAACTCCGTCCTTAGAAAAGGAGCCCTTCGATTTCGGGTTGCACAGTGGCACAGCAAGCTCGCCGTGGATGAATTGTTCATTTTGAGGGAGCAGCCAGCCGCAGATCCGGACCTCCACAGTGCGGTGAGGGGCTGGCGGCACAAAGGGGGAGTTCTGTAGCCAGTGAATAATGGGAAGCCCCTTTCATCGGCAGGACTAACCTTTTGGCAGCCACCAGCACACTCTATTCTGATCTGCTGATTGGGGAGGACAATACACTGAAGCTTACTTTGAATGAATGCTGCCACCAACAGTGTCCCCATTCAGGGGCTTTGGGAACCATCTTTGGCCATTGTCCCCCAGCACTCCCTCAGACAGCAGGAAAAGGGAAAGTGAGAGCAGCTATAGGGGGAAAAGTACTTCTTTTCTTGGCTTTAATCTCTCTTTAAAGCTTCATAGATCTACATTTCCAGCTGAGCTACTGGAACTATGCAGTGTCAGATAAATACAGAAAGAGAGAGGTTTCAAGCTGAGCTTTCAAATCCCCTTATCTGCATGAACTAATAATGCAGATTTAGTGCTGTTAAAAACAGAGACTGATAAGTCTTTTCCTTTAAAGCCTTTAAACTGCTAAAGAGCATTTAACAGCGATGCAGTTCAAACCCAGTGAACAATGCTGAGAAGGAAAACAGTTTATTGAGCTAAACCTTCACTGAATGAAACAGAAACACCTTCTCACAGTTGATTTGGGTCACTGTGGGACTCAGTGAAAGCTCAGTTGTGTTCACGCTGCATCTTCATAAACATGAGTTATGTACAGCCTTTTATCTGGGCAACAGCTACCACAGGAGTTCAGGATGCAAACCAGAAGAGGGTTTGCAAATAAAGCTAAAATGGATCAGTTTAACTGTTCAGATTGCCAGGGAAGATGGTATTTCTAAAATTATTTTAGCCACAAAGTGTTAACGCATACGAAAAACGCTGTGCAACATCACAGCGTTGCTGAGCAGGGGGAGGGTGGGGGAAAACCAAGGAAAAAGCATTGGGGGAATGATACAAAGTTGTGCTAAAAGTTTTCTCCTGGGGAAATCCGTTAGTAATCCTAATAGCATGTTTGAGGAGTAGAAGGGTTTGTTCTTCTAGCTTTAATAAAGCTTCTGCTTTAATAAAGTTAATCCTAAAGTGATTTAGCTTTAATAGCATTAAAATCAGTTAAATGGAAAGAACACTTTTAAAGGCAGCTCACTGGTATGTGCTGAGCCAGATTGCATTTAATATTTGCCATTTAGCAGGGGAGAAGATGTGGTGTCGGATTGTTGCTTTAAAGACCAAGAGAATTGGAATCACACTGTTGTTAAATAAATATTTGCTTGTAACTTTACAAATACATATACAGTGTGTATGTAGAAAATTGAGGTGTGTAATGAGTCTCTGTCAGCACCAGTGTAAACCCAAACTGAGCCCCCAGAAGTCAGTTATGTTGTTCTAGGTAGGCACAGGTCTACAGTCAAAACTGAATTTGCTTTAAAATGAGGTAAGAACATCTGCTTTATATTTTGGGGGGGGGGGGGGGGGGAATTCTTCAAAGACCATTTTTGATAATTCCCACATACAGTTAGCCCTATTTGCATGATACTTGTTTTTTTTGTATTTTCTGAAGTTGGAGGGTATAAGCTATTTGTGAGAGTAAGAGAGGAAAATAGTTTACATTTTGGTTTAATTTTTCATGCATCTGTTGTGACTAATGCTTGTGCATATTTCATATTAATTAACTATATTGGCATATTAGTCATGTTCTGTAGCCATTTGATGGGGAAAAGTGTATGAATGCAATACCTAGTCTGGGGAATGAGGAAAAAGCTGCAGGATGGGGCCCTTCAAGAGTGGGAAGGAGAGTTTGGGAAGGACAGGACGTGAGGTGTTAGCCTGATCCCTGGCTCTTGGTGTGCCAGCCATCTAAACTTCCTGAAATTATCTCAAGCATTGAGAGCCATAAAATGAGTGTGGTTTTTTTTTAATGAAAGTGACAGTGCTCTTCTGTTTTCCTATTGAAATGTTCCCTGGCCTAGTTCAACAGAAACATTTTTACATTACAACTGTGAAATCTTAGCATAAAGCTTCTCTTTGTGCCCTTCATTATTTTCTCACAAATATAGTCCATTGTCACATAGCTGAAGTTAATTTGATCAACATTGGGACATTTAACTTTTATGTCCGGTCAAAGGAGCTGTTTCATGCTGATTTTGAGTATTGAAAAGAAATGATTGCCAGAAAAATAATGTTACTATTAACAATTCAGAGCAATTAGTTTCCCAGGGAGAGGCGATGTGATGCACCGGCTCCACACAACTATTCTTTGTCATTTTATGGATGCTCATCAGTCAACTGTCACCTCTTCTCAAAGACCCCTCCAATCTAAATGTTTCTCTTTGGGCTTTTCCCAGAACTAGCAGCTGAATGAGCAAAAGAAAAGCCACTTAGTTTCTAGGCAAAGGAAAACTTTGCTCTAAAGATCTGGGTCATTTGGGAAGATCCTCAAAGCAGCTCGCTTTTAGGAGGGCTTGGGATTTTTTGTTTTGGTTTGGTTTTGTTTTTACTTTATTTGTTTTTTGCCACAGTGATTTTAACATGAGTCTTCAAATGCATAGTGAAATTTCTGTGTATTCAGATAGAAAGCACTCTCAGGGCAAATAAACCTTCCAGCCAAATGTCTTCTAACAAAGGTTTAAACCCCTGGATCACATTCAAATCGATAGCTTTTCATTAAACACCCGAAGCTCAGCTCATTAATATTCAGTCATTCTCCCCTTTAAAGGAAGGTTAAGTGCTCTCAAAATTAGCGTGTTTGGATAATATGCTCTTTAAAGAGTAAATCCAGCAAAATTGTCTTGTTACTTTCAGCCTGTCAAATACAGCCAAAGTCACTTTTCCTTGCTCCTTGTTTTTCTGCTGGCTTGAGCTTTGGCATCTTTGATGCAGTTGTCAAAAACTCAGCTCGTGTCCTCCTTCTCTGCACAGACACATTGTGAATTTTACTTAGGTTGTATTTTTAGCAGGAAAACATTTTTGTACTGGTATGCATTCTAATGGAAAGCATACACTAGTATAATTTGAAGGACACAATAATAGTTCTGTACTAAGTGAATGATAATTTTTGGTCATCCTAATCGCTAACTTTGCCCTTATGCTGTTGTTTTCAGCATTTGGGGCTTTTTTTTTTTTTTTTTTTTTTTTTTTGCATTATAAACTGAGCACGTTATAATAAATTTTCAGTATTCATTATTCAAATGGTAAATTTCTGATGTTTCTCTTGTGCTAAATCTGTGTGAACAGTACCAGGTTTGAAAGCGAAATTCTGAAATCAAATTCAGAACTTTAGATACTTGCAGGTATCACAGAGAAAGGTGTCAGTTAAATAAAAAGTGGAGTAGATGCACTAAGCCACTTTTTGCTGTACCTGGCCAGTGTGAATAGAATTGAGGCTCTTTCAGAAGAAATGCTGCAGTTAAAGCTCTGAGGGTTCCTGGAGAGGTTTTAGTCAGTTGCTTGCCCACAGTCCCTGTCCTGCAGTGTGGATGTGGATCATGGCAGTCTTGTGGCACTCAGAGCCTCCGCCTCATCTTCCCAAGGGCTTTACTCCTTTTTGCCTGTTTTCCATTAACAGGATCTCCTGGAGCTGCCCTGTTGGCTGCTGAGTCTTTCTAGCAGAATGTAAGTGCTGTAAGCACAGGCAAGGTTGGGTTTGCTGCAACAGTCCCTCTCCTGGGAGAGCATGTGTAATTAAATATGTGATACGAGAAAAGAGAATGCCTCTTAAAAAAGAAATTACTGCAAGTAACTTGTTGCCTGCTTGATTTTGCTCAGAAAATGGCTTTATATGAGAATGTGACACACTCTGCACATTCTCATTGCGTTATACTTCTGTCTTTACTGTAATTTGTTCCTTAAAGAGCCTGGAGCTGGATGAAGATAAGTCATTAGTGTCCAGCTAAAGGTGACACTGACATCAGCATCCATTGTGGTCTGTGCCTTTTCAAATCTCCTATCCTATAGCCGTATCTTCTCAAATAGCTGTGATTCAATTAAAGAGAATCTATATGGGCTGTTGATCCAATTCTTATTCATTTGCAGAGAAATGAAAATAAATTGCTATTGTGATTTTATTTACAATGCTGGCTGTGAGCTGATAAAACGGAGAATGGTTGAAAGAGCCCCATTCTGTTCCCGCTGGAGCCTGTGGGCACCAGGCCAAGTAGCCACCTTGAAGATTTTGACTCCGATAAGGTGGGAGCACGGTGGGAGGAGGTTGTGGGCTCTGCATCCCGCGTTCCATGTCCTGGAAAGATTCGGATCATCCCTAACAGGAAAATGCTCAGATGGGAGGGACAGCGCTTCCAGCCACTGCTCTGCCTGTGCAGAAGCTGGAGAGGATGTGGCTGGCTGGGCAGACCCAGTTCAGGGCTGGGTAGGGCAGTTGGTGTGGCTGCCTCACCTGTTGTGGAGCTTCCTTATCTTCATTTCATCAGTGCAGGGTTTAAGATGCAGCCAAGATGAGCAAGCTTCTCACTCCAACTAGGAAATGGGTCCTGCTGCTTTTATATCCCTAGGATTTTCATTGTTCAAACTTAATGTTGACAGCTCTTAACTGTCTTGATCACCGTGCTCTTTAGAAAGAGGGTTGTTCCCTTCTCTTTAGCACTTCAAACGTTTCTGTCCTCACCCCTTTTTTGTTCCCTCTCTTAGCTCTTGGTGCTCCACTGTAGTGTGATTTTCAAAGGGATAATGTAAAATTGGTTGCTCAGGAGCTGTTCTCAGCATCGAGCATTGTTTAGTCCTTTGTTAGTGAATTCTTTCTGGGTCTGAGCCATTTGCATTGTCCTTTTCTAGAAACGTTTGGGTTTATTTCAAATTCACAGTTGCCCTGAGCCCAGCTGTTACTCAGTCCTGACGGTGGAGCCTGCAGGTCCCCATCACTGGCAGCTGGCTGTGGGTGACATGGCTTGTGTCCTGTCACCTTCTGCTGCCCATACAGCCATCACAGGAGATGAGCTGGAAAAGATGCTTCTTGTAGGCCTAGTGAGACCCAAATCTGGCAAAATTCCTTAACCATCGCACTGCCGTTCCTATCAATGAGCTGTTTAGGACTGACAGTGTCTTTAGTCTGAGTTACTCTAAATCTGTCACCAAAAGTATTTTTGTCAGCTTAACAATGGATCAGTATCCTGTTGCCACATGTCCTGGTTATTTCTGTCCCACTGTTTGTGCTTTTGACACTAAGTGACCGCAGGATTTGGCTTTGCTCCCCACATTTGAGCCCTGCAGAACAAAAAACAAGAATTGGGATGTCTTGGGCTTCATGCAGAAAGATAGGGCAGTTACCTGTTGTCTGCTGAGCAACAAGTGTCACCAGCACTGAAGAGCTCAGAAACTATGTGGAAGGATGTTAATATTCCATGATAAAGCAAAGATCCAAAAATACATACCATTTCTCTGGTTTCTTCTTGTAGTTTTCTCTTGTATCAGCTGAAGAGCGTGAAAATTTCTTTGTATGGTAAGGCCGGTGTTGTAGTGCTGTGTTGTCCTGTAGAGGAATTGACAAGTCCTTACATCATTATCCAGGGCTGCTATTTCATTAGGCGAATGTCAGTGTCAGGTAAGATCATGGGTTTGTCAATATAATGAAAATACCAGTCAAGTGAGGAAAAAGTCACAATTTTCCAGCTCTAAAAATTGATTTTTATTGCTCTTCTTGTAATCCTTTCTTTGGATTAAGTATTTATTATTGATGTGGTCTTTCTTTTAATCTTAATAGCTGCTGACATTGTAATTAATTAAAAAATACAACATTTTTGCCCAAATGGCACTATATTGAAATTAAAAGTGAACATCACATATTAGTTAAACAGCCCTGGCAAATGTCTTGAGTGCTAAGATGATTGCCTAAGCTTCTTGACAATTCCCTTCATCTTGCTGTATGGTGCTTGACCTTTTGAGATATTTTGGTGTTATTAATAGGTTTTAGCCATTATATCAGAAAGAACGAAGCACAAAAATATTATAAACTTTATCTTTTTAATGACAGCACTACACCACCTTGGGCATGCCAATGAAGGCACTTCCATTATGGCTTTTGAGGCACACTTAAACTATCAGTCAGCAGGTAACTTGTACTCGGAATTAATGTGGATTTTTCTGGACTTTGTCACTAAATGTGTATTTGAAATTGCAAAAGTGTGCAAGCTGAGCACTATTGGAGCTGCAGAAGGGAGTGATACACAGGAGAGGACAGGGTTCTCTTTCAAAGCTATCTCTGAAACCTCTGCTGGAGGGGACCAGTTCTCAAGGTGCAGGTGTTGTTTTAGCTGATCTCTGACTAAAACTTTAATAAAGAAAAAGCAATGCAGATAGGAACAGCAGAAATCTGAATGATCTGGGTTGGTGTAAGTCAAAACGTAGTATTATTTCCATCCTCTTGATCTTCAGTTCCTGGACGCGGCTGTAGCAGGAGACAGTGCTGTCGTTCCTTAACTTTCCACCAGAAGTCACTGCAGGAGCTGTTACTACCTCTGGCACCATAGATCCGTGGAGAAGGTGTGTATGACCTTGTTATCCATCGGTCACCTGCCACCTCCCAGCCAGCTCTTGGCTTCTGCCAACAGGATGGCCAAGCCATTTTCTGAACGTTCCCTGTTGGATTGAGATCCTGCCTGGACAGGGGAGGTGAGCTGGTGATGCCTTCGGCACAGTCGCTCCTGCCATGGACAGGGCGAGGGTCCGGGCGCCTGTGCTGTGCACAGCGAGTGCCCCACGGGTGCCCTGAGCACTTCACCCACTGGGAGAGAGGATTTTCAGGGATTTCCATGACCCTGTGGGGGCACAGCCTGTGGGGACACAGCCCGGCACTGCTTCTGCTGCACCAACTCCACACAGAACCCATGTCTCCAAGCTCTGCACAGGTCAGCAGTAAACCAGTGAGTTTGCCCTGAGAAATGATGTCACACAAGGAGTGAGCTGATCCTCTTGTCTTGGTGTGTTAGTTGTGATCCTTGTACTCCTTCAGTTAGGAGAGGACATTTTATATAGGCACTCATATGTTAAGGTCCCTTCCTACCCAAACCATTCTTTGGTTCTCTGTCCTTTGTAAAAGCTTTTGTGTCTGTAACTCCCATGTGCAGATGATGCACTGAAAAAAATAGGTTGTGGAGAGATAGTGTCTTACCCTAGAAATCGTTCAAGAAAGATGGAACAGCTCATATCAGCTGGTATTTATCTTAAATACATTTAGTTATTAGAAAAATTTGCTCACTGAATAAAATATGACTTGACCTTTGAATTGTTCCTTCCCAAGAAATGTGACAGTGTCCCTCCTTCTCCCCCATTCAGCCTGCTTGGCAGAGCTGCACGGTTTTTGTTTTGTTTTGTTATGTTATTGTTGTGTTTAAAAAAACCCAAAACCCTCAAGCCCCTCTTTTTCAGCAGTGTCAAGTTAGGATGAATTGGCCAGGGAGGCATGTTTATAGACTGTGTGAAGAACTTTGTCTTTGTGTGGGAATGCTGGTGACACTGGTATGGCTTGCCTGAATGAACTGCGATGACGCGGCTAATAAGGTGTCCTGCTGAGCGTCGCTGCAGCCTTTCTCAGACCTCCCACCTAATGCCATTCAGCTCCAGCTCAGTGTAGCTAATTTTTCCCATTCCCTCAATTCTTTAGGCCTCCTTACAAACAGAAAAGTCAACTTTCACACCGAGGAGAAGATAAGTGCTTTAGGAAATAATCGTGTAAACAGAATGTTACCTTCTGACCTGATGCTGATACCTTGGTCTGGGACAAAACCCAGCTGGCTATTGCATTCGACATGGCTATTAAAGGAATAATGCTCCTGATCCTCCTTACAAAGTGCCCTGAGAAATGGTTTAGCCAAATCACAGTGCCTCTTGTCACACTGAATCATGTTCAGCTGCTCTATTCCATGACCAAATTGCTGATATTTAACTGCTTCCTTGTCTTCTCCAGTCTGTGAAGGGGGGACAGTATAGGAGGGCGAAAAGTATGAAAGAAAGGGGGAGCTGATTCTATAATTTTCTGGCTGAATTTCCGTGCTTTGAAGTATGTATGCAGTGCCCCATACAGCATTTATAAAAGAGGTGCATTTCATCAAGTAACCTTATTTTTAGCTACTACAATGAGTACTTTAAAATATATTGCAAAAGTATTTCAGGGATTCTAATAACACACGATTGTTCACTTTAGGACTGCACTGAAGCCTGTTATGTGTAGCAACTGAAATTAATTAAATAGGCCCAGATTTCCAGTAGTATTGAGAAGAGGAGCCCCTCTCTCTTCCTTATTTTAGTCTTGGTAGGGATCTGACATTTCCTAAGTGGCTTTGAGAAAACTTTGCCTTCACAGTCAGCACAGCTGGCACTGCCACCCAAGCTGGGAGGTCTGTCCTTATGGCAGAGGGATTTGGGGCACCCAGGCTCCCAGAGCAGCCCCTGAGCACAGGCTCCTGCCGTGGCATTTGAGTGACCTCTCCCTCGAGCCCCGCTCCCATCCCGGCCAGGCTGGTCAGCAGCACAGCTTGGGGAGGTCAGAGGTTCCTCATAATTCACCTGATGCCCCCAGAATAACAGATGGTTTTGTCACAGGACAGTGTGTCAGGGTCTGCCAGGCCAAAGGCTTTGCTGAGGGAGCGAGGTTTGCTGGAAGCCTGACTGACACAGCAGAGCATGGATGTCTCCAGTGCAACACAGGAGCTTCTTTCTGGGCTGTAAGGCTCTTGCTGATACCCAGAGTGAGCCAAATTGCAGTTAGTAGACCAAAATAAGAATTATATGTATTTATTTTGCAGCAAAGAAACTGTAATTTAGTGTTAATTTGCAGTGACAGTCAAGTTTACTCCTTAAAAAAAAAGTACAAATTGTGCATTTAACTCATCAAAGCATTTCAGCATGGGGATAACTTGGACTGTAAACTCCACTTGAAAGTAACAATTGCTTGAATGTTTCCTTCTTTTACTCCCCTGTGATGGCTAAAATTTCTTCAGCTCTTTCATTCAACTTGTCTGCCACTTCTCAAAATACAACAAGATGCGAAGACAGACACTAACATGTTCAGTGCAGAAAAATTTCAGTGTAGTGCCATCAATTAAAAATGTATAATGTGTTTGAAACTGGCAATATAATTCAAGTAATGTGTTCTGGACATGAAGAATATGTTATTGAGGACTCTCTGTGCAATTACAAGTTCTGTGGTTTTGGAACTGCTAGAGGAGACATCATCTGTGGTGTTTATAGTTGTGTGCTCTAAAGTTTACCAGGGACAGCAGTAAACCCAGATGGGAGCATGCTTTTTTCCCAGTGTAGCTGATTTTCCAGTTTGCTACATTGATTGATTTGCCAATTTATTATATTGATTTCCAAAATGTGCAGAAGTAAAGATCTTTCTTTCGTATGTCTTAAAATGTTAAAAACATCTTTTCCTATAAGTGATTCCTTTTGGAGCAAGAGCAAAGGATGAGGTGGGGAATGTGTTCTTCCACCCTTTTCAAAATGAAGACTTCTTGTTCTGGAAAGGAAGGGCTAGCTGTCATCTGTTGGAAAAGTTTTCTGTTTCATTTGCATTTGACTTTTGGATCCGCTCTGAACCCCTGTCTGCTCCTGATGGCCTTGCACAGGTCACAAGAAGCAGCAGGGACAGCAGGGCATTGAGGACTTGTTGTGTGTGTTGCCATGTAGAATTGTGCAAGGGAAATACCTGTGCCTTTTGTACAGTGGTGAAGAACTGAGTCACCTGTTCTGTCATAAGCTATCTAAACCTGTACAGGAATAGAGCCTTCAGGTGTGCTGAAACCTTTGGGATGAGCTGGTAAAAGTTGTTAAAGGAAATGGCACTGGGTCCTGCCACCAAACCCATAGGATTTATACTGGTGACATGGGCTGACTCCATTCTTTTTATATGGTTCAGATTTATCACTTCATTGAGTGTTTCAATGGTGGCAGTTTTAAAGGACTATTTGATTTGTTGTAAAAGGAAGGATATTTTTGAGAAACAAAGAGCAAAGGAGAATGACGTAGATTTGGAAGCCTTCCTAGTTTTTCTGCAAGCACTCATTGTTTTTTTAAAAAATTTGCCTTCTGAATTCTCAGTTGCCTGTACATGTTGATCTGTACATTTTTATGGCTTAGAACATGGAAATACAAGGAACAGAGGACTTCTGTTTAGCTCTCACCCCAGTCTTAACACCTTCCCTGTGTCCCTGGCCAGACTGGCTGTGTTTGCAGTGCCCCATTTCTGTCCCATTGCCCTCAGTGAAGGCAGCTTTTCTGCACGTTCCCAGGGGAGGGGACATGGCTCTACTCTTCTTTATTGCCATCTCCTTTGCACACTTGGGGTCTGACTCTGAAAGCACGGTCAGGAAAATGGTTCTTGTGCCATTGATTCAGGGCTGTTTTAGGTACCAGGAGGTGTTTCAGCACAAAGCTATCAGGGTTCCAAACTGCTGAAAGAGGTCTAAGACTTGGGAACTCTTGAACTAATAGTAAGTTCCACTTATTAATAGTAAGTAATGGCAAGGACATTAGGTTACATACATGTATCAAGTTGAGTCACTTAAAGGAATTTTCATTGTTAGGTACCCCACATCACTTAGTAGGTACATTAATGTGTGCATCCTTTGCTGTGCCACCGTTGTGAATTTTCTTGTACACCTGAATTAATTTCACCACCTGTGAAAAGAGATGTGTCAGAAGCCACTTGGAGCATCATTTGGGAGAAGTAACATTTGGACTCTTTAATCTATCATGAGACACTCTTTCTAAAATGTCCAACAAGACAAGCTACAAGGGGAGAAACTGGAGAAAATTATCAAGTGTAGAGCTGGCATTGATTTGTATGCAAATCACATTTAAATCAGGTAATGTGCAGGACTACGAAATGGCTGTGTTTTCATTAATTGATTGGACGCAGACTAATCAGCTGGCTCAGTCATCAGTTTGGAGACATTTTCACAGACTATTTTTTGAATAGTCTGTTTATTTGGAAAATCTGTCTTTGCATAATTCAATCACAGGCATGGTTCTCATAACCCAAATTTGTTTCAAGAGGCCTTCAGTGGACCTTGATGTCATTCCTGCAATATCTGTCATTCCTCTGTCAGCAGTAAATGGCAATGAGCAGAGCTAAAGCTGATCCTTGAATCAGGACAGTTGGCAAAGCAAAGTCTTGTTCTGATGTGTAAGTTGCAGATCTGATTCTGCAATGATAGTGTTAGCAAACTGTGGCAATGAAAATGGTTTAACTTTTAGCAAACTGTGGCAATGAAAATGGTTTAACTTTTAAGTTCTCATTTTCCTTCAATTTTCCGTGAGGGCACTAATCAAACTAATGTTTTGTGCAGGTCAGGAGTGACAGGTTTTTCTCAGGGCTCGCTGGTAGCTGACAGTGGGCAGTATTTATTAACAGTGCCTGCAATAATCTGTCAGCTAAATGGAGGATTGGAGATTTTCATAGCGGAAACAGATAAGTCTTTGGAAGAGATTTTCTTCAAATGATCAGTGTCTTAGGCCCAATGCACATAATTTTTTCCATAGAATAATATTCCTTATGTAATAGATTACTGTTGACAAAAACTGTGGGATGTTTTCAGAGGAGAAGCAGTATCTCATTACAGATCCAATGTTGCATCTTTCCTTATAGCTTTGGGAATAAATGGGTGTAATGCGTTAGAAATTGTAAAGCCACCTGAAACAATCACCTCCTGATGGGGCAGCATTGCTGGGTAGTGCTTTACCTGTCCGTGTGGGCCCTGCCCAGGCTCACCTGAAGTTTCTGACATAATGCTTACATGTTGATGTATTCCCAGAATGTTCACAGGATATTGCCTGCATTCGTTCCTTAGTTCTCACATCTTGCACACCCAGGGGGGTTCTGTGCATTTTGTCTGTATAAATTCTTTGTGGCTGTGGCAGCTGAGTTTTGGGTGTTTCATGCCTTCCTCAGCCAATGAGAGGAGATGAATTATATTTATTCCTGGTTTGTAAATAACTGTGACTTGGTGGATTTCTAAATGCCAAGAAGCTGTAAAATTGTTTATTGTTGAGAGTACCTTACAACTGTTGCTAATAATAGATTAGCTAATAATATGACAGTTTTTAGTAGTACAAGATTTGAAAGATGGATAGTAATGCCATATCTCCCTGGGTGGGACTGAGCAAAGGCTTGAGGAAAAGTCAATCTTCACAGCTGGAGCAAGTACTTGTTAGGTGTTAGCTACAGCCTCAGCAAAAATCTGCTGTGAGCAACACAGAGAGCTGTCTTGAGAGAGCTGTAGCAGGTCTGGGAACCTCAGGGATGCTCAGTCTCTCAGGTGGGATGATTGATGTCTGCCCCAACCCTGTGACTTCTTGTGTGGTTCACAAAGTACCCCAAAACACAGTAACATTGCTTACATATCAGTAATCTCAAATGTGCTCTGAACTCACTGGTAATTCAGCATTCCCAATTCTTACCTGCCCAGCCCAAAGCTATAGCCTTAAACTTTCCAAGATGTGAAGGCCCTCCATGATACCTGCAAGATTTCCATGATCCCCAAATGCCACTTCTGCAAGATTTACATGAACTGCTGCAAATATGCTTTCCTCAGCTTGCTCTGTCAGCCAGGCATGGGAAATCTGATGCAGTGGTGTACCGGGGCTGGAGATAAAATTGCCTAAGCAAAGAAAATCAACCGAAAAATATGGTTAATATATTGGTCCAGTATAAACTGTGAGTTTTGATGGTTCCAATAATTATTTCTGAGACTGTGCTTAAGGATAATGTGTGCATCTTTGTATATTCTTGCATGTTTGTAAAGCCAAATGACAGGATTATTCTGCTTTCATTTTTTTCCAGAATTATCGATCAGCGTTTTGAGAAAGTTTCATATTTTGTCTTTGGAGATTTCAACTTCAGACTGGATGCCAAAGCAGTAGTAGAGGTAGGACTTCTCTTTTTCTTCTGTTGTAGACCCTACCCGGTTTGATTTATCTCTTTTTTTTTTTTTTTTTTTTCCTGTAGAAAACCTAAAAGTAACTTTACAAAGTAATGTTAATATTGACATCAGACTTGAGCAAGACTACTTCTAACAGGAATGTCCAACAAGTATCTATCTAACATTGTGTGGCTGTGACTTCTGCCATCTCCTTATAGCTCACAGTGAATCAGAATAATTTCCTGCAAACAGAGGAAGTGCTGCATTACCTTCCTACTCTGAGGAAAACCAAGAGGCATTTCCTAAATGTCCGTGATAGATCTCCACACTTTAAACATACAGGCAGTCATCAGTACAGACCTTTGTGCCTGTAGCATCTTGATGTGCAAAGGTGACTAGGAGATTTGTATAAAGCCAAAACAATGTACTAAACCTTTTTCTTTTCTCGACCTGAATGCTAGAGCTCCAGGTAAGGTGGTGTCAGAAATAACACCCAGATTGTAAACCAGTTTAATCTTACGGTTTTTGCACTTTACTTCTCTGAGGTACTACAATGTCTTTTTGGTGTCCTTGAGGGTAGGCATGTATCTTTTGAGCCAAAAGTTTCTATTTTGTAAATGTAACTGTGGGAAATGTCCTGTGTGCCAAAGGCTGGCATCCCCCCCCATTCAGGTGTAGTGCTGTTCTCCTTCCTTACGTGATGAGTAGTCCATCCATTGAAAAACTGGAGTTTGATGTTAGAACATTTCATATGAAACTAATAACTTCTTGGACTCCTTTCTGTAGTGCAGTCAGTTAGCCAAGAAGCTTAAAGCATAGTTGAAATGAAAGTCAAGTCACTAATTCAGAATATGCAGCTTCATACTGCATATGTTAAGGGTTAAAACCTGCTCTGCTGCCCTGTGGCTGCCATAGTTATCATCAATGTTCAGAGATCACTTGATGGTGATCACTTCAGAGAGCTGTTATGCCTCTTCTCTTCACAGTGGTGTGATGGTATTACTGAGGATGTTGCTGTCTGAGAGCCCCTGTCAGTCACACTGCAGCAGACTTACCTCCTGCACTCAGTACTGATGAAGGGTGCTCCAAGCTTTTCCTGCCTCACATACTGCCAGCAGTCTGCAGGACTGAAGCTGCAGAGGCTGTTTGCTTTGGTACCAATAGATTAAGATTTCTACATTTATGTCTGTCGGTTTCATCCCATCAAACAAAACAGTGTCAGTAACCCCAAATGATGGAAACTGAGTGAGCTGCAGAGCAAGCAGGGTGAGCCCAGAGGTGTCTGAGCCTGACACAGTACTCTTCATTTTTGGGGGTGTTTCACCCCTACCAGTTCATGTTGCTGCATGTGAGCACAAAAGGTACAATTGCACGATGAATCAAATTCATGTTCTCATTCTTCCTACCTAAGATGCAAGCCTGTGTGAGTGTACAAAGCACTAGAATAATACAGATTTTCTACTGTTTTTTTTTTTTTGAGAAGTAGCATAGCCCAGTAATCAGAACTTCACCCAGCCACTCTGCAGTGTTAATTAAGCATAATTGAAGTTGGTTCAGAAACTTCCAGTTTATACATGGACAGCTAAAGTCACAGTAAGTTTGTTTTGTAGTGTTTTGTACTTGGTGTAGTTTATAAACCTGTATGTCAGCAGCCCCAAAGCTGTAGGAAGCAGTTGTGTGATGTGTCTGGGACTGCCTCTAGGCACCGGGACAGTCCTGAGGGAGTTCATAGTGTACAGCACTGGCAGCAAGGGCTGCCTCCTGGGTGACAGAGCCGTTCCTAATGTACAATTTGGAAGAGCTATAGGCCACCTCTAGAGGAAATTGCACTAGACAGGACTTGGTGGTCTGCCTGTGTTAAAGATGCAGGCCCAAATCACCTCAGGAAGTAGCTTGTAAAGGGTGTGGCTCCAGCGTGCCTTTTTCTGGAGCTGGGTGACCACGGCCGTGTACAGCTGGCAGAGCAGGAACCAGAGCAGGCAGAGGTGCTTCTGTGCCAGGCGCTCAGTGCCAGCCCCAGGGTGAGCCTGTGCTCAGCTGGGAACCTCCCACTCCAAGGGCTATCCCAGTCCCTGCTGGTATTTAAACGTGTGCCCATGCAAATGGATATTAACCACTCTTTGGAGTATTCAGCGTGGAGTTAATACTGGGAATTGTAAGGGTTAATCCATTGACCTGTCATCTTTGTGTACGTTACTAAATTTATCTCTGCTTTTCTTGCTGACCTTTTGAATTCCCTCTTGAGACCACAGCTGCTGAATGCTTGAACACTGAGATGCTACAAGCAACACTTGTGTAAATGCAGACTGTGCTTACATCAGACATAAAGAATAAAGTGTGTTTGTAAATAACTTCCTAATTAAGCCATTCAAAGGGAGAATCTGAGAGCTGTTCAGAATGTAGAGTCCAGACCCTGATGTGCAGTGTCCTAAATCAGAGGCAAAAAATGTTGTGCATATTAATTCATAATTAATAGACTATAAATCATTAATATGTAATGTATTGAACACTTTTGGGAGCCTTAATTTAAAGTCACATTGATTTCCTTGCTAGGAAAATCTGCTTTCCTGTAGTTGGAGTCACCCAAGGGGAGGTTGTTACTGGCACATGGGCAATGCCAGGTGCTGTTGCTGAGGTAGCACCAGTGAATTTTCCAGGTGTGTTTGCTGCTCAGTTCCTGACCTGCCTGGGCAGCATCACTGGGGCCAGGTCCCAGCACATCCCACTGGGACTACGAGCCAAGCTGGGGGGCCAGTCTCTCCCTTTGAGGAAGGTGAATGACAGTGCTTATCATTGTAGAACTTTCAGAAAGTCTTCCATTAGGGTCCAGCCTTTTGGAGGAAACCACCCTGCTCCAGCCAGCAAAAATAACCCTTGTAGTTACAAAATGTGTTTAGTAAGGCAGTAACTGCAGAAGAAAGATCTACATTTCCTTGGGTTTTGGTCACTCTAAGATGTTCTGTAAGACCTGAGTCTTCTGTCTGACAGCCAGGTAAATTCACTTAATCCTATACTGGCAAAGGTGGCTGAGGATTTGCTGCTGTTTAAATTCAAAGTTTTGCCTACTGATTTTTTTTTAAATGCTACATTTTTTTGGGTAGACTTTTTTTACAGTATTCTGATTATTTGCCCACTGTTTTCAGATACCTTCCAGCACCTCTATTCCCAGCACATATGGAAGTATTTGTAACATATTAAAAAATATGCAAACTTTTATATTGGTTCAACTTTGAATTCTAGTCTATAGCTTCTCTGCAGTGTCTCTAGTACAAGTATTGTCACAGCATTTCACAGAAACATGGATTTGTGATGTGTCTTCATGTAGGAGACAGCTTTCCTATAATTTTTTCAAAGATTCTGATCTCCCCTTTCAAAGCTAACACAGGTCACTGTAATCTTTGCACTTACCAGAAGTACACTCCAAAATTTATCATTCCATGTGTGACAAAGGTACTTTTTCTGTTTCTGGAAAATTGCCTTCTAAAATTCAGTAGAAAGGAGATTTGATGAGGTGACTTCAAAGAAATCTGCAGCGGCAGTGAGACATACTGTAGGCTGAACTTGAAGAATATTACAGAAATTTAATAATTATTATGAGTTAGTCTTTTGGTTCTTTAAAAGGTAATACGTTACATGCCTGAAAGGTCTGAAATAAGATAATCTGGCTGTTACCCACATAAAACCAGGATACTAAAATCTCTGAACACGTTAAGAGTAAGAAGAGGAGGTTGTAGAGGGATGAATGAGGGGGTTTCTTACCAAGAACTGAGGAGGTCAGGTTATTTTTGTTTCAGGTGAGAAATTAGAGAAATTAAGTGACTGTGAGTGACCACATGGAAGGAGTAAGTTAATTTTCGCTGCTGTGGTGGCTGCTGCAGAGCTTATGGGGTTTCATGTTGTGATGAGTCTAAGGCCATTCTGATCTCCACTTTTACCTCTCTTTTTAATGTAAACAGCTTAGTAGCATCTGTTATATTCTGTAAACTCCACAAACACTTGCTGGCTTAGGTGTGGAAGCAGAATTGGCCCTGTGTGTCTGTGTGGCCCCGGGAGCTGTGGCAGAGCAGAGGGAGGGCTGTGACTGCTCCCGTTCCATGTGTGAGGCTTCCCAGGCACGGGCTGCCACAGGCAGGGCGCCCTTTCCTCTTCTTTGTTAGAGAAGATGCTAAATAGACATTTCCCACTCCAGCTGGCCCAGGCACTGTGCTGGAACTTGGAGCTGCTTCTCTCCTGTACCCTGCCCCAGCCCAAAGTATCTCAGCTCCCAGCTGTGGCTGTGCTTGTCCAGAGCAGTATTTCTCCTTCTGTCTCAGTGAGCCAGTTTACCACTCTTGCTCTGTTTTAGTCACCACTCAAGTGTTTTGGGTGGGTCTAGACCAAGGAAGAGTATTTTTTCAGTCAGCTGGCCATAGTAACAATCTGTATTAATCTCTGAGAATGACTTTAATATTTAAAGTTATGCACTGAAACTCCATACTGTAAGTCTTCCTCATGCAATACATCCATTATAGGAAAGTATAAAAAGGGCTTATTTTGACTGTTTGGGAGTAAAACCCTCTTTCTGAGACTGCTGATTCAGGAGTCTCTTAGAAAAGTACCTTGTACTTCCAAGACAAAAAAATCAAAAATTGTGTGCTCCTCAGTCCCAAGAACGGCAGTTCAGTAACAAGTTCAGTTTGTCAGGCTTTCGGAGAAAGTCACATTAATCACAAAATCCATTTGTTCAAGGTAAACCACAGCCTTGCCTTGTATCCAGGAAAAAAAACCCATTATTTTCATTATTAAAGCCTTGTTAAGATTGGTGGTAGCTTGGTAAGCTGGTGAGGGATTAAGTGTATCGTATATGAAAATTTATAAAGGTAGCAGCAGAAGTAGTATTTCAGGATTCCAGACATTTTGGCCTACAAAAAGCTTTCAAGCTCTATCTGCAGAAAAAAAAAGTGATGTCCTCATCTTAAAACTCAGAATTAACCTTGTCCACCCACCCTGTGTGCTCCATGGGTTACAGCCAACCAGAATATTTCCTTTCTAGACTTCTGCCAAACAGCCCTTTAATAAGTCAGGACTGGAATTGCTGATTAAATGTTTTTTAAAAGGTAATAACTGTTCATAAGAATTTACATGTCTGGCTCTGTCATTCACTTGCACTGTGCCTCTCTGCCACCTCTGACCATGTGATTTTATATTATCTGATAAAATAGGAACGACTTCATTCTTTTTAGCTCCCACTGTGTTGCTGATGCTGCAGTGAATCACATAATTTCCATTTGATCACGCTGTCTTGGCACAACGTGGTCTTTCATTCTGAACAAGCCAGTGGGGGCATGGTATCCCTTTATCCAGCGTGCTCGTGCCAGCAGAACGCAGAGGAGCACCCTGGCACTGCCACAGTGTGTGCCTGCAAAACGGGGACCTCTTCCTCTGAGACATCACTCGCTCTGTTTGGAACAAACATCTCCTGTTCAAAATAAAAGCCGATTAACATCTTTTCACATCTGAATAATTTAGTTCTTTACTCAAATATGAAGAAATATTTTAAGTTGAACTTGTTTCATCCCATGTATTGGACACTAACAAGGATCTTTGCAAACTCCAGCCAACAAATGATCCATTAGTAATTGTCATGAAAAAGATTAATAGTTAATTAGACAATTATCACTGATTTGAAAAGCTGATTCAAGTGAGGTAGTCAGGTGATGGATGGATGTAGAGAGTTAATTATCTCCTCCTTGGTACAGATGTGCTTCCCTGGACAGAAACAGGTCACCTGTCAGGATGAGGCTCTTGCTCTCCTCGTGCATTCAGGATACACCACCAACCACCTGGCTGTCTTGTCAGGTGCAAATATTTGTATGTGTGTATATATATTTTTTAATCGAAATAACATTGCAGAATATGCTTTGAATGCATCAGGAAAAGGGCATGAAAGAATTGCACAGTCTTGTTGTTACAAACACAGCAATATTTTTTATTTTTTTTTAATTCTGACTAATTCTTTGAGAAATCAGTCAAGTTCTATTGCATTAAAAATACTGACATGGCATATAAAGCAAGTGTATGTAGTTGTGGGCATACTCATTGTGCCTCCCTACTCCTAACTAAACCAGACTGTTAATTCCTGGGCAGTGATAACATGCAGGTGCCCACATACCCCTTTGGGCTACCAGGTGCAACCATTTAATTCACGGCCAAGTGCTGAGCTCCGGGAGGTCCTGCTCCATAGGGCTGGTAGTTTAAAACTGTAACAGCATCCCCTTCCTCCTGCAGTAAAGTGATACTAAACCATTTCTGTAAGAGAAAAAACACATTACTTTATTTCTGAGATAAACCAGCACATTATGGAATAAATCAATAGCTTACAAGTTTCAGATCATGTTTTCATTCCAGTTAGGAAAGAATGTAAAATCCTGGATTGGTTTTATAATCTCAAACAGTTTGCTGTAAATACCTTCATCTCATAAAAATTTTAATGTTTTTTACAAGCTCAAATGTTTCTAGGGAATGCTGGAAAAAGCATCATTTGTAAAAGGAAAGTGTAAGAAAGATATGTTAAATTAAAATGCATACAACTTCAGGTCTAATAAGGAGGGCTTTATTAATGTAGGTAAATCGCAGCAACACATCTGAGGCACCTGCTAAATGTTCATTATAAATTACTCTCACAGACATTGTGATGAGTTTTATATTGTAGCCAGACTTATAAAAGCATGCAGATTACTTCCCTGAGGGACTGGATATATTTACTTAATAGTCTAGTTAATTGCAATTATTTATTTTCCAGTGATTGCAAATCGCCTCTGCGTTAAAGGTACATGTGGCTACTAGGAATTATTCAATTACCTCTCTTCTTAGTAGTCTAAGGCAAACCCGAGCTTGGATTCCCAGAGGCCACACAGCAGTGTATTAACTCAATCTGCTCCACAGCTTTCTGCTGGGGCCAAGCTCTGTAGCCGTGAGTCCTCTCAGCAGAGCAAGCTTGAGAAATGCTCATTACCCTGCAGCTGATTTTTCGACATCTTTCATTCCATACTGATGGTGCCACACGTATTGGCAAGATTCATAGGAGGTTAATTAAATCCATCTTCAAAACAACGAGGGGCCAATGAGCCATATCCCCGTTGCAACAGTAAATTAAATGATCCAATTGTTTCTACTTCCATCATAGATAAGGGGAGAGATGAGTGAATGGATTGTTCTCTGGCTGCCTCCTCTGGGGCCCCAGAGGGTCTCGGAGCATGTGGTCATAAACCTGCTTTTAATTTGCGGCCGCGGGAAGGGCTGGCACTGCTGTCGGCAGGCAGAGGTCCCGACGGCGTCGTGCTGTGAAGGAGGGCACGGTGCAAACGGGGCCTCGCGGCGGCCTCCGATGCAAATTAACACAAGCGCGGTGACAAAGCAGAACGGAAAAGATGATGCGTTCATCAAACTCGGCGCTGCCTGGTCCGTAATTAAAACGTACACAAATTAAATACAGTTATCTCGTGCTTTCTGATAGGGCTGGGCGTCATTAAGCTAATGAATGCCGCGGTCTGTGAGGCGGCCCCGCGGTGCGGCCGGCGCAGGGCGCGCTCGCTGCGCGGCAGCTGTGCCCTGGGCTGGCACTGCCGGCGGGGACAGCGGGGACAGCAGCGCCGTCCCCAGCCCTCGCACCTGCCGGCCGTCACCTGCGGGCAGGCGGGGCCGGCCGGCACGGGCATCCTGCGCCGGGCGGCGGCTGCGGGCTGTGCGTGCCCGACCCCGGTGGGGCAGGGAGGGCACGGGGCCGGGAGGCTCCTGCGGGTGAGCTCCTGGCACAGGGACCTGCAGGGCACCTGGCGTGGGGTGCCTGTGAGCTCCTGGCACGGGGACCTGCAGGGCACCTGGCGTGGGGTGCCTGTGAGCTCCTGGCACAGGGACCTGCAGGGCACCTGGCATGGGGTGCCTGTGAGCTCCTGGCACAGGGACCTGCAGGGCACCTGGCGTGGGGTGCCTGTGAGCTCCTGGCACAGGGACCTGCAGGGCACCTGGCACCTTTCCCTGGGCTGGCAGTTCCAGAGGCTGCGGCTTTGTGCACGTGGAAAAACGGGCTCAACAATGGCTCGCAGTTGGTCCAGTCCTGTTGCCAGGTGCAGGTAGCTGCTGCAGCCTGCCCAGGTGTGACAGTGCTTGTCTGTCTGCAGGAGGCTGGTTGGTGTCTGCTGGATGACACTCTGAAGTGTGTTTGTCACTTTTTGACATGCCCGGGGTTTTGCCCCTGTACCATGGGGAGCATTGGAGTCACAACGTGGGCAGCAGTTCATCCCGTGGGGATGTGGGAGTCACAACGTGGGCAGCAGTTCATCCCGTGGGGATGTGGGAGTCACAACGTGGGCAGCAGTTCATCCCGTGGGGATGTGGGAGTCACAACGTGGGAAGCAGTTCATCCCCTGGGGATGTGGGAGTCACAACGTGGGAAGCAGTTCATCCCGTGCTTACCTTCAAGCACTGGCAGCCAGCCCTCCTCAGGCAGGGCAAGGGGGCTCACGGGGCAGCTGGGGCTGGAAAATCACACATATGACCAACCAGTAATAATATCTGGACTTTAAAGTTACTCTTATCTAGGCTGGTGTAGTCTAAATAATTTAGTGGAGTATTATAATGCATAATGTAAAAATCTGTGATAAGTACTTTAATAAAGCCACCTGTTAATTGTTTTTTTTGCTTATCTCTAGCATAGAAACTTAAGAGCTCAAATGAGGCAGGATATCACCTGGGAAAATGCTATAAAATCCCCCTTTTTAAGAATTATTTCATTTTAGAAGGAATAGATGTACCTACAGAAAGTGCATTCTTTTTACATTTCAGTTTATTCCTGAGTGTTACTGCAATACAAATTTTTCACATCTATGTATGAACCGTGCAGTAGTATTTAGATCTCCCACTGATGACCTAAAGCAAAGGGCAGGGGGAAAGAAAGATTTACACTCTGCATATTTGCAGTGTATTAAAAGTCTGTGAATACCTATTTTCATTGCCATAAATGGAAGCCTAAAGGGAGTTTTTCCCAAAAAATTACACTGTGCGTTAAAGAATGATATTTTGCTTGCTTATCAGAAACAAAATTGGGTAGAAAGAATTTGGTAACTATCTGAAAATCAAGGAACGGGATCATATTTGCCTCTATCATCAGCAACACCTGTTGCAATGGCAAATTTTATTCTTGAGGAGGAGTCAGAAATACAGTGAGAGTTGATGAACTGAATGCACAAAATCTCTGGATGTGTGTGCAACTATGTTAAAACATCAAAAATTTCTTGATTTTACCTGAAAATAGTAAGTCTCAAAATTTGTAGAAAAGAGCACTAAGGAACCAAGATGGATATTTTGTTAAAAAAAAAAACAACTTTATTTTTATTTAGATTTGATCAGTGGTAAATGTGGTCAGCTTCAGGGAGAATGGACAAAGGTGATGCCTAAAGTATGAAAAACTCATTTATGGTGGGATATTGCATGGGCCAGGCAGCAAATGATGGTGGTGAGAGACACCAGTTGCTGTTGCATTAAATCATTTGGCTTGTAATGGAAATCTTGATCGAATCTGTTTCCATTGCAGTTAAAGCCACCTTATCCAAAGTGTGATTATCTGAACTGTGGTGGCAGACAGAGCCCCTCAGGCTCCGGGCTGGGGTTTGTGCCTGTCACAGTGGTGCAAACGCCCTGATCTGTCCTTCCCTGAGGCACAGGCGGCTCTCGGTGGGATCTCTGCCGTGAAGTTGGCAGCACAAAGGTGTTCAGAATATTGTTGGATTGTACCTTACAATGCAGGCATACACGTACGTACATGTATTCCTCTTTGGCAGACAGATTTTCTATTTGTTTCTCTTCTTCCAGCTTCTGCAGCCCTCTCTGCACTAACACAGGCAAATGGACCTGGTCCGCCTTTCACTGTAAATTAGCATAGACGTCAGTATTAATTTTAAGAAAGTTCAGGAAAGTCACCCTGAACTGCTTAGCACCATGGAATAAGCACTTGCAGCCTGTTACTTTTCTCTCTTTCATGGTTCTTGCTCTCACAGTTCTGTAGCAGAGACGTAAGAAACAGGACAGCAGTTTCTGTTCCTCAGCCCCTATGAGGAGAACTTACACTGTGGTAATTTCAAAAAAATTTATATTGGATGCTGGTCTCCACTGTATTTTATCATCTGCATTATTAAAGGAAACTTCGACTTTCTGATCTACATGATGTGCCCACAAATCTGCCTTTATTAATATTGATAATTCAGACAGCAATTTTACCTTTGTCAGAATAGGATTTCCCATAATGTGTCATTTTTTCCCGGTCCCAATTTGAATTTGACATTTCAAAGCAAAATATGCAAAGTGGCAATCTAGGAATCTCAAATCAGCTGTAATAATTGCTGTAACATTTAGGTTGCTCCTTCTCCAAGGAAATAAAGATAAAGCTTTCTGGCCCTTTATGTAGTCATGCAGCAATGGGTCACCTTTGCCTGGTACCACATGGCAAGAGAGGTTCTCCATGTCCTGCACTGCATGAAATACCTCTTCAATCTGCACCCTTACCAGGGAGATCAAACTTGTTTCTTCTCACACAGAGATCAAAAGAGTGGGAAGGGAGCAGGATGTTCTAGCAGTGACTGAGACATTACCTCCTGTGAAAATTTTATCATCCTATCTCCACCTTATTAAAATCTAATCCTGAATTATCTCATTACTGCTTACAGAGAAGTGTGTTAGGATGTAATTTACAGCTCTTTCAAGCTTTCAGAAGGGTCATTAATGTGCAATATTTTAATATGTAAAGCTGTTAAGGGGTTAAAACCAATTGTATGAAAAGAGATTATAGGATCTTTATCACATGTTGTTTATCTGATCAACAGTTAACAATTTAAGACAGTATTATCCTAGTAAAAAGAAGATTTGTTTCAGATACTGACATAAACATCCCCTCATAATAGTGGCTTTTCATTTACTGCGTTGCAATGTACCATAAGCTTAAAGGCACAACAGCTTCTTTGTGTGTCTCAATAATGCCTGTCCAGAGTGATGTCAGTCAATTTTTGACCTATACAGTCTGATGTTATTCTCAACGATCATGGAATAGATTTTTTTTTTAATGAGTTAAGAGTATGCCAATAAAATCCTTGAAATTTATCATATTTCTTCATGGCATCTTCCTCTGGAAGAACAAGGTATATTACCACATAGACCTTTCTGTGAAGTCGTGTTTCCTCTGGCTTCTGCTGTTTTTTGTTGATTTCTTTGCAGCTGACTTTCCACACTTTCATGTAACTTGCCCTTTCAGTGGGACAAATAAACACTAACAATTAAATAGCACTTTCTAGTAGAGGTAGGAGAAGAAACAGTATATATGGAGCAGCCTCCTGGTGGGAGCAGATTCTGGGTTCAGCCTGTGTGGTGGCACTTCTGCGGTCCCATGTAAAAAGTGTTTGACAAGTCAGCTTCCTTGTGCTCCGTGGAAACTGCTGCTGCAAGGTGGGGAGGAAAGCTGTGGAGTGGGCCAGGGTCATTTAGGGTGCACAGAATGCCTCGGGGGGATTCCCCCTCCTGGCACAGCTGTGGGGGTACTCCCCATCCCCAGCAAGGCAGTGGGAAGAGGCAGCGCCCTGACAGTGTCACAGACAGATATGCCCAGCCTCTGCTGCTTTCCTGTCATAAAGGGAGGGAAGCCGCTTCCTGGGGGAAAGCATCTTCCTGAGCTCCTAGTGAAGCACATCTGCTCGGCCCTTGCCAGGCAGGAGCACAGTTCTGCCACGTGGTTCAGTGCAGGGGGCTGTTGAGCAGCTGTAGATGATTCCCATCACCTCCTGTCCAGCTCTGAGCACAGCAGACAGCTCTCTGACAGGCGAAGGCTGCTGGTTTGCTCGTCAGCCTGAAGAAGTCTGGGCTGGATTAGGGTGCACTGCTGCTTGTTGCATCTAGCTCTGGTCCTCACGGTGTTCTGGCAAGCCTGCTGCGTGGCACTCAGATCCCCTTGCTGCCTTAGAGACAGGAAAGAAGTGCATCTACTGTAAAACTTGTCATGGAGATCACGCTGTGCTTCTAAAATGCTACTTCGAGATTATTTTTATTCATATAACCCTAATGGTCCCCTGAAAATTAAACCAGATGTAGTTTTTTGTTTGCTTTCAGCTGAATGCAGCGTAACTATAGTACTGCCATTAAGCTTGCAGAACACAAACATAAGCTGAATTGAGTTGGACTTTAGTGTGGATCCTGTGTTTCCCCATCAGTGTCATTTGGGGCTTTTTTAGTCATGGAGTCTCTGCAGTGCAGCCCCTGAGCTGCTCTTGGAGAAGCATCTCCAGACTTCAGCTGCACTGCTGTCTGTGTCTTCCCTTCAGTGGGAGCCAAGGGAGTGTCACAGGAGGCAGCACTGTGCCATCCCCTCATCACCTGCTTCAGAGCAGAGTCAAGTGTGTGCTAAATGCTTGAGTGACAACAGCTGAACTTCAGCAAGCCCAAGGTCCAGAGTATGCAAGAGATTTAAATTAAGATTGCCGAAGTGGGATGGAAATTTGTTTTTCTTCTGTCTGCTGGGTATTTTACATTATGTAAAATGAATACTAGATGATAATTGCCAGTGTGGTATCTTGTATTGATTTAATTCAATAAGCAACTTCACCTCCACCTTTTGCATGCACTTGCCTTAAAATATATGCATTATGAAGGCAGTGATTCAAAGTCTTTAGGAAATCAATACCCAGACAGGATTCTGTTCTTCAAATATTGACAACAGAATAACTCTAAGAAACAATGAGAAACAATAAAAGCAGGGTTAGACAAAATGAAGGCTGCAATTCTTCTGTTGTTAGGCTGTGCAGAGGGCTCGAACTGCTGCCTGATGCTGCATATTATACCTGGTTCAGCAAACAGCTGACGCTGGCCCTTTGCTGTCAGAATTTCTGGTGAAACCTCTGACCACTGAAATAAAAGCCAGTTTCTGCCCATGATTCCTATACAGATGGCTGTTTCACCTGATGTTTTGCCAATAACTCACACAGATTTCTTTCAGCCATGTGTGTGCACTGGGGAGCTACAGAAGGGTATATATAGACTGTTGGCATTAACATTGTTCCCACTTTTGGTAATCCCTCTAGAACTAAATGGAATTTGCACTGAAGCTGGTGAATTACAGATCTTTAACTGATCTTATCTGTGTACTAGTTCATAGTGGGTTTTGTAGTGGTAATTTTAAAACCCTGTAATATGGGCAGTTCAATTTCCTGCACACTGAGTGTAGTTCTCAGAAGTTAAAGTATGTCCTTGATGGAGTAAAATGTGCCAAGTTAGTGCAAACTGCACTGGTTGCTCAGTTGATAGCAGTACTGAAATCACATTGCTGTAGATCGTTCAGCACTGCAACTACAAGTAATACTACATTACTAGCACTCATGCAGAAGTCTCTGATGACAGTCCAAAAATCCAGATGAATATAAATTCTCTTTCCCTTAGATGTGGAAGGCTTATGAAGGGTAGCTGTTTACAGTATTACCCGACTTGTAGATGTCATAGAAAGAGTCAGCAAGACTTATTTTTCGTTTCTATCCTTTATTTTTGCAGTTTTAACAAGTGCTGAATTTCACAAGGATGTCAGTATTGTAGCCATAAAAGGTTCAAGGGCTCTGATCATATCTGGAAGTAAAAAAATCATTAGGCTTTTCCCTGAATGTACTGGAAATTTCCTAAACTTGACACATTTATGTATAATTTTAAAATGAAGGAAAGCTTTGAGCCACCAGTGCCTGAGTGATGTTTCCTGACAGATCAGTCAGGAGAAGGAATTTAAAGAGTAGGAATGGCCATTTGTAATTGCCCATCTGCAAACAACAGGTTTAAAAGTTGGTTTGGAACAAATTGGTGTACCTGGGACATTACAGAATTTTAGAAGAAGAATAAATTTGTTCCTGTAGTTAAGTGCCCCCTTGCACTTAAGACACTGAGCAAGGTTCTCAATAGCTGAAGGCTCATTAGCTTGATATTCATTTCAGGCAACCTAATGCAAGAGTTGGTAATGAGAAGAAAATTGAGAGAGAAAATGCAGTCACAAAACATGCTTGAACAAGGCAGTTTATCCTGAGATTAACAACTTGGATGAAAGTGGTGGAGTGAAATCAAGTGATCCTGTGGCAAGATGAGTTTGTTGAAAACATCAGTGTTCAACTTTGCATTTGTCTGTGTTGCACATGTAGGAGCACCAAGGGGTCAGTGGCAGAGCGGTGGGAGGCACCAAAGGCAAACAGCTGCAAACAGCTGAACCCCAGCTCCCACAGCAATGCCATGGCATAATCATTCAGGCATCTTTAGGTAAATTTGTTGTAATTGCATATTTGACTTTACGTGTGGCTGCTGAGCCTGTGTATTGAAATCCACTGCGCACCTCCACTCCATGTATTGCAGAGTCACAGTTTGGTGTGAGAGGAGAGCGAGGCCCTCTATCCTCTTGCCCAGACACTGGGTCAGATCTGAGTGCCAAGGAGTCATTTTCGGAACTTGTAGGGCCAGCTTTGCTGAGCTGGACTTTCTTAGAGGTCTACTGCATTTAACTCAGACACCCCTTGCCATGGGTCCGAGGGTTTCCCAGGAGTTTGCAGTCAGAACGCTGCAGTTTCATACTTTGCTATGCTCATAGCAGTGTCCTCCTTCCTTTTGGGTCTAAGTGATGTTTAGAAGCTGCCAACAGACAATTTAACATGAAAAATCATACATGGGATATTAGCCACAAGAGTGATCAAAAAGTAGTTCTGTTCCTGGAGTGGCTGCCAGAGGAACTGGTGAGTGTCCTGTGTGTAACCAAGAGGCCATGCCTTTCTGAAGGTTTGTTTTAGTCAAAGAGGTGCCATTTGCTTCAGTTGAGGATGAAATCGGTGCCACGTGAGATCTGGTATGTATGATCAGGGTAGACAAATGCACAGTCACTTCTGGATGGAGTTTCAACCTGTAATTTCTTAAGCTTCCTATAGGCTTAGATACCTTCAGTCTCAGCTTTGTTTGTCATTAAAATAATTCCTACTGATTGTGATGCTGGTGGAAAAACATTCCACTTCTTTATTCCTTTACTGTGTGAGTCTCATTGATGCTAATAACTATCAAATTAAATCTGCACCTGACCACAAGCAGCTGATGGAACATTCCTTTTAGCCATCCACTGTATCCCTGATAGAGACAATCAATAGGTAAAATCTATGCAAATGAGCAGAGTTCAAGTGAGGGCTACCCTAAACAGGACTTAAGCTATGCACCCGCCTTTGTGCCAAATTTTTCAGGGTTTTTTCTCCTGTAATGAATACATGTATTTTGTGCATTGGAGCATGGCACAGGGCCTTTTGGATGGCAGGCTCTTCAAGAGAGAGGAAGAGAGTTTTAATCACAAAAGCAGAAACTTCAGTCAGAGGAATGATTCCACACTTTGTTTCATTTGTAAATGCTGCGTTTTGGCTTTTGTGAAATGCAACTCAAGTCCAATTCAGGACAGCGCTTCTAGGATTCTTTCCATGGGGCTTTTTGAGTCTGAAATAGTGCACATGAAAAGAACAGGAGATTGAACATAATTTGTTCCAACAGCTAGTCTAAGATTTTTTCCAATCAAGATTCTTTCAGCATATTCCTCTTTGTTGAGCTGTAAGCAGCTTTTAAAATAATGGCATTAGCCTATATTTCAGGGCTTCGCTGGGTGTTTCCAGCTCTGGTGATTAGTTACAAGAAATAGAAATGCCTGTATTGTAACCTTTTAATGGCTGTGGGAGACTTGTAAACTAAGTTGCGATTTAAGCAATTTGTAGATTTCAAAATGAGCTGTAGAGTTCATTGAGAAAGAAAAATGCATCATTGAAATTCATGGTGCCACTTTGGTTTTCTTAGCTGAGATTTATCAGTGAAAGCCATATTGCTTTCCCTTTGCCTTTATTTTAAAGCTCTTCAATACATTGTTTTTAAGGTCCATTTCTTTTACAAGCTTTTCCTTTCAGCTTGCTCAGGGTATTGGGCCCTATGAACATCTGTTTGTGCCTAAAATCAGCCAGGACTTGGACTGTACCCTGCCTCCCTCCTCCCCTTTGTTTCCAGAGGCTATTGTTTCCGATTTCATGCTATCAGAGGGGCTGCATGTTTTCCTGTGTGAAGTTGTCAGAGAGATAAAAGCACAGGAGCAGGGTCACATTTCGAGGGATGGGCATGAAAAATTGGTAAAATGTATCTTGAGGGCCACCCACAAGATTTGCCTGAAGAAATTCAGAAGTAGAGAGTAGAATTGTAATTTTGTGCAAATTCCAGGGTGGAATAAGCAGTAATGAAGTACGTGTTTAACTGGCAGAAATCTCTTAGTCAGATTTACACTTGGTTGACTTATTCCTGTTAGGTAGCTTGAGAGCCTCTAGTTGGACTTAGTTACAAAGTACCATCATCTTCATTGCAGTGCCTGCCCACATCCCCTCAGCATGACAGTGAGAGGCCAGAAGATTTTAAGCCAGTGTGTTACACCTTTCAGCCATTAGAGTGCACTGGGGAAATGAGAGGCAGTACTGGAGGCTCTGCCTGTCCAAAATTTTCAGTACAGAATCAGAGAATCATTAGTTTGTATGATACAGGAGCTGCAAGGAGTACAGTAAGGATGATGATGATGAAAGACAAATTGTGCATCTTAATTAACTTAATGAAACCCATCTTCCAGTAAGGAAGCAGGCTACTATCCTTGTAGCTGTGGCTGTGGTTTACAATGCTGCAAACCATGGTCAGCCAGAACACACTCTTCTGTGTGCCATGAGTTCGAGAAGTGGCACCCTGCTTTGGAAAAACGCAGAGTGCTTCATGTGGTGGCAGGAGGACAGAAGAGCCACAGTCACACACAGCTGAGCCCTTCCCCACCTGCAGTAGCCCAGCAGGAAGAGCTTGCAGGTGTCTCACAGGTGCTCCTCCGAGAGCACAAAGCAGCCAGGAAGGAGTTGTGCCTGTCCCTAGCTTAGTGTTAGTAGAACTGAAGCAGTGCCTTGCTCGTTTGTTTGGTTTATGATTTCAACTCCTCACTTAGGCCTCTGTCAGGTATGAATTGAAGAAAATGGTTTAACAGTACTGGTTTAGGTCAGGGATTCACTAAGATAGTTACTTTTGTTTTAGAAGCTTGTAATGAGGATTTTGTTAAAGCACATGATGAGAAAACAAATGAAATATGTAAGTTGTATTTTTTCCAAGGCAAGTGATAGATAAGGGATGCCAAGCAAGGTGTTATCTTGCTGCCATATGGCTTCTAAATTATTAAATGATAAATGCGATAGAAATCAGCCCAATACTGGAATTTTAAGATTTATTTTTTCTATCATTTTTTCCAAAGAGAAGTTAATTATTTTTCTTAAATGCATAAATTATTTACAATTTAATATGACAAACTAAATATACATTCTGAGTTTTGCTGAATTAGCAGCCTTTTTGGCTATGGAAATTCAGCAGGGGAACACTAATATGCAGACTTTTTTCCATTTTGCTAATATAGTAGAAAAAATTACTAAATATGCTTTGATTATTGCTGAATTTATATCCGTTATGGTAGTACTTTTGGATATTAATTTGTTCATAAATAGATATAGAAGAAAGCAGCAGCACTGCAAAGTGTGTAACAGTTGTGTAGGTGAGTTTAAGGAAGACCACTCAGTGAGTATTTTTCACTTACTAGCACTTGTATTTTAGCTGGCGGTGACTGTGGTCAGGGCTCTGGGTCCCACGGCAGGAATGGCTGTGGAGGTGACATCCCCTGCTGCACGTGTCTGCTGGCACAGAGGCACCCGTCCCCGAGTGCTGGGCAGGGTCCTGGCAGGTTCCTGTGGCCAGGGCTCCCCCGAGGGTCCTGCCAGCCCGCAGCCCCACGTGCCCTGCCTGTGTGCTCTGTTCCAGGCAGGCAGCAGAGCACACACATCCTCAGACCAGGGGTGAGGAGACATCTGGGCCCGAAGTCTCACCAGCACAGTTCCAGTTTTGAGGGGAAAAGGATAATCTGTTCCTTTCTCAGCATGCTGACCACCATGTTTTAATGTCTTTCACCGCTTCAAGTACTACTTGAAGAACTTAATCACTGCTGTTAGCATCCATTGCTGGTCTTAATGGGTATAAATTCTTTTTAAAATCACAACTTTCTTATACCAGCAGTTTTCTTTGGCATACTTGTCTAATTTTGGATGGGTTAAAGAATTTACTTTGTTTAGCTTTGTCTCAAAAGGGAAAAGAAGAAAGGCTAGAGTAAAAATTAATAGCACATCTTAAAATCTGTTACAACATCTCCCTTTTTTCTGAGTAAAAGTGAGTTAAAAAGGCCTCTCTAGAGGAAATAAAGAAGTTATTACAACTTCTACTATTTTGTAGAGTATGAAAAAGCTTTCTGTATGTTAAACAGTCTTGTGGACATCTGGCATGATTGGTTTTAATCTGCTGACTAAAAAGTCAGGATTAAATCTTGCTTTACACCTCTTTGTATTGCGGTCAGTAAAGTGACAGAGCTGCCCTGAAACAATGGCACTACTTATTCCACCCAATATGCCATGTGGTAGATCACCCCCTTTTTCAGCACCACTTCTCTGCAAAGACAATGAAGCATCTGGTGGGGTTTTCCTGTGTCCAGGATATTTTTTGTCAGTAATTTCACTCAGCCGCTCTGCTTAGCTCTCCCTCGGTGCTACTTTTTGAGATGGGGTTTGCCAAATCCAGTGGCAAGAGGTCAGCAGGCCAAAGTGATGAATTTTTATGTGCCTGTTCCTTGTGTTTCTGCTCAGTCATGATTCTTTGCGCGCTGCGCTGCCTCTGAAAGGGAGCCACAGTGAGCAATTTGTCCTGCCAGGATGGGGAGAATGGGGAGGCAGATGAGTTAAAGTAGCGTGTATGACTGCGGACAGAGCTGCGCACAAATGTTTTCTGATGGCAGAACAGAATCCTCCTGTCACTATTCAGCGCCAGAGGGGCTTGGGAGATTTGTAGCCTGTTGGCTTTCGATCAAGTGACAAATGAATTTAACTGCACTTAAAGATACAGCAGAAAGAATAGCACTTCACAAGCCAACCCCAGCTGTGAGCTCTAAAATGATGCTGCATTAACTCTTCTGTACTCACGTGTCTCACATATTTGAATCTTGGTTTGCGTAACAAAAAGAATTTCCTTTCTGTTTCAGAAACTCTGTAGAATACACTTTCTGGTTGTTTGGCCCAGTCAGGTCCCATCCCCTCTGGTGGGGGGGGCCTTGCTGGTCTTTGTTACAAGCAGGAGGACTCTGGTTGTCTCATTTCTTGCAGAACTTTCTGTCCTCACTCAGTGGGTGCCCTCAGTGATGTGGTCGAATGAGCCAGGGATCAGCATTCCCTGCAGGGTTAAATCCCTGGGAATCCCCAGCCAGTGCTGTGAAGTTGCTGTTCCTCCAATCTCTGATCAGCTGTGCCCCTAGCTGGCCAAGGGCTGTTGGTCCCGAGTCTTGAACCTGTCAGTGGAGACCATGTCCTGAGGTCCTGAGCATTGCTGTACTGCACAACACTTGGCTCTCACACCATCACAGACCAAGCCAGAAGGAACTCAGGGCTGCATTACCAGGGTGGTGAATAGAGGCAGCACATAGAACATGCCACCCTGTTTCCTCTCTCCACACTGACTGTTCTACCCTACAGCTGTTTTTATGTGATGCCAGTCTTCTTTGGGAGTGTACACATGCTGATCTGTCAGTCCAATTTAGTTTTCATTAAGGAGAATATAGCAGATGTTGGGTACTCCCCTTGCGCATTATTTTACAAAAATATCCTTCATTCATTTCATCCAAAAATATTTATTTTAATGTGTGAATGTGGGCTCCTGGAAATGGGTGAACTCCATGATGTCCTGGGCTTGTTGAAGAAGCACTAGCCTGCTGGTGGGCAATGTGCTGGGGACAGCCCAGCATTTGGCTGTGGCCAGGGCACTGCAGTAGCCAGACACCTGCACGACCACAGGGCTGGGAGAGGGACAGTTCAGCAATCCCCCATCATGGCTTTCAGAGCTCTCTGAACATAACTAGCTATAAAGGATTATCTGAACTTATGGGCTGCTGACCTCATATTCCATTTCAAAAGTGAGTAAAGCAGCAAATGATGGTGAACCAGACAGGGAGTATGACAATGAGAAATGAATGAGATGTGGCAGAATAAAAAGGAGTTGAGTCAAAGAGGCTGGACAAACAAAACAACAGGGGGAAAATACAGTAAAGAAATGGTTCACATGCTGTATCAGGAAGACATCACCTGGTCAGCAAAGTTTTAGTCTCACCATAACACCATGCAGCATGTTTCAGTTATCAACACAGTGAATTTTGCATTCCCAACTTGTTCAGGACTGGAAACCAGATGCAGTGACCTCAAGATCACTTTCCTGTCACATTTGTTTCCTTAAATAGTAAAGTTAACTTGGAGTGGGTTTTTTTTCCCCATAGATAGAAAACAGTGGAAGAACATGGACATCTCTTCCACTTTGCTGTACATGCTCATGACCACTGTATGAGCTGGAGGGCGTTCATCCATTCTGGGGGACACATGTCCATCCTGGAGGGACTTGTCCATCCCACCGTTGTGCTTAGGCTTAGCAAGAGTCCAAGCTTGAGCTGCTGGCAGCCTACAACACACTTGTGCCTCATGCAAGTCACTTACATGTTCCACATCTCAAATCCCATCTTTGTTAAGGGACTAAGGATTTTTTTGCTGGTTTGCATAATAGGAAGAAGAAAAAAGTTTTTTATTTCTTTATTATTTCTGATTTTGTGATTAAAAGTATTCAGTGCCTGCCTCAGGATATCTAGATTTTAGGTACATACAGAATTTGATTTCAGAATTGCCCAATACTACATGTCTTGAAAGTCAGCTCCTAATTATACCTGCTGCTGAGAGTCTACTATGTGGGAGCCAAAGGGTCACACTCTCCAAAGGTTAAGCCTTGAACTTGAGCTGTGTCACACCACTGATATTGTAAAAAACTCCCCATTATTTTAAAGGGCAAACTCCTGAATTTACTCCATTTGGCAGTGCTGGTTGGGAGTGTTTCTGGGCTTGCTGCTGTTCTGAGGTCAGGTGGGAGCCTGGAGCACTTCCATGGGCTGGCCATGCCCATGCTGTGCTGTGTCGGGACGTGTGCTCCCTGCAAGGCTTGAGAGTGGAGCTGACAGGCTCCAGGCACTGCAGAACCCAGTGCTGGAAGTCAAGAAGCACCAAATAATTTTCTTAGCAGTTGGCTTACATTTTTGCTACTTGGTGTTACTGCTCCCATGTTTCCTTTTCTTGTGGCTGTAAGAAACCATGAAGTTTGGAGGCAGCAGAAACACAAGCACCCTTAGTGCGCACACAGGCAAATGTTACCACTCAAAGCAAAGGCAATTGCAAGGTACACAGGAGCAGATGGGGTTCACAGCCTGTTTAGCTTTTAGAATGAAAAGAAATAGAGGTTCCTATTCTGCAAGTTAAGTAAAAGCAAGTTTAGCTATAAGGAGAAAAGCTGACTCTTATTCCATTCCTCCTGAATTCAAGAGAGCAGGGGATTTTATGTTTCTCTGCAGAAACAGATTTACATCACAGATTCTGTGTGTTTCATCAAAGTCTTTGTTGAACAATACACCCAGTCCTCTGCTTGGTCAGCTGGAGTGGAAGAGTGTAAGTGCTCTGAAGGTTTCCAACAAGGAATTTCTCAAGCTGGCATTACTGCATGGCCAAAGCAGAAAAAATAATAGAAGATAAGTAACAGAACATCTGAGTAGATCTGAAGAGGATCACACCTTATGGAACAAGACATACATATTGCATTTATGCAGAGAATTTCCTTAGGAACAGTTGGACTGTCCCAATTTCTATAATTAAGAAAAAGCAAATATTTCTCTTAGAATACTCCCTCAGGACTACTTGACATCAAGTAGTAATACAAAATTATTTAGAAGGATGGACAGGAGGAGGGAAGGGATTTTTCTGTCAGATTGCTTCCAAGTTTCAGATCTTGTTGTGCTGTGGGTTTATCTGGATCTGATCAAAGTCCTGGATGCCAATTATTGATGTCTGATGTCAGCAAGAGAATTTAAACTGAAGCCTTAAAAAGTGAGCAGGAGAGCCCTTTACCTTTATCCACAGAGACCCTGCACAGTTCCATGTCCTGATTCACACAGGTGCCAGACAGCTCCAGGTAAATTGTTTGTGAATAACCCTGTAGATACGTTGCTGAACTCAGGCTTGAGATCATAGTCGGGAAAATGAAACAGGAGAATGCAAAAAAGATGTGCAACCTGACCAGAGAGACAGAGAGAGAAAATAAGAAGGTAATCAGCATTCAGGGGAATATGGAAAAGGAGTTTTAGCCTGATCTGTAATCTTGGAGAATCTGAGAGGCAGAGGCCTTTTGGAATTAATTCAGATTCTTTTCTGAAGAAGAGAATTTAAAAGAGAGCCCTAATTGCCACCAGCTGTTGGCACAGAGCAAAGCTGCTGAAGCAGAGGCTGCAGTCAGGGACCTCGGGGCTCTCTCCAGACCTGGAGAAGGGCAGGCTGTGCCACTGACACATGGCACTGAGCTGGCCACTCTGGCACTGGGCCAGCTGTTCCAGCTGTGAGCCGGCCACTCCAGTGCCCATCCCTGCCCGGGCCAGGGTCTGCAGCAGCATGCTGTGGTAAGCCTGGCCTCCTGCCTGCTGAGCAAACACGCACAGGAGCCACAGCCAGTGCTGTGGGATGACTCTGTAGGAGCCGGGTGGTGCTTTGGGCAGTGCCAGGGCAGGGAAGCCACCCTGGCTGCAGGCGGGTGCGCAGGTACACTGTGCTGCCAGACAGCGGCCCTGCTGCCTCCTGGACGCTCAGGTCACTCAGCACAGTGCCTGAAAAGTAAACAGGAAGGGTTTGGCATTGCTTGGTGGCATGCTGTGGTAACCTTGTCATGAATTATATCTGTTTCTGGACAAGAAAATGCATTTTACAATTAACCTAGTGCTGCTGTGAAATTGAGACCAAAGGAAGGCAAGTTGTTTCCAGCAGGGATCATCTGTTTTAGGGAGGCAGGAGATCTCTGGGACAATGGGAGCATGAGGATAGTATTTTGGTGCCGATTTTTTGGTCTCAGACACCACCCGAAGAAGCATTTTAAAATATCCCAGAATATCCCTGTGCCACAGTTCTGTAGGGGGCTGCGTGGAGCGGACCGGGTCCCAGGCAGCTCCCGGGCCAGGCGCTCACAGGGGTAGGATTGGTGCTTCTTTAACCTGCCCTGAGGTTAAACCAGTCCCGACACGGTGCAGGCAGCAGGGTCCTGTCAGTGGCAGTGATGTGCCCTCGGAAGAGGGGCTGTGCACAGGGCACATGAGCAGTGCCACCAGACAGGGGCAGGGCAGGGGTTTCTGCTGCCACCCGGCTCCACCGCCCTGCCTCCGCTGGATGTGAGCTGACTCCTCTGGGAACATCCAAAGAGAAAGTAATTTTATTGGTATTTACGTGGATTCTCATTAATACTTGTTTGTGTTTGTTCTTTATTCAGCTAACACTTACGTCACTGCTGAGTTCAGTTCCTGCTGCTGGAAAGTGTAGTAGCTGTTCTGGGATATTATTGCTATTTGCACACAGTTAAAGTTAACACAAGGTAATATATAGTCTAAAGAATATTTTTTTCAATAGAAGTGTATGTCATCTCAGACAGGGTTTGGTTGCTGTAGCCTGGAGATTGAGCCCTGGGGTGCCCTTGATTTTTGCAGCAGCTGTGAAGCCAAAAACCTCTGTGGCTGTGAAAAATTGGCTATAATAAGCCTCCATTTCAATGGGAAGGTGCAGTTTAAAAAGCACGGTGTTATCTGTCCTGTAGCTAAATGCACAACTCTCATTGACTCATAAAGTTACGTGTAACTTTGTTTTTCTCACTTGCAAATTTTAATTCTCTGATGTCATTTGATTTGGGGAATTCGCTGTTGTTGTATTCTCAATATCCAGGAAATCATGTAATCTTCTCAAAGGTAAGGAGGAGCCCAAACAAGACAGATGCTTCTGTTATTCCCAAAGTAGCAAATTTTTTACCTCACTGATTATTTCAAATACAATTTGCATCCAGATTATAATTTTTTTTTTTATATTATCCTAGTTTAATAAGTGTCAGATTGATTTCGGGTCTTGAGCAGCATTTCAGAAGTATTCACTTTCATAATTAGATGATACATGTATGTCTGTCTTTTCTGTCATTCCAGAATCCACAGAGTATTTCACTGGAAAAAAGTCAAGTATCTTAAAATGTAGTTGATTTGGTTGTTCATGTGCTCAAGACCTTATTTCACTTAGCTTCTGTCAGGAATCTTCAGACTCTGCACTTCTTTCCTAGCACTCACAGCCATGAGGACATCTGTGTCAATCTGTGCAGCTTGCTGCAAATTCCAGTGGCAGCTATTGCTGAACTTTTTAAATTGTAAAGGAACAATGTATCTATTCTATTTTCTCTTCTGTTTTTTAGAAGAATTCAAAGTAATAATAAGTCCTAAGTAGAGTATTCAAATAATAGAGAACAATAATGCACATCTTTAACATGAGTGGACAGATGCAGTAGGACAGGCTGTCTCTAGGTGTTTAAATACCCCCTTTTGGGGGGTTTCCCTCCCACCGCCTAAAAATTATTGAGGGACTTACAAGCGTGTAATAGCTCACACATCAGGAGGTGGACTCAGAGTCTATAGGATGTTCAGAAAGCAGGAGTGTGGAATCAGTGAAAAATCCGCAGCTATTTCCAGCCAAGCAGGAAGCAGCAGAGCAGTCCACAGCTGCTCACAGTGTTCCCATATAAACACGATATAAAGTGTATTTTATGGACTGTTGTGTGTTTTATGAATATAACAATTGTTTTAATGCCTGTATCCCTATTTACTCTAAGTATGAAGAAATGCAGTCTTAAACACTTTGATTTGTGGTGTATATGAGGTGTATATGTGGTGTATATGAGGGAGCAGAAGGTGTGTCATGCTGTAAATCAACAGCATAATTCTGAGAATTGCCGAGTCTAGAAGAAGTTCCAGATTTGTCTCTTGTAGATATAAAAAAACATTTCCTCCTAGCTTTGTGTAGCAGGATGTTGTTATTACATTCTAAGGCCGTTGTCAGGAAAGTTGTTACTATGTTTTGCGGTTCAGTACACATAAGTTATCACAAAGGGCTATTTCAGAAGTTCTACAAAGCATCTACCTGTGTATAGTATGGGAAAACAGGAATGAGATATGGCTGTGTTTGCTAGGGAAAGGCTGGCTACCGAGCTCTATCTCAACTCTGAATAGAGCCCTCCTGCAAGCTTTTTAACCAAATCTTGTTTCCAAAGAAAAAAAAATATGTTTTGTTTTATTTTTTTTAAAAAAGAAGTTATGTAGAGTTATGATATCTGATTTCACCTCTACTGCCCTTGTAAAAATATACCTTTGAGGGAATACCCAGCAAGGAACAGTGAATTTTCATAGCATTTTGATTTTTTTTTTGCTAGCAACAAAAAATCCCTTCATAAGCAGGCTTGCCTAAAAAGGCACATGGTCCTGAAAGTTTTCTGCTTGGGTGACTACGACTGTGCAGAAATTGAAAGGAGGAGGAAAAAAGGAGTGCCTCCAGCTTGTATAAGAAATGAACCTTTGCCCAATCACTTTTGTCTGTGAATAAGGTAACTTTTTGTGTGTGTGAAATTTGAAAGCAATAAGGTATGTGGGTCCTTTCTCTGTATTGGTTCTCAAGAGTCGATCGCAGGGTTTTTCTTTTGGAGCCAGCCTGACGTTGTGAGATAAAGCAGCTCAGGGAAAAAAATGTTCTCAAGCAGATGCCTTTAAGAGACAGAAATCATGAATTTGTTGAATTGCAACCACTCTGGGGGTGGCTACAATGACTTTTTGACAGTGACAGTAACTCTGCCGTGTCTTTTCGAGCCCTTCTTTGGCCCATTCAGTCTGGAAAGCTGCTTAAGCGCACTTAAGCGCATTAGCATTTGGATGCTCGGGGACCGTATTGACCCTCATTTGGAAAGTTTAAATGAGTGAAAGATGGAGCGATTTGTTAGAGCTTTAGAAACCAGCTTTAGAGAGCTGCGGGGTTTTCCGCTCTGGTTTGTTCGGGTGCTTGTTCTAATCTGGTGTGCTGTTTGAAGGGACCAGACTGATTTGTGACACATGAGCCCAAAGCCTCTTTTTTTGGGCTTGACCCGATTATCTGATCTGTGCTCTGAATTTCAATCACCCGCGTGGAGGGAGCGAGGTTGGGAATGGCTCGCTGCTGGATTACCTCACTAGCTCCTTCGGACACAGATGGCAAAACGGCCGCTGCAGGTCCGAGCAGACAAAGGGGTCATCCGCCTGCCTTGGGTGCGAGGGAACAGGTAGGAGGTCTGTGCTAGAAGGCAAAAGCTCCTGGAGGTGCAGCATGCCACTCCTCCTGCCAGGCAGGGTGGCATTTCACCAGCATGTTACCACTCTTCTCCCAAGCCTTCAAAAAACCACCTGAACATCCCGCAGAGCAGATGAAGTACTCGCAGAGCAGCCCGTGCCTGTGCCTGTGGGGCCAGTGCTCCTTCTGCCAGTGGAACCTGTGATTGCACACACACCTGCGAGTGTGCAGAGTGTTCTAGGCTAAACCCAGAGTTAGATGCACTTGGCACTGCTTTTGGGGAGGGAGGGAACAGTCAGGAAAAGTTTGTCAGAAATGGACATAATTTTTTTCAGTGAGATGGGGAATTAACACCTGTTTCATTCACAAACCTGTAGGAAAAATAACAGATTTGTGGGTTTTTACCAAATCCCATTCAAGTTACTTGTTAAAAATGAAAGCACTCAACTCGCTGCTTTTTATTTCTACTGTGCCAATAGGTGAGGACCTTTATCAGGATCAAATTTTTATCAAATGGGATCAAAATGTCCATTGGCAGATTATTCCCATTCTGGCACTGAGATCCTCAGATGAGATCTTAATTATTTGGAAGCAGATGGATTTTTGTTTAAATACTTATTTGGCATGAATTCTGCCTTCAGGAGAAGGTGAGAATGGGGAAAGGAGAAGTGAGTTGTAGTTCATGGTGTTGTGTCTGGTAGACACTGCACCTCTGATAATGAATCCAAATATAAGTATTTCTGTCTGTGAGAGAAGCACGTAGTAGGATGTGAAAGTCTATACCACAGAACATATTTATTTTACAAATTAACATTATACAAAATGAAAATCTTTTGTCTGGTTATTATGAAAAGGAATGGGGTGAGCAGAGCAGGGAAGTCACCTCATTGCTTCCTTGACTCAGTTACTTTCTTTAACAGAAAACACTTTTCTTAAGAGCCTCTAGCAAAAGAAGGTTTCTTTCAGAAGGACGGTCTTTGCCATATGCACATCCACGGCTGTGCACAGATCCTGTCAGCAACGTGTGCCTCAGCAGCAGCCATGGATGCTGAGTTGCCTCCCACGTGTGGCGACACATCTGTGTCTTTGAACCATGCCCATTTTGAAAAATTTCCTCAGCTTTCTGACTTCTTCCTTGTGGTTCCCAGCAGCCAGGCAGAGGGGCACAGGTAGCTCTGCACAACACCCAGCAGCCTTGCCCAGGCAGGGAGGCTGCAGAGCACTTACTGAAATGTGCCCAGTTAAGATGGATATGCCTCCATTTCAAAGCACTTCACATACTTGAAGCTTCGCTAACTGCTTTGCTAAAAGCTCTAGATTTTTACCTGTTGCCATGCCCTTTGAGCAGCCCAGTTCATTTTATTCCCCACTACCCGTGGAACTGGGTCTCAGCCAGGCCAGTGGCCAATAGATCAAGGCCCAATACTTTCGTGGAAATTCATACTGTGCCTGATATAATGTTGTTCATCTGTGTTCATCTGTGCCTGATAAAAATGTTGGTTCATAATATGTTTTAGGCACCCAGTCCTCAGAATATCTAGGGACATGATGTCTCTTATTTAAAAGAGGGAATTTGCTATGCAAAGTAAACTGTGAAAATTGCTGTCAGATTGTGTAAGCATTTCTCTGACTTGAAAAGTGTACTTGTAACATGAATTTACAGGGCAGATGTTTTTGCAAACAAGGGTTAACTCACAGAACTGCAGTGTCAATGTAGTTATCAGCTCTTAAGAACCAGCACAAAACCTGGTCATTATCTGTAAGCAGTGGTTTGGAGGATATTTGCATGTAATGTGTGATACAGCATACAGTGATAACTGTGAAAGAACCTGTCTGCATGGTAGAAGCTGAATGACTATTTGCCTTTCCTGACTGATATTTTCTTAATATTGCCTGTTTCTCTTCAAGTAGTAATTCAGTTTATTGTTTCAAGTCCATCATAAGTGGAAGTGACTTAAATTAGCAATGCTTTGCATTTTGACCTACAGCAAATTGTAATCGATGGGGGGCATTGAAGATCTATTCATAATGTTCAGTTAAATCGGGTCTTCTGTTGCATAAAAGCTTGTTTCCCTTTCTCCTCTTATGTTTTTCTTAGACACTATGTGCAAAGGCCACAATGCAGACCATCCGGGCAGCTGACACAAATGAAGTAGTCAAGCTAATATTTCGTGAATCTGATAATGACCGAAAGGTAAACAACTTAATGCCCTTGGCACCCCTATGTAAATAGAAACAGTGTTGAATGTTCACTTTCTTTTCTACAAAGCATGAATATAGTTGTTCCAAACTGATAATGTAAAGGGAGGGGAGGATATAGATTGTCACACCTAATGCTCAGTTAATTGGATCTGTTTAAGTGATTGCCAGCCAAGCAAATGGGCAAGCTGACAAGGGGCTTTGGACATGTGGAAATGTGTGGTTTTAAAGGGCTGCATGTCTCTGAAAGGGTCACTGCCAGCAGCTGGGTGTTGAGTTGCTGAGTCCAAGAGCTTTGCTGACCTTTCTCCTTATTTTTTTATTTAGGTTATGCTGCAATTAGAAAAGAAGCTCTTTGACTATTTTAATCAAGACGTATTTAGAGACAACAATGGCACTGCGGTAAGTTCATTGCTAAACCCTTTCAAAGAGTAAGTTGGGAATTCACATACAAATTGCATTTCTCTAACCAGCCCTTTATCCTTATCACCCCTCCTGTCTGCAGAATGAGAAGAGATAATTCAGCCAACACAATAACTGTTTCAGATTTCCTCACCACTTAGCCAGTTATTTTGTGTACATATTCTTAACTTTGGCATGTTTACCTTCTTTTTATATAAATATCTTGTAAATTAAATGTACACAATTCACTTTTCTTGTCTGTCCTCTAGTCTGCATTTCTTCAAGCATCCTCTTTTTCTTCCTAGCTCCTCATTGTGCATCACACAGTAACTTAGGAAAGGCCCTTAAATGCAAAGCCCTTCTGAAAACACCTGGGTCTTCTAAGTGTGCAAAAATATACTCAAAACACAAGAGTAACTCGAATAGCAATCTCAAACTCTGCAGCAGACTGTCACTATGTGGACAAGCATACAGGACTTCCCAAGAGGATTAAGCAGACATGGGACACTCACACTCTGATTTGTAACAAGGACTCTGATTTTTCTGTGGAGAGGGGCATTGTATTTTCTTTAATGTGATTTTATTTCAAATGGTGGCCACTTCATTTTGGAAAAGCTGTGTATCACAGCTTGCAGCTTTCTCCATTTCATCCAGGGTTCCTAGGAGTTATGTATCCAAGGGAACACATAGAGGGCCCCATCCCCAGCTCCCAGTTAGCTGCACTCTGTGCCAGTCACACAGTGTGCCCGCTCACAGGGCACACTGCTGCTTGCTGCCTGGGGATGGGCTGTGCACAGGATCCATGGCTCTCCACCCCTCTCCTCTCAAACCCTGCCTACAGCTCATTCTCTCACTGCTCACAGAGAGCCAGGCTGTTGGAGGGCTGACTGCAGGGCTCTAGGACATGGAGGGCAGCTGAAGCCCTGGTGCCCTCTCTGATTTTAACTTGGCTTCACCTGGGATATTGATTCCATGTGAGAATATGAGATTTCACTCATTTGTTGAGGTCAGAAGAGTTTGCTGAGTAAGACTCATGAGAGGTGAAGATCTGATTCCCCTTCTAGTCCCTGCTGCTGTCCCACAGCGTGGCTCATGTGGCCTGTGTGCTCACTACGAGAGGTGCCTCTGTGGTACCTTCAAATGCTTCAAATGACTTCTGACAGTCACTGTCAGATCAGTCTGGGGTTGTTTGGTTTCAATTTACAAGGTGAATGCATCCTCGGAAATGCCTAATGTTTCTTTCACTGATGTTTTGCAGTTTTGGGGACATTTAATTCAAAGCAATGTCTCCTTCCAATTCCTTTTCCCATATGAATCACATTCCTGTCTCAGATTTTTCCTCTATGCATATAATTATAATAACTCTTACAGGTTTTTTTTTTTTTAAACAACTGACAAAGTATTTGTCATTTGTGTTTTCCCCCAGTGCATTCCTGAAGCTGTGTAAAGCTGTTCTTGGTGCTTGTTTGCCTTGTCCTAGTGGTATTTTGGATGGCTGCTGCTTGATTTGCATACAGGGCTGTGGGGTGTGAAGGTACAGGCAGAATCCCACTTAAACACATTCCATTTCAAAATCAGTAGTCATTTCTTTCATGCATCAAGAAGTGGGAAATCTTCCAGATCAAACATGGAAGAAAGAGATAAACGATATAATGAGCCATTGGAGATAATCTAATCTTCATGGTCTAGTTAAACACGCAGCACCATGATCACTAAAAACAAACTACCTATCTAAAACGATAAATGTCTCTGCACCGAATTCAACCCAAAAAATCCATCGCATCCTTCATCAACCGCCGGTCTTGTACCGGCCTGACAGAAATTTAATTCAAGCTGGCTCCTGAAAATAATTATTGTATTTTAAGAGTAGTAATCATTGGTCGGGACATGATTGAATGTGTCCATGCCTATTGACTTTTTCTATGATTTATAGCTTTGTGCAGTCGATATTCCCATCGAAATTGTATAATTAATTATAAGTGGGGCTGTCAGGTCTGCAGGATGGAGTGCCCTGATGAGTATTTGGGAAGATTAAATTTTCCTTAGCTGTACCAGTGCAAGGCTTGGGAATTTTCACAGCACTGGGGCTGTTGGATAAAGATGTTTTCTGTGTGTTTAGCAACTGCTTTAGCTCAAAATCCATTGATTTTTCAGAGGGTATTTTTTTATCAGTGCCATGTCTCTTCAGTAGCATTGGAATGTATACAGATGTGACAAGATCTGACAAATATTTATTATCAACAGGCTACTTTTTCATTGTCCATACACAGTTATTCTTTCCTTTCTACATTGTAATCAACAAAAAGAATCATAATATATATTTATAAAAATGATTATTTTTTATGAAAAATCTGATATAGATACAAATCACCTGTTTAACAGAAATTCAGTTTGAAATGCATACTGTAATCTGTCGGGTCTAATTTTCCCAAACTAATCTGTAGCTTATTCAGACTTAGCTGTAGCTTATTCCAAAGTTAGCTTAGCAATTACCTATATTGATTACCCCAGAGTGCAATGACTGTTCTGTATCATTGTATTTCAGAAAGGAACACCCAGATTTACCCAGTTCTATGGTGATAGGAAAAAAGATAAAGCCTATTTGAAAACAGCTGTTGCAATAATGCAGAAGTGTTTTATTATTTAATTCCTGTGTTCTGAATTGTACGTTGGAGTTGTGGTCCATCCAACAGAGCAGGGTGTGAGTCCACACCCACACAGAGCTGTCCTGTGTGGGTGTGTGGGGAGGGTGTTGCAGAGGAGCACTGAGAGAGGTGGGCAGGAGGAGCTGCAGCATGCAGAGTTCCACCTTGGCATCGCACAGGTCCCAGTTACGTTGTTGTTTTCAATTAGCAAAAGCTCAGCATTTCTGACCTGGATGGTAGCACACAGCCAGGCTGTGCTGATTGGTTCCATGGTGTCATCCTGCTCTGGGGGCTTGTCTGTGAGTACTGGAAAAGGACAAATGAGGCTTCTCATTTTGGAGTGGTGGACAATTGAAGGTTCTCACACCTTCCCAGAGGCAGCAGCCCCTGGATGGGAGCCCCCACCGTGCCCCCATGGCTCCTCTGTGGTCCTGCTCCTCTTCTGCCCAGCAGGTGCAGAGAGTGCCCTGGAGCCCTGCATGGATTTCCTGTGGGGTCTGTGGGGCTGCCCACGCTGCTGAGCTCACACTGGCTCACCAGCATGTCACTCACACAAAACACAGCTGTAGCTTTGGATTTCCAGCCCTTAAGTGATAAAAATCAGCCATGCCAGTGCTTCCAGAAGAGGGGCAGGGAGTTCTTGAATAAACCTACACTTTTACCAGATATTTCCAGATGCTTTAATTGTTTGTGATAGATCAGGCTATAAGTGGGGTTTTTTTTCAAAAGGAGTTCCCTGTTAATTTCAAAACAATCAAAAGAAAAGCAAGCCAAGAGTAATTATGTAATGAAAAAAAAATATAATCAGGTTATTGATTTATACCAAAGAACCACAAGCTAAATTGTATTTCTTCAGTAGTCAATTAAATAAATATATAGTAAGAATGTAAAAACCTGTAATGACTACAGAGGAACGATTTAATCATCAGGAATCATTTTATAATCTTTAACTGCAATTAAAGGTGAGGAATGGTACCTACATTCCTGTCTTTTCTATGATCTGTATTAAATAATCAATCCAGGTAGAAGCTAATGCACTGTTCTTAGGATTTGGACCACAACTGTGTAGTAAAAGTGATCAGTGAATTAATTGCCTTAAGAGTGGAACCTGATGATATTCCTGCTAAGATCATGATCTCTTTTTTCTATTGATCTTTGTGGAAGCTGGTGACTAATAGTGAAGCTGTGCTTGCTCTGGTGGTCCTGCATCCTGCTGTCCCTGCTGGTCCTGGGTGCTGCAGCCCCAGCCCCCACAGGCCCACCTCCCACAGAAACACAGAGCCCGTGTCCCGTGTGCTTTGGGCTGCTCAGGGGCAGAAGGATTAGTCCAACGGCGCTGCTGCACACAGCTCCAGGATCACCAGAGGGTTCAGAGGGCCTGGTGGTGTACCAGCATTCATGCCAAACCAGAGCCAAGAGTGTTATGCTGAAAAGCCCAATGATTCCAAACCTGGATTTTCATGGAATGGAAGTGATTCTATTTCTTAATTGTGCAGCAGCTCGCTTGGTGCAGAGGACAAACAGTGAACTCTTATGGAGAGTATGTTCTGACTCAGTTTCCCTTCACAGAATAAATTCCCTTTATTCTGTGTGTGTTCAGCCTCAACTGATATGGTATGAGAAGAAAATTATAATGTGCTTTAAGTATGGATTGAGTTAAAGGTCTTGTTTTCCCTCTGAGAAGTAGTGATTTAAAGTGATGTGTTACCATGCTAGTTAACCTAGAGATGTTATTGCAAACAGTACAGGCAAACAAACTTTTAAATTTTAAGCAATATATTTGGGGGGGAATGTGTGTGTTCCCAGGAAATCCTGAAATGATACACAAATTGAGCAGAAGGATATAGTCCGCAAGGGACCTCTATTAAGATTTTTGTGAGAATATGTATTCTTATGAAGATTAAAGATCTGGCGTCACTGAAAATGTATTAATCAACAGACAAGATATAGCACAATGCACTCTTCCCAATGGCCTTGGCTCTGGCTCTGACCCTTTTAAAGATAATGGGAATACTGTCCACTAGGAACTAGATTAGGACGATCAAGTGCATTTCATCAGGGTATGACTTGAACCATGATCCCAGAGGTGAAAAGGCAGAGGTTTATCCACTGAGCCAACCAGCCCCTGTCCAGATAAAATCTTGAATATGATGTATAAGGGCAAATTAGGATAGAGAAAGGAAATTGATTGCTTAGGACCATTGCTACCTCAGACTGGTCATAAAGAAATCCTGCCTATCCTGAAACTGCTTCTTTTATTTAAGATAATCTTCTGAGATGCCTGATTTTCATAAAGTATTAATAGGAAAATAGCTTCATGCTCTGCGTCTTTATTCAGAAGCAGCATTCCTGTGTTTAGAATTGCATTTGCTTAAATGAGCCATTAGTTGATATGCCACTGGATAAACTGCAAAATGAGAAATGACAGAGATAGGGAATATTACCAATAAATTGTTCTCACTAGCAAAACAGAAATGTAAATCCAGATTGCACAAACAAGTCAATCCAGATGTGTTGGGTTAGCTGTTTACCGCAAGCTTCAAATAGATGAATAATTCTGATGTAAAATTTGTCCATAGCACAAAGTTACAAATAGTATTTCATTACCTTTTCCCCCATCCTGTTCTATACAGCTGCTGTATGGCCTAAGGATAATTCAAGTGTACTGTGATTTTTTTTTTTTTTTTTTACCATTGTCTCTTGTTTAAGTCTAGCCCTAAGAGTAGGTTCAGCATCTGTATTTGCACTCTGTAATCCAGCCTGTAGTATGATCTGCTAATGTGCTTTGGCTCTTTTTAACCTGTGTGACATATAAGAGAATATCCAGGGAGGCAACGTTTGCACCTGCATTCCAGTCCCCAAGTTTATGGATGTCACCATCATCCCTTAGAGTTAATATTTGTGCACACAAGCGCCTTACCAAAGCTTCCACACCTTGCCCAAAGTCTGTGGCAAGCCAAATAAGAATAGAAAGGTGCTTAATTGTTTTTTCACCATCTCTCTGCAGCAGCTCAATCCTCTTGTGCTCTCCAGGTACCCCTGATAACCTCCCAAATTAATGTCTGCATGCACAAAAGATTGCACAGAGAAAAGCAAATAGTAATTTTAACTTGAAAAATTGTCCTTGAGGATACTTTCATACAAAAGGCACAGCTAGAGACGAGAGTGGGGTACCCAGCTGCAGAGATGGAGAGATGGGTTCTGGTCCCTGGTCCGAGGCCTGTCTGCGTATTCTTGTTACACAGGTGTGGGAGGCACAGACTGCAGTCCTCCTCCCTGCTGCTCCCAGAGCAGCCTCCAGCAGCCCCACACAAGGAGGGGATGGATTTGAATCCCTGCTGGAAGAGCAGCACCTCAGTGTTAGGTGTCTGGAGGTTCCCAGTGACCTTGGGAGATGCCTGACTTTCCGTGAGGGCAGCACAGGGATTGATTGGAGCTCCCCACACCCCTCGGGGGCACACCCAGCATTGATATGCCTCTGTGGTCCTGCTGTTCCCCAAAACACTCATGCCAGCCAAGCCTCGGGGAATCTTCAATCCACAGTGGGAGTTTTGCCTGAGTAAGAAACATTTCATAGTCGTTCCTCAAGAAAATTCCAATTTTAACCACTCTACAAGTAATACTAAAACTGTATTCTCCATATTTTATGCTTTTCCCAAATTGCAGATCACAAGTAACTGTGTAACAGGATAGTGTGTGGTTTGGATTCCCAGGTGGGACAAACTAATGTTTCACAATAACAGATATATTAAGTTTAATGAAATAATCCATTGAGTGTGTCATATTTGCAGGTAGGATATTCCTAATTAAAGTCTTTCAGTTTTAAAGGCAGCATCCACTCAGTCATTCCTGACATTTTGAAGGGGCTTTGTCACAAGCTACTGTGCACAGTGTATGAATTATTACAATAATATTTAGTGTCTGTCCCAGCAAAGTTATGAAAATGGCAATTTGCATGAATACATTTTTCCAGAGTCAACTTTCTTTTGAGGTAAGCACTGGAGTCCCAGGAGAGTGAGCAGCAAAATCCAAATTTCCCATCAGAAAATGGAAAGCGTGTGTTCAGCTGTGAGCAGCTGGTAGTCACAGGGCACAGCCACTGTCCTGTGGGCCACACTGCCTCACACCAGGCTGTGTATGGCGAGCAGATCCCGTCTGCTGGAAGCATTGGCTGCACACAGGGTGGTGGGGCTGGAGGCTCTCGGTGTGCTCCAGGCTCTGCCGGGCACAGGGCAGCTGAGGGATGGGATGCAGTTCACTGCTGCAGGGCAGCGTTGGGGCAAGGAGCCCTTGAGGTGTGGAAGGAGCTTCTGTGGCCAGCAGAAAGTTCCCTGCTGCTGCACGAGTGGAAACCCAGGCTTAATCTGTGTCGGTGCTTTTGGCTTCTTCACTAGTTTATCCTTTTCATATACTCCAGTCTTCTCATTGAGAGCTGATTTCCTAAATACTACAACAGGTTCTGATTTCTGATGCTGGTTTTTTCAAGTAACAAAAGTCTCACAGGATAAGATCTGGATTTGCTGCTGCATGTTGCAGAAGAGAGGGGTGGCTGAGCCCTTGCAACTGTTAGCAGGTGTTTGACTGACAGCTTATCCATACCAGTCATGTCAGCCCTCAGTGCCACTAGCCATGCATTGCTGTGCCTCGCCCCCCTAATGCTGAGAACAATCTCTTTGGTGCCATTTCTCTGTGGCCATAGATCTGCATTTCTCTGTGTGCCATAGATCCACATTTATGTGGGCGTTTGTGATTTGACAACACTGCCATTCAGGTTATATAGATATGTGCAGAAATATAATATTATACAAAAACAGCATAAGTGGTAAATTTATATTCAATGATTTGGTGTTTTTTCTGTGAAATATGATTTTAAAGACTGGCAATGAGAGAAAGAAGATTAAGATTCAAAATATGTAGTAATAGATCATTTTACATAGTCTTTGTTAGAGAAAGAAGTAGCTTTAAATCAGACAGAGGTATGTACAGCATTTTCATGGATAAGTGGAAAGGATCAGCATTTCCACAGGCCTTTACCTGAAATCAGTAGACTACTGAATCAGTTTCTAAATAATTTGCTGGGACTGGAAAGATGGATAAAATTACTGTCTTTCCAAAGTCTCTTGTAAAAAAACATGCGCTCCACAAGACTGGCAAAGGAGGTTACAGTGACCAGGGTCCACATGTTTTAATTCTCTGAGGTCACTTATGTATGCTCATCTCCTCTTTTTGGTCTGAAACTTCATTTCCCTTTCACAGCTGTGAATTCTCTTGTGGGCCCTGCAGATGGATTTGATAAATGCTGCTAATATCACCTCCTGATCTACCAGTGCTCTGACTTTGGTCTGTAGGTCTTGATGAGTAATTGCTGTTGTTCTACTCCAATGACTGAATTAAGTTGCCCTGTTTGAAGGGGTTCATACGTGTATGATTTTAGCCAAGGTGGCCCATTGCAGTGTACCCAATAGATGCTGACCTTTTAACAGTGCTTCATTGCTTTAAATTGAAGCAAGCAGAACCTCGGTTTCTGCAACTGCCTAAACTCTCTTATAACCTTTTGACTACTGTGAAGCTGCATAATGTAGGAATTTAGAATTTTGTGCATTGCTTTCACTTCCACCCCAGCACATAAATGCATGTTACAGTGCTGCCAAGAAAAAGGGAGCAAAAAGTGAGAATCCCTTCAGCAGGTTTTACAGGATACACTGCACCCTAGAAAAACAGCAGTTCTGATCATTCCCTTAGGAGGTGATGGGTACTGCAGCTGACACAGCCATCAGTCCTGAATGCTTTTAATTCTCCTCAAAATAAATAGGAAATATCCTTTGCTGCAAATGCAGTCATTCCTACACATACTGCCTGGCTGCATTCCAGCAGTGTGGGGTCACAGTGGCTCACAGGTAGTAACTAACTATTGATACACTGGTTGGATGGATGGACGGACGGACAGACGGAAGGATGGATGATGGATGGATGGTATTTTCATTCAGGTGTACATCAAACATTCCTGTTGGGCTGGTCACTGGACATTGTAGAGCAAATATCTTGATGTAATGTCATCAACTCAGTGTTGCAGCAGATAAAACGTAGACCCTGCATCATCTTCACTTTTATTTAGGTATAAATATGTGGCATTCACATAAATACATTGGTGAAACTGAGTTTGGAGAAAAAATAACAGGCTTCTGAAAGCTGCCTATGGCATATAATTCCGGAATGATCTCCCAGTCACAGCATTTTAAAATCTGTGTAATTGCTCAAATTACCACAGCATGTCATGTAACACCTTAAAGATTTGGTTCTTAAAGATGATCTTATTATGAGTAAATTAAATAGAACAATATATTGATTTCTGGTGTTTGAACTTATTTTTTTTTCATTTTTAAAACATTTAGAGTGACAGACATACTCATGTTTCCTGTTCAGCAATGACATTATTCACAGTGCTGATTGGTGTACAGTATGGAAATCAGTGAGCAGCTTGTGGTGAAATTGCCATGAAAGGAGTATGTTCTAGGTGGGGTTTTTTAAAGACAATGTTACATGCTTTAAAAGTAAAGGCATTACCCTGTGAAATTCTGACTGCTCCTCAGTATCATCTTGCCCATGTTAATTTTCATTCATTTTCTGTCATGCCAGGTTGCTCCAGGCACCCGTATATCTGTAAAGCAGATGGAATTGACTGATGCCCATGCCAGGCCCTGTGCCTTCTCTTAACCAAAGTTGCTTTCAGGGCAAATGACATTTGTAATTGTTTGTGACAAGGCTTAATGAACACCTTGCACTTGCATCAAAAACCTTGCATTTTGAGATTACAGGCTTAAATGAGAATGCAAGTGTTTTTCACAGCAAAAAATAACAGTTGAAACATGGTCTTCTACTGAAAAGGATAACTGCAGTTTCTCAAAATGCACAATTCAGGTTTTCACACATCATCTCTTCCGTTGCTCTCCTCACTGCCTGCAGTGCTGCCAGGTAAACAGAGAAGGGGTGTTGGGGGGTTCCCACTGCCCAGCCCTGAGCACACAGATAACCCGTCCTTGCCCTCTCAAGCGAGCAGGTGTCTGTCTACACACTCTGTTTGGACAGAAGGTTACAGGCCCTGTTACACAGTCACTTAATAACTAGGAAAAATAATTTATGAAAGTGCGTTATTATTTAATATCTAGCAGGAAATAAAAGCTCTTGCAAATAATCCAGTAAACATATTTGGCTGTTTTACATGGCAGGATGAATTCTTCACCATGAGCATTCCCTGAATCCTTCTAGGCACCTGGTTGGGCTTTGGCTTCAGGTTGAAGCTGTACCTTTACCTGGGGAAACTTGGGAAACTGACAGCACAGTACACAGTGCTGTCTTGTTCCTGTTATCTGCCACAGTGTCAGCAGCTCATCTGCATAGCACAGACACTGCATACACAACTGCAGCAAACAAATACAGCAGAAACTTCTGTGGATGATAATGCACATCCAAATGCTTAGTCCTCTAAACCCCAGGCCTCACTGAGTTTGCAAATATTATCATAGCTAGAACAATCTGAATGTATAAAATTTTGAAAATGTGAACTGGTGTGAGAGGACAATGCATCTATTGAACTTTGCCAACCCTTGGGATGCCATGAGTAATTTATACCATTGTGTTCTGTGGAGCATTGTTCTTTCATTCAGTTTAACACTTCAGAAACAGCCTTTCTCCTGACACCTCCCCTTCCCTGCTCTGAGCTGTTTACTTGGAACAGTAGGAAACATGTGTAGACATACATTTCAATTAATAGTTTTAACTGGCTATGGAAACTTGTTTTCCTATCCCAGATTCACGTAGGGTGACTGATACCTCTAAGGTGGAGACATGTGGAGCAGGAAAGGGATGGTAATATTTGTTTTCATAGCCAGTGTGTATGTATTGTGGCTACCAATCTGTTCTGCTTACTGAAAAACAGAAACAGAGCCTGGAAACATTCACGGTGATGGAAACATCCATTTATTCTTCAAGTGCATTGAGTTTACTTCAGTTATACCAGTGAGTGCTGGACCAGCCCAACACTTTTAGTATTGAGTATATTATTAGATACATACTGTAAGTTTCCACGCAGATATTTCAAAATATTTTTGTAGACATACTGAATTCTCAGGCTTACAATCAGATGTTAAAACAAGCACAAATTGTCACAGTTATTAGCATTGCAGAATCTTTCCAGCATACTGCCACAGAGTTTGGTGTCGAATGAACTAAAGCAGGGAAAGCTGCCCATCACCTGGCATCTTCATATAAAGATACCTACATATGGCAGGAGAGCCTGGAGAGAGCTGGGCGAGCCGTGGAGAGGGAACTAATCAGCAGTGCAGGTGGTTCAGGTAGCTGCTTTTCACGCAGATAATTAATGTGTACAAGTAGCTGCTAATTGCACATTTCAGGAATGATTTATGAGGTGACAGAGGGGAAAGGGGGACACGATCTAATTTCTTTGGGAACCTCTACCATTCATACAGTGGTATCAGCACAGCTGTGAGATGGGACATGATTAATGAACGGTGGGCAAACACCACCATGGCGCGGGACAGTGCCGGGACGCTCATCAGAACAGCAAGTGGTCCTCAGAGCCAGGGCCAGCACCGTGGGGATGAGCTTTTGTCTTTAGCTTGCAGTTCCCTGAGACGTGGGGCTGCACCCCAGCCAGGTTCTGGAGTAAGATCATTTGCATCCATCAGAACAGTTATGGGTTCAATGGGGACAATTATCATTGAGTTGTGAGTGGGTTCGTGTTTATGAACAAAGACTGTGGATATTTATTCTCTCTGTAGAGGTCATGGGGAAAACCAGTGTGGCTGGGACTAATATTTATACAGGACATTACATCTGTTAAACACCTGCTTCTGGTGCTCTGTCTTGGCTGCTGCCTGGGAGCACCCTTTACCTACTGTCATGCATCCCTCTGTCTGCTGTCTGCCAAGCACCCTCCAGAGCAGGTGAACAGGAACTCGGCTTTGCTTGGCAAGAGTGATGTGCACATTGTAGTTGCTTATCTGCACTAAGATAATACAGAGTAATATGATGCATTTCACTGACATTCTCATGGGCTGGTTAGCATATCAGTTTGCTGTTCTTTCTTAATGCTAGTCTGGTTTATCTCTGAAGAGACTGCTAATGAAATTTCAAGAAATGTAGCCTTGCAGTGTAAGTGCACTTACAGGGCAGTGCTGTGAAGAGCCAATGTTACAACTTTCACTGAGGAAAAGGAATGTTTTGAACACTTTTCTCAAGGCACTGTTTATGTATCAAAATAGTCCAGACAGTTTTATACTGTGTTACCAAAACTATTCTATGAAGGCTATATCTCAAGCTGTGTGTGATCATAGTTTCCTTTTATGTAATGTAGTATTTTTTAATTGCTGAAGTTCAACATTAAAGAGTGAAAGCATTTATTTCTATCTTTTATAGCTTTTAGAATTTGACAGAGAGCTGTCAGTCTTTAAAGACAGATTGTATGAACTGGACATCTCATTTCCTCCCAGGTAAGATTCATATATAATCCATTTATTTAACTAGCTACAACATAATTATTACTTGCACTGTTGCTAAAATGTGAATGTTCCCATATTTATTGCAGAAATTATGATCTCTGTTCCTTTCATGATTGTTTATTCTCCCCACATCCCCTCCATCACTAATAAACCACATGCCAGTAGTGCTCCATAGCTCATCATTTGGGTTCCGCTGATCCTGTCTTTTATAGCTGCTCTTAAAACAGACCTGGCAGGAATGCGTGCTCAGAGATGTGGAAGGACTTCTAAGCACTGGGCCCAGACCACCTGTTAAATCACATTACTGCAACAACAGAGACAGTCTTTGCCTCAAGCTGTTTGATGACTGTGAGCAGTGGCACTCAGCAGGAGTACAGTCAGCTGGGGTGTAGAGCCTACTGCTATCACTCAGGGAAATCCAAGAGGGGTATCAGAGAGGAGGGCAGGAACTTAGATTCTGCTTTTTCAGTTTCAGTAAACATCATATAACTACTTAAGACTGTTAGAATAAATTGGCTTAATACAGGTGCATGATTTTAGTCAGCAGTATCCTTGAGGTGTTTTAGCCATGAATGGACAACTATTCCTATCATACAAAACCAAGCATTTTGCAAACGGCAGTTCTATTCAGGAGAAATCTGTGGAAGATTTGGTGCCGTTTTATACATGTATCGTCCCTTTCCAAGAGTGAGGAAGTCAAATCTCACAGTTGCTTTCAAGGGAAAGAAATAGTGCATTCACAAAGAAAAAGTTCAAAAAATAGTAGAAGAAAGGCAGATAAAACTATGATTTTTATATACTTTTTTGTTAATAGATTTAATATGTTTAGATACTACTATTTTATGCTTCATGGACAGATAGAAAAGTATGATGTTTTGGCATACGCTAAGAAAAAATTTGGGAAGCTTGCCTTTTGTGATCATAATCTCATTACTTCTTACCAGCCAGCTGCGATACTGATTTGTATTGATCCCCTGGGACACTGGAAGTATGCACGGAGTTACCACCACTCTAAATTGTCCTTATTGATTGAGTATGATAACAGTAGACCAGCAGGGTGTGCACATCCCTAAGTGTGCCTCACTCGTCATGTATCTGGTCAGGGTGGATGAAGGTGAGGGGAAGTGATGCAATTTTTATACCATACATATTCTTCTACTTAATTTCTCCAACATTAGTGCTTTCAGCCAAAGCAAGGCTTACCAAAAATACATTGTTCCATGAATAGTTTTCAGCTTCTTCAGACCACTCTGTAAGAGCTTTTCAGTGTCATGCTCCCCTCAAGCAGAGATCAGAAATAGGTGTGAGTAGTCTCTGTGTGTTTTAGTTCTACTCACTCTGTTTCCTTCTCAATGACTAATAGTAATAGTAATAATAAAAAATTATTAAAAAATTATATACTGAAAGATGGCATGTATATATAAAGAGCAAACTAGCTTTACATTAGGATGCTTTTTTCACTCATCCCTCCTTGTTTTCTGTGTCATAAGGCAAGGACATCCTATTACCCCTCCTGTGGTCCTTGCATGGCCACAGGCTCAGTAATGTATTTTTAACAGAAATACTTTACTATTTTTAGTCATACATAATTTTTGGTATGTATAAATAATTACTTATATAATACTTCTATGAGATTTATAGTTACAGATTAAATTTGTATCTGTAAATGGAATGGTATTAAGGCAGCACAGCAAATTAATGTTCCTCCATATACAAAGGACTTTCTACAGGGTCTTGACAGACTCTGTGTTACTGCACATTAGCTTCGGGACTCTTCAGTTAACTTTGAATGTGGGATGGGTTGGAGAGCCACTTCTGAGTGCTCCTACAGCCACATCTAAACCTGGCATTTCTGCAGGCATACTTGGGGAACTCAAAATGAATCTATTGTTCTTCCCCAGTGCAATACTGTCATTTAAGACCAAATGTCTACTTGATCTGCTGTGAATTCTTCATGCTGCCATGGGTGACCATCATGATGCAGTGCAGAAGGAGGGGTGCTCAGGTAGTCACCCCTTAGAACCCATCTAGAACAACGCTTTGACTGAGCTCAAGGGTTCCTTCAACCCAAACCATTCCTTCATTCTGTGATTTTATAGCACTGACAGCATCTGCAGGCCTGTCAGTTATCTCCTCTCTGTTCAGCAGCCCTAAAGCATTTTCCAAACTTCTCTTCAATTCTGAGTTCCTTTCAATTCTTTAATGTATGTGCCTAAGCCATATCAGCTCAGCACCTTGTATGCCTGTGCCCAGAGGAGCATGTCAAGGATGCAGTGAATGAACTTCCAGGGGAAAGAGGCTCGTCCCATCTGTTCTGGACCTGGATCTGCTGATGCTATGCCCACAGGGTTTCCCAGCACGTTCTGTCCAGGGTCCTTGGAGCCTCCAGGGCAGTGGCAGGAGGACAGCCAGGGCCAGGCATTCCTGTGGCCCTGTCCAGAGTCCACCCTTCCCTCACAAACCCTTCCTCTGTCCTGCTGAGATATACCAAAGGGGAGGGCCTCCTGGGAGGGCAGCCACAGTTTAACAAGAGACCACAGGCTATGTGGCAGGTCTGCTATGTTAGACAACCTGTAAAAAATATTTCCAAAGAGTATTCCTCAGACATTATTCACCCACTTCTATATTTTGAGGTCTTTTATTTTATATAGTGAATATTCATCTTTTCATCTTGTTACCCTTTGTGATCTAGTGTAGCCCATAGCAACCCAAGCCCCTGGAAACTAAATACAAATTAGAATTTTAAACTCTGTAAGCTCTGTCACTCACAAGCTGAACAGTTTGGCCATGAGCAAACAGCCCAGTGTGAGGCTGCAAAGGCTTCATGGTCAACAATCACTGCAAAAGGCAGGAGGTGTGAAAAAAAAGAAGTAAAAACATTGTGGTCTGTCAATATACAGGTGGGCAATTGTTACCTTTATCACTGCTCTCCATTAATTATTATAATTATTCTTGTAGCTGTTGTATAACAAAGATAGGAGCTGACTTTAGCAAGAGTTCACACCCACATACAAGGTTTGCTCTCAGATAAGGCTGCATGCACAGCAATCTCATGTATTAATCATTCTCTTAAAGTGACCTATTCTTGTTTGTTGTTGAATTAGGCTGTCATGTAATTTACTGGTTGGACATATGTTTGTGTCTTAGATACCCTCTGTGTGATATTTGTCTCAAGCAGACCCTCTGCACTGGCAGTGTCTCGGCTTTTGACACCTCTGAGCAGGAGACGGGTTGAATCTCATTTATTCTCGGCAGAGTGTCCTCCTTTGGAATTCTCTCTAGCTCTGGTTCACTGTTCTGCAAAAATCTTATTTAGTCCATAAAATATTTTTTCTCTACCTTGTATTTTGTCCCATGACCCTTCTCTGTCCTAGGAGGTTGCACAATGACACATGTATTTTTGTGGTCTGATTTACACTGAGCCAGCCTGCTCTGCATGAAGCAAAGCCCAGAGTGCTCCCTTGTTCCTTCCCTTCTGCAGAGACTATGCAGAGTAGAACCTCTGGATGCCATTGCACAGAGCCCCAATCTCACCCTTGGGTGTGAAATGGAAGTACAAGATGATGGTTTAGGTGTCAGCAGGCTGCTCTTCATTCCCAGTGTTCTCACTGCCTCTCTGCATGTTCTCAGATCATACAGACTGCCTGCTGACAGGGCAGGGCAGCACTCCTGAAGCAATCGGGATTCTCGTTTCCTAGAACACCTCCTCAGTAATGCTACTGGGTCCTGTTGTCTCACAAAAAGGGAGTTAGGCATTCATATGAAAAAGCCCTAGGTTATTTTTATGCTTGCATTATCAGTTACTTTTATAACACAATTTTTTTTTTTTTTTGCCAACTAAGAAGTATTTTCTACTGAACTTCAAACTCACTCATGCACTGTAAAACTCCTTCCAGTATTAGTGAGGTATCTGAAATCATCCATGGATCTCTCAGCCCCCAAGGAGCAAATTCCCACCTGACATGATGCAGTTGTTTGGGTGCTTACAGCATCTAAGGCTGAAGCACAGAAACAGCTTCCCAGCTGCAAGCAGAGAGACAGCTGTCATTTCTTCCAAAACAATTTGAATTTAATAATTACAATGATTTTTCAGATCTTGCCTCCATGTTTCCACTCACATTAAACCAGTGCCACTCTCACCAATTCTCAATTTTCAAATTGAAATAGGGTGTTTCTTTATTTTGTGAGGAACTGGACAGCATTATCCAAGGTCTGGTTTAAGGAATTATGGCAAAGGGGAAAAGAAAGGACCACCAATGAAGTAAAAAAGTTTCAAATAATTACTCTAGACCATGTGTAAAGTAAGGACTACACACCACGCTGCAAGCAGAAAACAAAGCATATTCTAAAGAGCTTATGGTCCTTGCTGCCAGCCAGGCTGTCCCATCTGAATGTACTGCTGAAAAGCCCAGTAGTTTGGAGTCTGAATCCTGACCCATTTCTTCCCTCAGGTTCCAAGTTATTTTTTTCCAATATGAGATTTTGTAAAATTTAGCCCCAAAGTAAGGTACTTCTGAGAAGTACAGGTATTCCCAGAAAAGACATCGAGCTCAATCACAGTCATAGATAGTAACATCAGGCTGTTCTGGTGCAACAAGTCAGCACTGGGTCCTTCCCAACAAGCCAACATTATTCATGATTCCATTTATCCACTTGTACTAGTAGCAGTATTGCACACATTGCGTGGGGTACAGCATTACTGTTACTAAAGCAATAGAGTGCATCACTCAGTGTTCACTTGCTGAGGCATTGGTATTGCCGAATAACCCATTCTAGTATTGCCAAATAATCCGTTCTTGCCAGCTGGGCCTCCCCACAGCTCTGGGGTCAGAGCAGAGCACAGTGTGCCCGTTGCCATCAGCCCTGTGCCAGCCTCTGGCACCGGAGCGAGCACCAACGCGTGTCCTCCTGTCACTGGGGTTTGGCCACAGGGTGGTTTTCAGCAGCACTATGGACACCATTCTGGGTGAATGTTCTTCACAGAAAGTGAAGGGTTGCATTATGCTTTCTGGAAAAAGAAAGAGGCTCTGGGTTTATTTATTTTTTAAACTGAAAAAGGTCCTGCGACACTGGTGATACAGTAATGCTCACTCTGAAGCATATTACAGACCAGTATTTTCCAAAGAAGTGTTAAGCCAAAGAGCAATGTGCCCAGCATAAATCTATAAAAAAGGTTCTGATAAATATACCATGTCATTAACCCTCCTGTTTTGTGTTGTGCCCAGACTCAGGGCTCAAGTCCTGTTTACCCATCCTGCCCTTTGCTGCTGGTTTGCCCGGGTGACCCCCTGTCCCATTGTCACCTTTGACTCCAATTGTTGGTACTATCACCATGGTGTTAGTGTAGCCTGTGCAAGTAGCAGCTGTTTAACACATTGCTCTCTAACTACTGTGTTTGCAGGGCTCTGTTTGCCCTCCTGATTTGGCTGAAGTGAGACACGTATCGTGGGCAGTTGGCTTGCAGAGCATCACCAAGGCTTATTAGTGTTTTGGTACCTATGAAGCAGATAATCTAATTCAAACACCAGTGTGTCCTACTGCTTAGCTTAGATCTGCTGCCTAAGATGTGCATATGAAGATAAATTACATGGGGTCATTTGTTAGGAAGAGATCTAGGGAATCCAACTCTCCCTTTCAGGTTCAGGGAAATAAAAAATGTTAATTCAATTTTGAGGAAGAAACTAACACTCTAGTACCTGACAAAAATTAGATATCACCCTTTGATTGGTTGAATGGTATTTTGTTGAAATCACACTTAATTACCAGCTCACACTAATGCTGACTGTAAATTAAAAATATCAAAATATTTTTATTTATATCTTTGGCCTTAAAACTTTCAGAGCACCCAAAGGTTGTATTGGCAGTCCACGTTCACCATCCTTTCTTCAGGTAAAAGTATCTTAGACAATCTGAGAGCTGAAGGTAAATTGATCCAACATTTTCTCAGAAAATATGAAAATAGTAAATAATTTTCTGAAGAAGAGTGGTTGAAGGTTTTCCCCTTTTGAATTCTCTGTCAATGTCATATATAAATAGAAAGACCTGTAAATGAGAAAAGGTTTAGTAAATGTGAGGACTCATACCTAAGTTCAAAAATAAAATAAACCAAATCAAAATTGTCTCAGTTCTTCCCATAAAGAGCTCAGTTTTTATTGATGCTTTATAGTTCCATCCCATCTCAAATACTTTGTATTATAAAAAAATTGGTGTTATAAAATGTGGGGACAATTGACAGATGAGCGAGCACAAGGAGTTTTTGAACAGGAGGCATTTCCACTCTCTGAAGCATGATAAAGTTTGCTAAATGATCTGTATTTGAACCTAGAAGTAGGCTGCACAGTTGTTCAGAATGACCTTTACTGGACCAAAAAGGATCAAATAGCTGAATTTTCCCCAGTGTTGCCTGGTGAGTGGTGCCACAGTTCCCAGAGCAGTACTGGCAGCATGGTCTGTAGAAGGCAGGGTCCCAGCACAGCACAGGGTGTCCCAGCACAGGGTGTCCCAGCACAGCACAGGGTGTCCCAGCACTGGGTGTCCCAGAGCAGTACTGGATGTCCCAGCACTGGGTGTCCCAGCACAGCACAGGGTGTCCCAGCACTGGCTGTCCCAGCACTGGCTGTCCCAGCACAGCACAGGGTGTCCCAGCACTGGCTGTCCCAGCACAGCACAGGATGTCCCAGCACAGGGTGTCCCAGCACTGGGTGTCCCAGCACAGCACAGGGTGTCCCAGCACAGGGTGTCCCAGCACTGGGTGTCCCAGCACAGCACAGGGTGTCCCAGCACTGGCTGTCCCAGCACTGGGTATCCCAGCACTGGGTGTCCCAGAGCAGTACTGGATGTCCCAGCACAGCACAGGGTGTCCCAGCACTGGGTGTCCCAGCACAGCACAGGGTGTCCCAGCACTGGCTGTCCCAGCACAGCACAGGGTGTCCCAGCACTGGCTGTCCCAGCACAGGGTGTCCCAGCACTGGGTGTCCCAGCACAGCACAGGGTGTCCCAGCACTGGGTGTCCCAGCACAGCACAGGGTGTCCCAGCACTGGCTGTCCCAGCACAGCACAGGGTGTCCCAGCACTGGGTGTCCCAGCACAGCACAGGGTGTCCCAGCACTGGGTGTCCCAGCACAGGGTGTCCCAGCACTGGCTGTCCCAGCACAGCACAGGGTGTCCCAGCACTGGCTGTCCCAGCACAGCACAGGGTGTCCCAGCACTGGCTGTCCCAGCACAGGGTGTCCCAGCACTGGGTGTCCCAGCACAGCACTGGGTGTCCCAGCACAGCACAGGGTGTCCCAGCACAGGGTGTCCCAGCACTGGCTGTCCCAGCACAGCACAGGGTGTCCCAGCACAGGGTGTCCCAGCACTGGGTGTTCCAGCACTGGGTGTCCCAGCACAGCACAGGGTGTCCCAGCACTGGCTATCCCAGCACAGGGTGTCCCAGCACTGGCTGTCCCAGCACAGCACAGGGTGTCCCAGCACAGCACAGGGTGTCCCAGCACAGGGTGTCCCAGCACTGGCTGTCCCAGCACGTCCCACGCGGGTGCCACACGTGCCAGAGGACACTGCCTGTGGCAGCTGCAGGTAACAGCCCTCCAGAGGGAATGAATTGTCCTGTTGGAAAGTACATTTCACCCATCTCACTAACAGATTTTATCCATGCTTGCACACAAGAAGAGTTCATTAGGAGCGTTTTTCCTAACTGGAAATGCCAGTTAAGGAGACATTTATATACACAGCATTGTTGGCTTGTGTTTTGAGTTGAGGCACTGCTGACAGGATGGTTTATGATGTCGAACGACTTTTCACCCTGCAGTGAGCATTTTTGTAAAGGTGTCTAATCATGTCTGACAATACCTGTCAACAGTAGTAGTGCTCTGATTTTACTGACCCTCTTAATGGTTTATTTTCCCCAAACAATTGCCAAGTAGTTCTCATCCTTATTGACTGTGACAACAGTAGTTCATTGGATGGCCTGCTCCTTATTAACAGAGTAAGTTAGCAATTCATCAAAGTGTTTGGTTAAATTTCAACAGTATTGAACATTATATTAATGATGTTGCTAGAAGTTTTATTCAGAAAACCTACCTGACAGTAATCCTGATTAAATAAGTGCAACTGAAACAGAAGTTCGTGAAATAGGATGGAAAAGCAGCTAGAAGCTGCATCTTCAGAAAGAGTAAGTCCTAAACAATTGGAAATAAATTGTGCAAGCTTTTCACATGGATGCTCCAGAACTGCCTGTCTGTGCATCATCCAGGAACATGCACAGTCAAAGTGTATTTTGTGTAATTCTGGCTGAAATACACAAAGAATAACAGTCACTTTTTGCTATTAATTACCCTGCTAACATGAGTTAAGTTCTTTAGGCTAAGGTCCTAAATTCCTAAGACCTTTTCCACTGTTTTAAATAGGGCATAAAATTTGTTCCACAGGGAATTCCCCATTTCCCTATTGTATTTTTAAAAAGATGTAATATAGTGTGTATAAAAAAGTGTGTAACTGTACAGAATACTATGGAACTGTGTACATCCTTACCTTACCTCTAGCACCTGTATGTGTTAGCATTATATCTATTTATCATTTATGTTTCAGTGGTACCTAGAGGCCTCTATCTGTTATGTCATCATTTTTACATGAGCACTCCCTATTCATTCTCAAGATCCCTGTTTTCTGTGTATTACACAAGGTAGATTGTGATTGAGGCAGAATGCTAATGAAAGGAAAAAATAATACATTCTTTCCTGTCTAGTTATTGGGATAGGGAAAGCTGGTTTTCCCTTTTTCTCTGCCACAGTCATTGTCCTGGTAGTCAAGACTAATGATGGAAGCACAGAAGAATGGCACAATACCTCCCCACCAGGAGACTGGTACTGGAATTTCAAACTTTTGATTATTTGGTATTGAGTCCTTGACTTTCTTTTTATCAAACCTGCAGTTGTTTTTATCAAATCTGAAATTATTTCTACAACTCACAAATCAGAAAATCTATTGACTAGAATTACTAAGTAAGTTTTGAAAAGAGGCCGGAGATCAGCAAAACAAATCTATCTTACTGCCCTTGATCATAGACAGTCTTATTCCTAATGTCTTTTGCAAGATGGGTATTATGAGAATAGTTCTGCTTTTTGCATGCACACAAGCTTAAATTTACAGTAATTTTTAAGAGACTATACCAAGAGGCAAAAAAGCAGTCAAGAAGTGGGGTTGAGAGGAAGGAAAAGAGAAGGGAAATCATGAAGCCAGCTTAGAAAGAATGAAAAGTGAACGGTCAGGTAGAAGCGTGTATTGGCACACTTGTGTCTTGGGTCCCCACTGCAGCAGGTGGAAGTATTTTCCAGTTTCTGGCTCCCACCATGGGATGGTATTTTCCAGTTTCTGGGTCCCACCATGGGATGGTATTTTCCAGTTTCCTGAGTCGTGCCATGGGTCAGTGCTCTCAGGCAGTGGCTGTGTGGGGCAGGCAGACAGGACAGCGTTGTGTTTTCGGCCCCGAGTGTGGGGCGCCCAGGGGCTGAGTCTGAAACAAGTGCTACCCCAGCAGCTGCTTCTGAGACTTTGGGTGTTTTCCCTAAGTCTTTGATTCTGCAACATCCTTCTGTTTTGGCTGCATCAGAGCTGTCATCCTTCCTAAAACACCTGTGCATCTGTCTGCTCCTCCTTCCATTGCTACTCTTGACTTGGTTTAAATCTGATCAGCTGGGGAGAAGACATCCAAAGGAAGTAACATTATGTAAGACACTAGAGTATCCTTGGGGATAAGACCCTTAAAAACACACCAAGCAAGCTAAAGCTTCAGAGTTCACATGCAGATGATTCTGGAAGCAGTCACACTACTTTCATGCCACTGTTCACTTAGCTATGGAACAGGATGATGGAGACAACTTCTGAGGCGTATGGTATACTAACTTTGAAACGTTTTGCTCTGGAATAGCATACATTCAGCAGCATGTTTCACAAAATCTTCTTCAATGACAGTTATATTCCAGAAACCTCTAATAGAACTCCTATTTGCTAAAATCTACTTAAGATCAGTGGCATATATTTAACTAAAATAGCCCTACAACCCAGAAAGTCACAAAAAAAAGAATCCCTCATGAGAATTTTGAGTCATATCCAACTATGGCCACTATTTGAGCCCATGTACAAAAGAATTTTGCTTATTCCAAAGTGTTTGTGACCCCTCTAGAGCATGAAGGAGGAGAGCTAATAGTTCTCCCAGTTTTGGGGGCATGCATCTTGTTAGGATTTTTTATTATGTTAGTGTCAGCATTTCACTGAGATTAGGACTTCCACACGCCAGAGAGGATGAAGGGAGGGAGCTTTATTCATTGGAGTGCAGTGAGACAGAGCACTCCATGCTTCCTGCTTCCTTCAAAGGATTCTTTCTTATAAAAAGAAGAGTTTGCCTCACTTTATTATATTAAATTATTACCTACAGGCCATTTTGTCTGGACAATTTTGCAGCATTTGTTTTCATCTCTGTCCCAGCCATTAGAAATCTGATTTGCCAAAGGCACTTGTAAACTTACAGTAACTTTTGACTGGGTGATCAGTGCTAAGGACTTTGAAAAATAGGCAGAAGTTTTCACCCTATGAAAGCATTAAGATAAATAAAGCAAATTGATAAATACCATTTAATAGAATATAGGCTCTAGGATTTAATGCTCTAACACATAGCAGTCACAGATCATTCCAGGTACAGAACATCATATTTCAAAAGCCATACAGTTAATGCTGTAAAAGGAAGGATTATATGAAATGTGATTGATTCTTATACCTTTATGTCATGATTCTTATACCTTTATGTCATAAAAAGTAGCTTCAGTTATGTGGGGTTCTGGAATAAGTAAAGTAAGAGGTTATGAGAAAAAGTCAACCCTTAAGTTGCAGACAAAGAGCTTCTACTACCAATATAGTATTACATCATCAAAATATTTCACAGACACTCAGAAATAAGCTGTACTTCTGTATGTCAGTGGAGCAGCAAATTGAATTCTCATAATATGTTTTGAAAATGAGTCTTGTTAGGTTTGATGAGGTGGAAAACGTACTGAGATCACTGGTTTGTTCCAATACATTCAGTACACTTTTCTTGGATGTTTGCCATGGCTAATCTTTTTAATGGCAGTGTAGCTTGTAAATCCATTTGGTAGAGAGCTGTATGTCTCTGTTTCAGAGTATCACACCAAGCAGGATGGTAAATAAGTTTCTCTTCAAGCATGCAAACCCTTTTTTTACAATACCAGAAATTTTATTTTAAGACACATATCAGAAAAACCTTAGTATTTCCTTTATTAATTCAGTGAGGAGCAGAATAAAATGCAAATGTCATTTCAAATACACTCACACATACATACGTAGATGTTTGGGGGTTTTAAGAGTTTTATCAAGGGCAGACTTCAGTTAATTCAGGCCCAGTATTCAAGAAGTTGAGCCTGTCACAAACCCTCTGGATTTCTCCAAAACCCCTTCTTAGCTACTCCTACATGCCATTTTGGAAATGGTCTAAGAAAACAGCGGGCCTTACAGTGTGGTGAGCCATCATCAAATGCAAAGTTCTGTCTTAGTAAACTGATGACAGGATTTGGATGAGACAGAAAAATTCTGGCCTCAGCTTATTGAGGTTGAGCCAGAGGTTGCCCTTCAGGTGCTTCAGCCCTGATCTCAGCCCATGGGCTCACACAGGTGTGTTACCTCTAGTTATATTCTGTGGATTAAAATAAACACTTTCTCTTGCCCTTTAAAGCTAAGTTAGAATGCACTGGAGATGTCATAGCATGTTTATGATGGCCCCAGAGTGTAACTACTATTTAATCTGCTTCTATTTGAGATGTCTTTACAAAATAATATACTTTTCGTTAACACAATTTCATAGGTATGGGATCTTATGTAGTCAGCATAATTTTCTTTAAACCACATTCCTGATTCCTTGGTTCTGAAGAAATCTCCTGCAAAGCCTGCTGTCTTGTCCTGTCTTCCTTTCTGTCACCCTTAAAGAATCCATACAGGAGAGGTTTGTGTACAGCTGCAGTGGTCCCAGCACTCTGAACACTCTCACATGCAAAAACACAAGGTAGGAGGTGAGAGTTTTGAAACTGTGTGTATCTTAACTTCTTAACCGTGCAGTAGAGTTGTAGATCTGAGAAGAGACATAGAAAAAGAGCACATGAAAAGGAAAGAGGGAGGAGGGGGAAAAAAGGTGTCTGGAAGAGCTGCTTTTTAACAGTGACATTTTGTAAGTGGTATGGCCCTTTGAGCCAGAGGTGTCAGTCTGCTTTGCCAAGAGTCACTGATGGTTGTGGATGGGATTTGTTTGCAGTTATCCCTACAGCGAGGACTCTAGCCAGGGAAGGCAGTACATGAACACGAGATGTCCAGCCTGGTGCGACAGAATCCTGATGTCCCATTCAGCCAAGGAGCTCATTCTGAAAGTAAGTACAGACCTGCAGCCCCCCAGTGCCTCCACACTGCATTTATCTGCACCAAAGGCAGGTGTGAGTGGAAGACTCTGCCCTTGAGTTTGCCAAGCTGGAGACAGCAGACCATGGTAGTAAATGGAGGGGTGTGCCTCCAGTGCTTTGCACCTATGAAGGGGGATTTGTCCCCATAAACCTGCTGACGGTGACTAAAAGATGAGCTTTCACAAGCACTTCTTTTGGTATCTGAGCTGCCAGTGATAACTGACTGTCTTCTGTCCTGTGCCTCTTCTGTGCAGGGATGCACAGCACTGGGAGACTAACCGCTTGCTTTAAAGAGAGTGACAGAAAATAAAAAAGCCCCTATAAAAAGTCCCCATTAGTCCCCCAGCCCAGTCCACCCTACAGTGACATAAGCAGCAACACTGCCCCTACCAAGGATTCAGCAGGGATGCAGACAAGAGCAGGTACAAGTGGCTAGTGGCTGAGGAGTCACACAATTGAGAGAAAAGCCTGTACAGCAGCAACTGGAGGCACCTGAGTTACCAGAGTGGTAGATTTCCTAAGGTACTCCCAAGAATATGTCAGATCCTATGTAGGCCAAATCTATCCCTGTCCCCTGAATGAGGATAGTCTCCAGCAGGTAGGCTCCTAACTTTGGTAAACCAACTAGGTGCCTGAATTTAGACATTCCATTAGAGCTTTAGCGATAAGCTTGTGCAACATTTTTAGAACATACAATTCCTCTTGGGATTTAGTGCTTATAGAGAGGGTTAGGGTTAGCTGGTGATGTTCTATCCAAGGTTAAATGATCTAAATATGGTTCAGGAGCCTTCCATTTTTCTTTTCTGTCATTTGCTCTCTCCTTGTTCCACTCTGCCCTCCTTTTCCTGGGAGCACTGGGCCGGGTCAGCTGTTACCTGTGCCAGTTCCCAGTGCCTCTGTCCCTGTGTGCGTGCTGCTGCACCTAGACCCCGTCCTGCTGAGGCTGGTGGCTGGCTGCTCTGGAGGGCCAAGAGCAGATCAGGGAATGGGGAGGTGATGGAGATCTCTCCCACTTCTCCCTGTTCTGAGCTGGCCAGCTGGTGGTGGCCAGGGGCGGCTGTATAAATGGATGTGCTGCAGTGAGGTTGTCTTGGCTGGCCAGACTGTATGACTCTAGCAGACTTACTGAACCCAAAGTTGCCAAAAGTCATGTGTCTGTCTGTGTGCTCCTGTATAATTAATGCAGTTTAGTGGGAGTGAATTACAGAAAATAATCTTCTAATAAATCAATGTTCTATAGCTTCTTGGCTTTTTTTTTTTCAAGCTTAAATTAATTACACCCTTGAAAGTTGCTCACCTGAAGTTTATAACCTTCTTTTTCTCTCTCATTGGGGTTATTTATCTCGTGATTAGACTGTTTGCTTTGCAGTATATAATTCACTGAAAGGCTGGGAACATGTTTTCCACAGATACTCGAATTTCAAGTCGATGCACTTCCTCACATGTTCTAATGTGTAAAAAGTGTCTGCATGACATCATAAAATTTCACCCAAAATTTTAGACAATGCAGTATTCAGTAAAAAAAGTGATGCCTAAGGGCAATACAGGCTTTATAGTCAAATAGTAATGTCAAAATCAGTGTTATTTGTTTTTCTTATACAAAAATATCATGCCAAAAAATGAGAGTTTACCCAAAATGTTACTGACAGTGCTTGGTGACCATGAAATTCCTAAAGAACAAAGGATTAAAACCATTAAAAGACTGGCCAATGAGGGAAGATTTTTTTTTTTAAAGCTATGAATAAGGAGATAGATGTGTACACAAAAGCTTGAAGAGTGTAAACAGTACAGAGGGAAAGGAATTCTTTCTGATTATCTAGAGGGCTATAACTTGGATATAATGGGAGAAGATTAAACAAGGGAAAACAAAGTTAGAGCACTGAAGAAGTTTGTAACTGTGAGGTCAGTTACAATTTCCAGTCTCCGTGTAACAGAAACCCCATCAGCTGGATCCTTCAAAACTCACCTTTAAAAGTGCACATAACTCTGTCTCTGGAGCTTTGCATTTGCAAATTTGGGTCAGGCAGTTTGGGACCTCTCCAGAAGCTCGTATGCAAAGTGACAGGTGCTGCTGAGGCCAGACTGGGCTTTAACTCAGTGAGTCTGTACCACCACAGGAGTTCGCTTATCCAGCTCAAAGCCAAACCAGCATTCTGGCCCATAGAACCTAATGAGAACAGTCATCAGAAAAGAATGCCAAACTGATAGAGGAAAGGGCAAAATGACCCTACAGGTTTCTGTGGTTCTACACAAGAAGCAGTGTTGGCCTTGACTGAGAATTTATTCCACTGCAGAGACATATATTTTAAAGCTTTAAAAGGAACTCTGAAGAAAGCAAAAGCAAATTTTAATTAACTGATTACACTGTAACAAATCCTTAAAATAAAAATGTATATGAACTTTTGAAGAATTTTTTCAGTTGTAACTATCTATCTAATATTCTTATTCAGATAATTTTTTTGCTGTATTAATTTTTCTTATAGGCAATTAAAGTGTTTCTTTTTCTGCCTAGGCAATTCTGTATTTTATTTCAAACAAAAACTGCAGTAAATCTGTAGTAAATCTGCATTTAAATCCTAGGTAAAGAAAGGACAGGGTGCACAAATTGCCACTGTACAGTGTGTTCAGCTACACAGTAGGCATTACAGATTGTACTGACATGGGGCTGTAAACAGCTTTCATGCAACATCATCTATCATGCCATGGTCGGTTACCTCACCATCATGTTATTTTATGCTTCCTGAGCCCTAAACCACCAAAGGTTGCCCACTGCTCAGGAGCTGCGCTGATGCCTGATCGCATGAAGTAATGAATGCTCAGCCAAGTGTATATTGTTTCTGCTTGTGCGCTGCTGTAATTTGTTTATCTGTCTAAAGATTATGCAGTTGAAAATCCACAATTTTATGCTGCCTTTGTAAATTATCAAGTCGCTTTTGATGAATGTATCCCCACTTCCGATGCTGGTGGCATTATGATCTTGAAATATTGGAAAGTGCTCATGCATACAATGCAGAAGGTTATGTTTTTATATTTTTGGCAGACAACCATGCTGTAAAGTAAATCTGACCTTAAGCTTCCTTACTGCATTAAAGATAATTCAGTTTTAACTTTATAGTCCTAAATGCTACTGTTTATATAAAGTTATTGCCCAGTCAAACTTGACTGATTACAGATGAGAAAGTCTTGGCTGTTTCCTACAAAATAAATTAGTATCGCCAACTAGTTTAAAGCAATCTACAATTGCATTAGAGACTGGAGAGTGTGCGGATTACAGATTTAATTAGCTTATAGAAATTGTTTAGCACAATAAGAAATCATTTTGTATGGCAATGTATTTGTATTTATTCCTGAAGTACTGTGCTAGAGAATCAAAATAGTTCCTCCAAATCACATTTATTGCAAATGGCAGAAAGATGAGTACATTTTATTATTCATTAAGATAAAAATGCTAAAGAAGTCAGTGTATAAGGGTAAAGTTCAACATGGAACAAAATGAAAGCAATTCATAATGGAGACCGGAGGAATGTCATCCGTCATTTGCTGCTTTTCTTAAAATCACTGAATGCTTTTTTTCAGATGAAGAAATTTATCTCAGAGAAATGGTTAAAGATTATACTCATAACCTGAAAATAATAATTCATCTCTCTGAACATTTAAAATCCTCTATATGATGAAATCAAATGCTGTTATAAGGCAACATGGATTGCATTTAATTCAAAGAACATTTATCTCACCTAATTCAATAAAAATTGTGTTGTTCTTAAAAAAGGACTGGCCAAATGTGCTTGCTACACTTTGCAGCAGAAGCCTGGAATGCAACTACAAGTCACTCATTTCACTTAGTGCAGCGTTAGCCATGAATGTTTCCCAAGATCCCATCAGCAGAGAGGAGGCACAGAGATCTCAGGGGGGTTTTTTATGCAGGCAAACTGCACAAATTACTGCAAGCAGTACTGGGCATAAAAGTTTGTTTTACACATCCTTTCTCTGGAGGAGCCAAACGAACATGTGTTAATATCACCTCATTCAGAAACTGGTTTCACCTATTTGCACAATATTTCCAATGTTCCTTCTGTGTGTGTAATCTGGAGAATTCTTGGACTGACTATTGTTCTGTTGTTTTCTGGTTTTTTTTAACTAGTCAGAAAATGATGAGAAGATAGTAATATATGACCACATTGGGCCAAATGTCTGCATGGGGGATCACAAGGTAATTAAATATTTCAGTCTTTTATCTTCTTTTTTTTTAATTAGGAAGGAGAATGTATGCACTAGGTTCTACTAATTGTAATTCAGCTATATCTCTGCCCTATTTTTAAGTAATACCTTGAAAATGTTTCAAAGTCGAATTCAGGTGCAGCCAGTCTGTCTATCAGAATGGCTGCTTGTATGAAATCAAAGAACAGGACAGGTGCTAGAATGAAAGCAGGGTACGATGCAAGCGAAGAGGAGCAGCCATCTGTGCACTTAAAACTCTTCTAGCAGAACACAAGTGATTTCATTGGGTTATCAACTATGCTTTCAAAGCATAGCTTCAACTAGGTTGATGCATAGATGCTTATTAGTAAAAGAACATATTGGCAGTTCCATGTTCAAACAACAAGTGATAAAAATAATATAGAGAAACTATAAAGAATTATAAATAAATAAATACCAGTTGCTTAAATTAATAAAATACCTGAATTCTATGGTCTTCTTTTCTGAAGATACCAGATGGAAACCTAAGTTAGAAATAGAATAAAACATACAAAAAAGTATTTCCTTTCCTTGAAAAAAGCCAATTGAGGAATAGGAGGTAACCTCTGAAAGCCTATCTAAAAACAGCATTGAGGCTCTTGAATGATAATTCAGAGAGGGATAGTGGGTACTTGTATGTGTGGATGCATGTGTACATGCAAATCTGAACTCACAAATGCATACCCCTATTTAATTCCATGGTCAGAGAATTATTTTCTAAGGAAAAATGCACTTAAGGCATTTGGTCTAGAATCATCCAAGGTTTTAAAATAGAGCAACTTACTAACTTACCCAGTAAACAAGAAGCTCTGGGTCAGCCAGTTCAGAAACAGCAGTTTTTGTTTCCTTCATCACCAAGGTGCTGCGGCACTGTTACAAAAGGGAGATGTGTATGGTACCTGAACCTCTTCCCACAGAAGTCTGTGGAAAATTTTCCCTTAAGTTTCAATGGGAGCAGAAATCTGTGAGGAGATGATGTTGTTCCCTTGTGCATTTTGTAATTAGATTAATTCAAAAACTTGTTGCAACATGTTGTTTCCAGTCATAGAGAATTTTTTGTTATATTTACTACTGACTAAAAAGAAAAAGAAAAAAAAAAACCACGTATGTTTCAAACATGTAACTTCTATTTTTCCCTAACTTGCTGCAGCCTGTGTTCCTGTCCTTTCGAATAGCTGCTGGGGCAGGTAAACCTATTGCAAATGTGCACAAGTGTTGTGTCGTGCAGTGATGTGGTGGTAAATATCATCTTTTTTCTTTACATTTCTATTACATTTTCTACATCATTTCCCCTGTGTTTATCTTTCTTTTTTAAAAAATGCCAATTCTGCAACAGGAAAAAGATGCCTACGAAGTGAGAAGATTTTCCGTGAAACCACACTGTAGCCAGGAGGGAAGGCAGCACACTGAAATCTGTAATCCTAACAGCTGTATTGATAAATCCAGTCCTGAGTGCCACATTTTTAGACTGCTGATCGTACACTATGCTTCAGCATCTGGACTCTGTTCAAGAGACGCCTCACATACCTCACTGTCTTGTATGTTCATGTGACATCAAGTAGAAATGTGGAATTATTTTTTATATATATGTCACAGTTCTGTTGCCAAAACTCTAAATAGACAGCAGATATGTTATGTATTCTAGATTTCACAACTTTCAACTTTTAATAAGTGTTTGTCAATGTGGAAAAGCTATTTCAGCATATTATAAAGTTTTAAAGGTATCATACCCATTATATATCTTTACCACTTTGGGATTTTGTACATTGGATTGTATAGATAGAGATATTGGTGGTTTTAAATGGTATTTTCTTTTTTGACCAAGGCTAATGGTTTGTGTTTTAGTTTTAGCATTTTTGTTTTAATTTTTTAATTTTTTTTCTCATTTTATTTACTATACTGCCATGTTACATGGTTTTTGAATCACACAGCAGCTGCTTTCTATACATACATATATGTGTGTGTATATATATATGTATGTATGTGTATATATACACAGATATATAAATAATTTATAAACCTGACCAAAACTTATGCTAAATATACTTTCCAGTATGAATGCTTGAGAGTGCCATATCAGCAGTAAGTATTGGAGTCTTAGCAGGTTTAGTTTAAGTGTACATCAACAACCAACATTTATATAATAAATAATATATAGCAGTGCCATCCTGGATACAGATATATAGCTTACTATATAGCACATATATTAGCAGTTTCACTTTGTTACTCCTATATTCTCTTCTTTCTATATAATATTAAGGATTGAATGTGAAGTTCTTAGCTAGGTTTGGGTGTAACTTTCCAGAATTTTGTAAACTGTTTTTGTCCATCTTTTGTTACTGTTTCATGGTGCCATATTCTATATTGAAACAATAACAATACGGGAGAAGAAAATCATAGTCGCTTCAAGTAGCAACTGTATTGGACACAGACTGTATTTATACGGTATTTAAAAAAAAAAAAAAAATCCAACCATCAACCCAACTGTAAATTTTCCTGGTTAGTAGCTCAGTGCAGCCTACAATATAGTCTTGTTACAGACATTTTCCTCCCACCACTAAATACAACATTAAAAGGTGATTAGGGAGTCTGTTGATGAAACACAAATGTATGTTTTATTGATTTAATTTAGAACACTACAGAGTTCATGGACTGCGTGATGGCATTAGATTGATGCTTGATTTTGGTATAAATCACTACCATTGGAAATGATTTGATATCCGCTTGCAGAGTTTTCTCAACAGTACAGCCCAGTTTATAGCAAGTTTTGTTGCCCAAAGGGTGTCTGCAGCTCTGTATTGTTACTGTGCCATGTTGCATTATAACCACACAGTAATTCTATTTAAGCGAACTCAACTCATGATAACTCTGAAGGCCTTTAGAAATGAGTACTCTGGTTCTCAAGCAATAAAACTAATCATGGTGAACATGGCTGTGTCTGCCCCTTTCATTTGGTGATTACAGGGAAATTCTTAAATTGTCACATTTCTTATTGAGATACCTTTGAATCTGCCAAGCAACAAGGGTATTTTTCACATGAAAACTTCTACAATAGGATGCAGTTCTGGTGTTAATCAAAACAATACAAACCGAGTAAAAGGCACTGAGGAGCTGGTATGGGAGCCCTGATAAGAGGAAGGTGATGCAGCTTTACAAGCTGTTCATAAGATGCTAGTCCTCAGCAAGTCAGTAAATGTGCCACCATAAACTCCTTTGTGATTATCCCAAGCTTCAGAAGAAACCTCTCCAGCCTTTTCCAGCAGGGACCGGGGCCCGAGTACGGTGAACTCGCTGTAGCCTCCAACCGCAGGTCGTCCAGGGCCCAAACCTTCCCGGGGTTGCAGGCTGCACTGGTCACCTGCGGGGGTGAGCTACTGAGAATGCTACGAATTGAACCCTCAGAAATTCATGAAACGCAACTTCCGCATTTTAACAGCCCCGGACCGAATCCAGGGGCGCGGGGTGAGCCGAGCCAGGCCGATGCCAGCGGACACCCCGCCGCAGCGCCGGACAGCCCAGGAGCGGCGGGCTCTGGCCCAGGATGGGGACGGGTCCTGTCAGCTCCCCCTCTGCCCGGGGCCGTGTCTCCGGGCTGTCAGTCCTGCGGTGCCTCGGAGCCCGCTTCTCCCGTAACGCCCCCTCGGAGCTCATTTCGTTTAAGAACTTTGGGAAGAGGCAGGTGGGAATGACTAGCCTCGAGCGCAGGTGCTTTTATCCAGCCACTTCCCCTCAGGAGCCCGAACACCGATCCGGTCTCCGCGTGCTCACAGCCGGGGTGAAGACTAGACCCTAAACTCGATTTACTCCCTCTGTAAACGCGGCATATCTGGGCGCGGCCCCGTTCAGTGAGTAGGGATTTGCGGGACCCCCCCCCGCCCTCCCCGGGACGCGGAGCTGCCCCGGCAGGAGCGAAGGGGAGTCAGTCACAGTGAGCGGGGACACCGGCACCCGTGGGGCCTGCACGGGGAGAGGTCCGGGCCCCTTTCAGCAGCAGAGCCGCGCCGACGCGGGCCCGTGTCGTGCCGCGGTGGTAACGGCGCCGTGCGGGCCTCGGCACCCAGAGGGAGGGCGAGCAGGGGAGGCCCGGGCGCGGCTCTCCGCGGTGCGGGGAGCCAGGACGTGCCCGCTCGGCCCAGCGCTGCGGAAGGTGGCTGCAGAACGGGGGGCCTGCGGTGCTGGGTCCCGCACCGGACGCTGGCTGCTGGGCAGGGCAGCAGGAGCGCCTGCGGTGCAGCCGCTCCCTGCCTTTGCTCGGGCTGCGAAGCCCTAGCTGAGACACGGGGAAAAGAGACGCTCTCGTTCCTTTAAAAAAAAAAAATAAACAAAAGCAGCAAAAAAAAACATCTTAACAACGCGGGCGGCTCAAACACCCACGCGGACTCGCGTGTGCCGAGGGGGAAATGTGGAGTCTCGGGCGGCTGGGAGCGCTTTGGCGGCCACGGAACGGCGCAGAGCCCGGTTCGGGCACGGGTGCGGACGCAGGTGTGGGGCCGAAGTACGGCCCGGAAGCCCGGCGGGAAAGCACGGGAGGGTGGTGGAGCCGCCGCGGATCTCAACAATTTCTTCCCCGGGTTTTTGCAGCGGCCAGTACGCAGGCAGCAAAATGGGCTGTGTCCCGGCCCCTATCTCCCTCTCCGGAGCGGATCCTATCACCCGCCCGAAGCCGACGAAACGCTGCATGGGCAGCTCGGGCTGCACGTTCAGCCCCGGGTCTGTCTCCCCTCCGGGGCTGATGGGCAGTCCCCAGCGCGGGCCCGCACGCCGCAGTGACCGCGGCCCCCGGCCGTGCCACGGGGCCGGGGCTCTCCCGGCTCAGCCCGCCCGACCCCGGACGCAGCGGCTCCACTTCCCTTGCGGAGCAGCATCGGGCACCCTGCAGAAGCTCTGGTGTCCTCGGCCCCTGGCACAGAAATGCGGGAAGAAACTCACTAAAGGAGGTTGTTAAATAATTTATTGATTTATACAAAGTCTTTCCAACACATGTGGAGACATTCTAATGTAAAATCAAGTGTCCATTTTCCTCTCGTGCTTTTTTTGGGCATTGGTTTGGTTTTTTGGTATTATTAAGCATAAAATCCAGAGGCAGGAGAAATGAAACTGCCAAAATGCTGAGGGGACGGAATGAAAGAAAACTGCCGTTTTTACACTAGAAATATACATCACAAAATCTGAAATTGCTATATACAAAGTGGCTGAGCTCAGACTTGGGACCCATAGAAAACGTAAGAAAACCTGATTGTTAGGAGCAGGAAATTAACAGGAAGGCTAAAGGAAAGAGCAGGAAACCTTACAGGGACACAAAACCCAAAAAGTTGAAAAAATTTCTCTGAAATTTACATCGATGAGAAAGAAAATAAATTCATAACTTATTCTGTAAAAAATATATACATTTCACATACATCTTAGGCTGTACAACACACCACTTCAAACACCCAGTTACACTCACCCCTGCCGCGCTGCCCGGTGCGGCCGTCGGCCCAGCGCCCTCACAGCGTATCTGAGCTGGTGCTGCAGGGGCTGACAAGGGACAGGTTTGTGGATTTGTGCTTTTTCAATAGCCTCGTGATTTTTTCATCGTCTGAGTTGGGGTCCAGGGGCTTGTTGTATTCGTCATCGTCCTCATTGTCTGAGCTTTCCTTCAGCTTCTCTGTCTCCGAGTCGTGCTTCTTCTTTGCCGAGGCCATCTCTGCTGCGTGTCTCTTCCGCCACTTGGTCCGTCTGTTCTGGAACCAAACCTGGGCACCGGCACCGGGCACAGCTCAGCCACGGCCTCGGCCCCGCCGCCGCGTCCACCCCCGCCGACCCCATCCCATCCACAACGCGGGGCTGCGGGCACTCGGAGCAGAGCCTGCACCAGGCAGAGCCCCGGACGGCTCCGGGGAAGGGGGCGTCCCGTTGGGGATACCTGCCCGGCTCTGCGGGGCTGCACGACGCTTAAATCAGCAGCTTCCCAGAACAGTCGTTTGTTGAAAACAGAATACAATAGCCAGGAAAAATAAGTACTTCTGGCTTATAGTGTACCCCAACATTCAGATGCACCTGCAGGCTTTGCTAAAAAATTTGCGGGGTTACACAAGGTAAAGTTGTGCCAGTGGATGTGATCCTCGTGGAAAAGTGACCATTTAAAAAAATTACCTGCGAGGGGCTTTTTGTCGTTGTTGTGATGGGGGTTTATATTAAGTATAATGTCGATTTATTTTAAATCATTTGCAGCAGAGAGCTCTAAGCACAAAACACCTAGAAATTAGCCTAAAGTCTATCCAATATTGAAATGTAACTTAAATTCTAACTGACACCCCAAAAAAAAAAAAATCCTTGCTAGTAATTATCAACATGGCAGAAAGCAGCCGCGGCAGGGAGCGGGAGAGGCGGGAGCCCGCGGGACGGACCTACCTTCACCTGGCTCTCAGTCATCCCCAGGGAGTAGGCGAGCCGGGCGCGCTCCGGTCCTGCCAAGTATTTCGTCTGTTCGAAGGTTTTCTCTAAAGCGAATATCTGCTGCCCAGAGAAAGTCGGTCGAGAGTGTTTCTTCTTACCGTCCTTGTCCAAAACCATCCCCGTCTGAGCTGGAAGCGGAGAAAGAGCTGCGTCAGGGATGAACTCTGCACTGCCCCCGGCCCGCAGCCAGGCCCTGCGGAGCCGCTTCGGGTGTCCGCCGGCTCTAAAGCAGGGCTCGGTCTGGGACAGACCGGGGGCCGTGAGGACCGAGTAACCCGCACCGGGCTTTCCTGCCACCCGCCCCGTTCACCGCGCTCGTCCGCCGGCTTGGGGCCGCCCCGGCTCTGGATCCCAGGCCGCTTGCTCCCCGCGCCCTGCAAGAGCCGGCCGCACTTACCGGGACAGGCGAGCCGAGGATCTCTCCAGGGAGAGCCTTGCACCACTCCCGGCCAGAAAATGGGCGGCCGTCCCGGCAGCTCCGCCAGAGGCTTCGGGTAGCGGGAGACGGCAGCGGGGCTGAAGTACATCCCGGCTGAGGCTGCCAGCCCATTGATGCGGGGCAGCCCGCCCAGAAGGTTGCTGGCACTGCCCACGGGCCGCCCCAGGATGTCGCTTATTCCGTGCGGTGTCCCCAAGGGGAGCTGCGTGTTGAGTCCGCCCAGGGCCGGTGCCTTGAAACCGGAGGGGTTCTGCAGGGCGTAGGGGAACAGGGAGGTCTTCATCTCGGCCATGTTGTGCAGCGCGGCGAGCGGCGCACTGCTAAGGACGAATGCGCTCTGGCGATTAGCATCCATCTGTCCCACCGCTAACATCTGCGGGCATCAGCGAGCGTGGGTCCTTCCCAACCACGCCGCGGCCGCTCCGCTGGGGACCCTCGCCGGGACCGCGGCCGCGGGCGGGACGGGCTCCTCGCCCCTCGCGGGATCTCAGCGACAGCAAGTCCCGAAGTTTGCTGGGAACAGGAAAATCCCGGCGCTTGACCGCCCGCTCCCGCGGCGCGCAGCTCCGAAGTCCAGGCTGAAGAGCGACGAAAGCCGAGCCGGGGTGAAAGCCAGTCTGCGGCCAAACAGCAGAATGGGAGTCCCGGGAGAAAGAGCCCCACCGGTGGCGCGTCCCGGCGGATTACGGGCAGCGCGCTCCACGCGCGATCCGGCAGGAAGGGGATGCGGAACCCGCAGCTCCGCGCGTCGCCCCGGCCGCGTGTCCGGCGGCCGCGGGGACGCTCCGCGCCGCGCCCCGCGCGCAGATAACCGCGCGGGCACCTGCGCGCCCCGCGCCCATTGGGCGGCCGCCGCCCCGCGCCGCCAACACCGCCCAATCGGCGGGCGGCGCGCGCCTCCACCCCGATACGTCACGGCCGGGCCGAGCCGTGGGAGCGCGCGGGGCTGCACGTGGCCGCGCCGCGCCCGACGGGACCCCCGGCCCCACCGCGGGGTCCGCCCGGCCAGCCCGGCCCCACCGCGGGGTCCGCCCGGCCCCACCGCGGGGTCCGACCGGCCCCACCGCGGGGTCCGACCGGCCCCACCGCGGGGTCCGACCGGCCAGCCCGGCCCCACCGCGGGGTCCGACCGGCCAGCTCGGCCCCACCGCGGGGTCCGCCGCTGGGTCCGCCAGCCAGCCCGGCCCCACCGCCGGGTCCGCCAGTCCGCCCGGCCCCACCGCGGGGTCCAACCGGCCCCACCGCGGGGTCCGACCGGCCCCACCGCGGAGTCCGACCGGCCCCACCGCGGGGTCCGACCGGCCAGCCCGGCCCCACCGCGGGGTCCGACCGGCCCCACCGCGGGGTCCAACCGGCCAGCCCGACCCCACCGCGGGGTCCAACCGGCCCCACCGCGGGGTCCAACCGGCCCCACCGCGGGGTCCGACCGGCCAGCCCGGCCCCACCGCGGGGTCCGCCAGCCCGCCCGGCCCCGCCCCGCCGGCCGCTCTACCCCCGCCGGCCGCCAGTGGCTACATCCGGAGGCGGCGGCGCCCCCCCACTCGCAGCGTCGGGCCCCTCCCGCCGGCGCCTCATCGAACAGCCAGGCAATGAGCGCCGGGCCCCGGCGGCCGTGCTGCCCCGGAGCACTGAGGGGTAATGCCCGCCCCGATCGCTATTCTGTTGGGTAATCGGCTCCGTCTTCAGCTGCTCAGCGGCCGTTCCCTCGCGCTAGAGCCTAACGTTTTTAAAGCTGTTGTAAAAAATTATCTTACGCCCTGTGAACAACTTTGTTGTCTGTTCTGGCATCGCAAAGGCCTTCCCTTCCTTCTCGGCCTTCCCTACCTTCTCTTCCTTCCCTTCGTTCCCCCCCACCCTCCCGACCCGACGTAGGGGTATAGCCCCTGGTCTTTAAAGGGAAAAAAACTATTGTTGCATCACTGCGGAACCAAGCTCGTTCGAATAAATTGAATGACCAGAGCTATTCCTAATCGAAAGCATAATTCACTGTCAAGAAAAGAAGAATTCCGATTTGAGGCTTACACAGAAAATAATTCCAATAACTGGGTTTATAGCATGTTTTCCGCCTTGCAACTGCTTTCTCTACGGGTTTGATACATTGTTATCCAAGGAAAACATTAACCACAACAAGCGGGGAACTAAATATTTTGAAAGTGTTCATAAAGTAAGCACGAATCGACTTGATCATATCAGAACAATTACTAAAAGCGTGGTCCTTTGGATGTAGTCATGTTTGTCGTCAGAATCGTTTGCAGGTGAACAGGGTTTCGTTTAACCTGTAACAAGACCGTAATGTCAATGTAGGTCAGCTTTGGGAAGTAATTATTCGGGTTCGTCCATGGTCTTTGTTTTCAATCGCTGGAGTTACGGGATGTAACAGTCCGTGCATCTCGTTTTGTGCATCCTTGTAAAAAGCTTAGTGTACAAACGTGAGATTCAAAACGACGCTGCGCTAAAGAAGGTTTAATAAACGACTTCGTTGTTTTTCCCTCTGCCTATTGCAAACATCAGCAGCGGACGGAACAGTCACGGGCTTTGTAAGGAGAGCCTCATCAGCTCTGTGCAGGCTCGTTTCCGCGACGCCTGCGTGCGTTGGGAAGGGGCTGGCGATGCCACCTGCTCCCTCCGCCTCCGGCGCGGCCCCGGCTCACGGCGGCGTTGAAAGCTGCTGCAGGTGGCCGCAGACGGGGCTGATCGGCCCTTCCGGAGAGTCGTGGCTTCCGCCAGGGATCGGGGACCACCCGTCCCGGGCAGGCAGGTGCCGGCGCGCAGTCAGCCCGCGGCTCGGTCTCTGCCACCTCGTGCCTCTCCGGGGCGTAGACCGCCGGGTTTGCTCGCGTCCCGCCCGTCTGCCTGCCCCAGTGCGGTGCTAGGGGCCAGCAGCGCCTCTGCCCGCCGAGCCCGCAGATCTCGCGACTCTGAATGCCGACCCCGCGGCGCTGAGCGGCTGACGAGAGGAACACCTCCCGCTCCGCCCGGCCGGGCCCGGGTGCTGATCCAGACACGGGCAGCCGGCAGCCGCTCACCGAGGAGCGGCCCCGCCGAGACGCCGCTTTCTTGCGCGGGACCGATGGAACAAGGTAAGCGTGCGGCCTCCGCCATCCACGCTGCGGCGGGGCGAGACTGACCCCCGTCCACCCTTGACGGGTAAGCTCGCCGCTGGGCTGCCGTGCCGCCGGGAGCAGAGGGCCGTGGCGGAGTGCAGTGTCCTCCCGCGCCTGCCGCCTGCTTCCCCGGGACATCCGAGAGTGTCCGTGCCTGTGTCCCGCCGCCGCCCCGCTCCCGCGCGGCTTCCGCCGCAGCCAGGAGCGCGCAAAACGCGACGCGCGTCGCCCCCGGCGGCCTCTGGACCGCGGTGGCCGGTGGCCCTGCAGGGGGCTGCTACCTCGGGTCTCTCGCCCATCGGCGCACGGGTCCCGGGGGCAGAGCCAAAGTCTCCCGCTCCATCTAAAGCCGCCCTCGGAATCCGGTTGACAGTTTGTATGTTATCAATGACACTTGTTGCACACCAGTGGTGCGTTTGTCCATTTCACGGACTTTCCTGAAATCTCATACCCTCTTTTTTTCCAAGTGGAAATATGTGGGGTTTATTTCTGTAGACCCCGTGGCGTGATAAATCTACTTTTGCGTCTGTTCTTCCGATGAGGTGTGGCACCGAAAGAGAAGACCACGGGCAGGCATCGCCGGGTGTCTCCGGCTCCCCGCCCGCGGGCTGCTCGCGAATCCTCTTTCCGCCCCGCCGCTCCCTCTCCCCGATGCTGTTGGGTCCCAGGCGCTGCCAGGCTGCTCCGGGGCCAAGGACTCCCCTAGCCCTTAAGCAAGCCCCGTTCCGGGTGCAAAGCTCGTTCCCCTCGGAGACGTCGCAGTGGCCGGGCAGTCATCGGGGCGACTGCACCGGCCGCTACGCGCGCCCGGGCCCCAGCCATCTGATTGCTCGCCCCCAGCCTCGGCACAGCGCCCGCAATCACACCCGGCAGCCTCTCGGAGTGGTGGTCTCGGTAAAATAAGTCGGGAATACCGTTCCGAAGAGGCAGCGGCTCATCGGCTGCCGGAGCGCTTGCTGTCTCCGGTGCTTCCTGTGGCCGAGCAGAAGTTACTGATGGAGGGCTTTCGGAATGTTCATTTCGGCGGAGGAGAACAGGGCCGGGCAGCGCGGTCGCCTGTCCGGGCTCCCCGCGCCCTGCCCCGCGCCCCTGCGGCCGGCCCGGCCTCCGCCGCCTCCGCGCCCTGCCGGCGCCCCCTGCCGGCAACGGGCCGGGGCACGGAGCGGTTCGTCCGCCCCGCCCGCCGGGCCCGGGCTCGGTCTCGGTCTCGGTCTCGGTCTCGGTCTCGGTCTCGGTCTCGGTCTCGGTCTCGGTCTCGTTCCCCCGCCGGGCCCGCTGCCGCCGCTTTTCTCCGTGCCGGATGTGTTGTGGCGGCGGTAGGACGGGGCTAAGGCGCCCGGACGGACACGAGCGCCGGGGCTCCGGGAGACTCGCGCGGCTGTCCCGGCGCTGTCCCTGCGCAGTCCCGGAGCCTGACGCGCCCGCACCGGGCCGCGGATGGTAAGACCCGCGGCACTGACGCACTCGCCAGGCGTAATTACAGGCAGGACAAAACACGAATTCCCACCGTGTGAAGTTCACGATCGTTTTGCTTTGCCCCTGACATCAGTAACATTTCTTAAAAATGGCTTAGAAACAAAACTGATATCAGTAACATCAAATTCGTCTGGGACTTAACACATTCCAACATAGGAAAAGAGGAGTATTGCAGTACGTGGACCAGAATTAAATTCTACATTACAAATAACTTCAGACAAGTTTTATTTAACCTGTTTTTTTTTTTTGTTTGTTTGTTTGGTTGGTTTTTTTTGGTTATGTATACAGCCAAAGTACCTTTTCTTGTAGCTTCTGTGCAGCTGAAAATGTCTGAGAGGTTGTGGACTAGAATAAAATAAGTCACGAATAGATTCCTCCACTGTATTATACATTATTGTAAAGTGCATCTGTAAAGTCCATGTAAAAACAGAATAACTGAGAAAGCAGGAGCTCAGAGCAGCTCACCTCACAGGTTTCCTTTCCTGAGTTATTCTGCAGCTGATGGAGGTATCAGCGGAGGAGCGAGGGAAATGATGCTGTTGCACGGAGTTACATAGAACAGGAAAATCCACGTCCTGGCCCTGTGATGATGCTGTCTGCCTGTGTTCCTGACAGTGTGGATGCTGCTTCTTCACAGCATACCTGAAAGAGATCCTTGTGTTTAAAAATGAGGGGTATTTTTGCCTAATAATGTAGTCACTAGAAAACAAAGTCATTTTAGACAAAATGATCTCTGTTGAAACATCTCAGATGATGATGTATGTTCTGAGAAAGGCCATATTTAATATTTTCCATTATGATCCTTGGCACAAAAGGTAGGAATCTGCTAATGGTGCAGAGCTGAGAGTGTTCATAGTCTGGAGCAGCAACAAGAGAAACTGGGTGACCTTGAGAACAGTGTGACAGAAATGTGAAGAAATGTAAAAATTCTGTTTCTAACTGATATCTTCCTGGGAAGCCGGTTAACTTCAGCTACCAAGGACATAGATGAGACTGCTTTTTAGTTCTTTCTAGAAAGAACAAAAACAAAAGGCTCAATATGTATCTTGTGACTCTCTGAGGTTTTAATCTCTTTATTGGGGTGGGGGGAGAGCTATATATTTAAATCCTGTCAAAATAACTTATTCATGCTGAAGACTAGAGTGAGATTTTAGGATGAGGAAGTTTTCAGTGCTTCAGTGAATTGGTCTGCTTTGGATTTTAAGCCACAAGTTTTGAAGCTCTGGAAAACATGAATTAGGTTTAAGGAAAGCTTCTAGTGTTATAATCACCAATCATTGCTGTAAATATTGATGGAAAGTAGCATGAACATAATTTTATACATATTTTTAGGGCAAGAAATGAAACAGTATTTCTGCAGGTGAAACTTCTGAGAGACTTAAGATAAGCAATTATTAGCATTAGTTTTGTTCTCTCTGTTGTATATCTTGACAGACACACTTAACAAGGATATGGTGGGGTGGGGGTGGTTTTTTGGCTTAATGTCCTTATTAAAATGAAGGGCTTTTCTTACCCTAGTTGATCTAGGAGTCAGTTTATGTTGGACTGAATTTTTGGTGCAGCTTCCAGTAGATCACTGGTATTACTGAGATTCCCAGGACTTTGATTTTTTTTTTTCCCTCTTTCTGGGGAAACCCTGGTTTACCTGTCCCTTTTCTTCTGCCAATGGCTTAGATGGTTGTTAATATTAAGATCACTGAGTTTTTAGATCGTGTTAAACTTGGTGTCCACCCACCAACCCTCTCCCACTTCCCTTGTTCCTCCAATGCTATTCTTTTCCTACTTGTCTCCACTCTAATAGTTTATCCTTTTAATGAGAGAAGGCTACAAATTATTCTTTCTAAGTAAGATAAGCCCTTGTGAGCTCTATTTTATCTAACCAAGACTGGGAAGTCGTTTGCTCTTATTTGTATTAAACAGATGTATATACTTTACCGCAAGTCATTAGTGCTATAAAGAGATTGCCTTCCTATTGATAGCCTGGATGGGGGAACTCAGGAGTAAGTTGCCAATAAATAAAGAGTGTGCTTATAAGCACTATTGATTCTCTCTGAGCCACAGAGAATTGTTTTGTTAGTAAAACTCTACCTGAATATGTAAGTGAGGATAAGAAAAAAGACAGGGATTACTGAAAGCTGAGAGGACTGGGGTATGACTTGGGGTGAGAGCCTTACCTTTGTTTTTTTTTTTTTTTTTGTAAAGACAGATGACCAAAATGTGACAGCATTTTTTCTGGCCATCCTCAGAAATCTCAAGGCAATCCTTAGAAAACTGAAGGGTTAGCACAGAATTTCATATGGCACACGATTTCAGAGTGATTGGAGAGCTCCCCAAATCATCATGAAAGAAAATGAAAGTATCATTTGCATAGGAAATGAAAGACTGGTGAGATTCAAATTCCTTTTGTCCTGTCTGGGTTTTGCAACAGTTTGAAAATGTTTCTCTGAGCAGTTTGGGGAATATTTCAACATATGCTGTTAGACAGCTATTAGGAGCCAATTCAGGAGCAAGTAAGAAGAGGAGCAGTGTGGTTCTGAGCTGTAGGACATCAGAGTCCATTTACTGGGAGTTGGAAAAATAGTGGATTGCTTAGGTTTATGATGCTTCCACTGTCTTGTGTGTTTCTTCCATATTCACACAGCTTGCTGAAAATAAATATTATTTGTATAGCTGTTTCCCAAGAAAGACAACAGGACAGAACTGGATGGACACTACATGGGCAAAGCTACAGTGCAGTGGTGTTCTCTGTGAAGCCATGTTCGGTGGTAGGATTCCCATCATCTTCAGTGCACATATTCCATGATGTAATTTATATTTGTAAGCTGACAGGCTATTCCTTTAAGAGTATCTCAAAAGAATAACAAATTACATTATTACTCCAGCTTTGACAAATTTTTAATTGTGGTAAGTTAGAAGATTCTCCTGGTGATGTCCTGATCTTCCTCAGATTTTTTTGAAGAAGACATAAAACAATGATAAATGATGGTTATACATCCACCATTTAGTTATACGAGACAAAATATTGGAATTACCCTGACTGTGGAGCAGTAGATCGGCTAAATAATATCCATTTTATATTGTTACTCTTAGTAATAACAAAAAAAAAAAAAAATGGACTGATGCACATTAAAGATATCCTGTGCCTTGAGGAAGCTGATTTCTTCAGACTAAAATGATAGTATGAATTCAGGATGTTTCAGGTTATATTACAAGTGCATCATATACTGCTTTCTTTATGCAATTTTCATCATCATTAAGACATACATGAATGTATCTAAGAAATTCTATTGTATCTGTGGCGGGTTTGTTTGTTTGGTTGGTTGATTGATTGGGGTTTGGACTCTGTTTTGGTTTTTTAAATATCTACCTAGTATTTTTTTCCAAAAAGCTCTTACAGAATTCATTACGTCTTCTGCTCTTAGGTTTTACCTTCTTTTTTAGATCTCTTTCCTTCTATTAGTTTTTGTTCTTACATTCAGTGATGATGTTATTTAAGTTTTTTTTCTGGAGATTTGTTACATGTATTCCACAGTATTTAAAAATTAAAGAATGCTTTTTAATGATCAGGAGTTGTCAGAACGCTCAAGAAAAGAACCTTCATTGGGAACAAAACTGTTTATGCTGTGATTTGCCTTCCATATTCACTCAGTCTGCTAAAATTAGTATTATTTAGAGCTGTCTTTCTAGAGAAGACAGTAGGACAGAATTTAATTACACCACCTGAGGGCACTGTAATACTATTTACTTTACTTTTCAGGGCAAATACAAAAGGGTAGTGTTTGAAATTGTCCCAATTTTTCTTCCTCTTACGATTACTAGCAACTTCTAGAACAAGCATACCACTGAAATGAATCGGTATCATTAATAAAGAAAAGATGTGTTGTTGCTGGCAGGTATCTTGGAAAGAAGGCCATCCTTTTCTCATGTCACTAACCTTTTTTCCTTGTTCCCATTGTAGAATGATGGTAATTTAAAATACAATGCTATTATTATTTTAAATGATGTGTTACTAGTGTGGCAGTGATTGCTGTATAAAATAACGGAATCGTTTAGGTTTGAAAAGACCTCCAAGATCAGGGAGTCCAAGTGCTAACTTGAACTGCATGTACAAGCATTCTCCACTGAACTGTACTCCTGGGCTGCAGTTCTGGCTGTTTACATTTCCTGCCTCTTCTCTGTGTGCAGAAAAGTGCAAAGCTGATGTAAAAGCACCCAATGACTGTGCTGTGTCCATGTACTTACACTGCTTATTCTACTTAGAGTCACTGACTGGTTTGGGTTGGAAGGGATCTTAAAGATCATCCAGTTCTAATGGCAGGGAGTGCCATGGGCAAGGACACCTTCCACTACACCAAGTTTTTTTGAGAATATAAAAAAGCAAGAAATAGGACCAGTGAAAACTCCCTACATGGGCACTCCTGATGTGGCTCGTTTTCTCTGTCTTGCCAAGTTACGTTCTCACTCAGCGCTTTCTACACTGCCATCTCTCTCTTTTCCTTATTCTTTACTGTTTTTCTGTCTGTTCTGTAGTAATTTGATTTCACCATCTTGTTATTTTCCCTGTTAGTGCAGGAAGAGGCTCTCCAAGTATAGTTCCAATAAGAAGGCCCTGTGCAGGTCAGGAACTCCTCTGCAGGAAGATGTGCTTTCAGAGGTCACAGCCTTTGGCACTGGTCACTCCTCCCTTCTTACAAGGAAGTGGCTGAACTCTCCCAGTTTATATTCACTTGAAATCACATGCTGAAGCCTTTCTGTTCTCTTTATACAACATGAAACACAGTGAAACCTTCATGTCAGAAACTAGATAGTATTTACAATTTTGTTAGAATAATAACCAAGTGCATTTCCACCAGAAAAATGCCTCAAAACTGTATTTTTTCAGTTTGGTCATTTCAGCAATCCAGGAATACATTCAGGGATAGTTCTATAGATAATATATTCTACAATGTCCAATTCAACTGACATAAATAATCCTTTTAATTTGTGTATGCTAATTGGATTAACAAGGGAATGATGCCGTTTCTTTTGCAGTTGAGGACAGAAGTGAATGAGCTCAGCTGTGTTTTGCATAACAGGATTTCTTAGAACACATAACAGAAAACAGAAAGTTGTGTCAGATAAAGTAGTTTAAAAATACACTGGAATAACTCATTGAGAAATTATCCCATATTAAAGAAAAATGAAAGTAAAAAAAGAATTTTAAAAGCTTTATTTAAAGATGACTCTACCTTTAAAAGGCATGGTATGAACCCTGTATTGGGGACAGGAACAGATATGTAGTTATTTAAGAGATCTTAGCTCTTCCAATAAAGCAATTCCAATAAAACAGAAAAAGACAAGGATATCCTCTGTAACTCTAGTCCTGTTGGTTTGTATGTCTTAACTTGTCTTTACAGATACTTAAGTCTCTTGAAACAGTGAGATTTTCCTTCCTTGAAATCTGATCACTTTAATACATTATTTTTTTTACATTAAGGTCATCAATATGAAATATATTTGAAATATATTCCTGAAATCTGACCAGGAAGTTAGTTTTTGCTCTAGTGAGAGACTGAATTACTTTGGAGAGTATATGTGCTGTGTTTAACAGCAAGTGTTTATGAATGAAACAGATGTTTAGGCAGCTTTATTTCTAGCAGATTTTTTTTATATGTCATATGAGCAAACATTTTCCAGTGATTTTCTGTCAGCATGGAATGTAACTTTTTTGCATATGTACACTCTGTATGTGAAATTGTGAGGCTTAACTTTACTTTCACACATTCTAATGTGCACTTTCTATCCTCTCACATGCCAAGTTACCAATACTTTTTTTTTCCCTTTCTGGCATTAATTTTTGCTCATTTGACATCCAATTTGCCACATGAATTATGACAGTAATCCTTTCTTCTGTGCTGTTGCTTCACTTTATTCTACACTATATATTCTGGTTTTCTGAGGTCATTCTTCTCCCCCACTGCCCCTTGTTTTGGTAATGAAAGATAGGATTTATTTATACTGATTAAAATCATTCTGAATGATTTTATGAATTGCAAAAATTAAATTTATCTTGTAACTGCTTATGCAGAACATAAGGACTTTTTATTTGTTGATGATATAGAAAAACTCTGTATGAAGTCACATTTGGAAGGAACAAAATTACTAACAAGATCTGTCCCTGGAACAGGGGTTAAAAGACTAAGAAGCAGTACTTATAAGATCTCATGGAAAGAAGGGTTCAAAATTACCTTCTCAAAGGGAGAAAAGATTGTGGAAAGATATTATAGTTGTTTCTTTCCAAACACAAACATTTAGAAAATGTCTACTTCAATAGGAAAGATAATTAGAATGGTAAATTAGACATCTGTAAATGTGAAGAAGACAGAAAACATCATGCATTTTGAAGGTGAAACCCTTTTTTTTCCTGTAAAGACAATATTTCTCTTGAAGTACATATATCTTAATTTATCCACAGAATAGTCAGGCAGAAGGCAGAATGAGATGTGCTTAGTGCTTGCCTGTTAGTGCAGTTAATGCAGAAATGCCTTGCTCATTGTATGCACAGCCAGCTGAATGGAGGGGAGAGCCCTGTGCTATCAAAGGTTCCTCCTGTCAAGGACTGCAAGCCTGCCCGTCCACCCCGGGCAGCCCTAGCCGGAGTCCCATGACCATGTTAATGCCAAATCAGAGCAGAGAAAGCTGCTTGCTACTCATTTATCAAGTTGCATAATGTGGTGATTTTTTTCCATGCATAAAGAAGCTTACTTTGTGCTGGATCTCAGTGTTACCCTGACTGTTCTGACTCTTCTTCTCAGCCTGTGCTTTTTGCATTTTCCTATGATTATATAGGAAAACTATGTACTGGGGTGTAATTCTTCTGGTAGAGAAGTCAACAAGATCAGGGCAGCTGTCTTTGTGCACTGCCTTTCACTATGGCAAATTCATAGTCAGTCCACCCTGCTTCCTTGCCTGAGAAAGCCTCATCTCCTCTCTCAACACTCTTCCTTTGCTTTTCTCTCCAAAGCACTGAGTATCAGAGGTGTTATGGGATTTCACACACAGGATGTCTCAGGCAGTCTAAGTTTATCTGCAAAAGATCTGCCTATGCTCTGGAGCAGTCTGTGCAATTTCTGCTGTTTTGAATCTGAAGGACTGCTTAGCAAACTTCTATCAGAAGTTTCACAGTCCCTGGGTCTCCAGGCTGGTGACCAGCTGTGAGAAGCTCTGGCAGTCCCTCCCCAGGCTGGTGACCAGCTGTGAGAAGCTCTGGCAGTCCCTCCCCAGGCTGGTGACCAGCTGTGAGAAGCTCTGGCAGTCCCTCCCCAGCTGTGAGAAGCTCTGGCAGTCCCTCCCCAGGCTGCATCATTCTGCTGGGCTAGAAGGGAGTGTTGCAATGGCAGCGTTCCCACAGCACGAGGAGAAGGTGCTGGCACTGGTCCTTCTGTGTATCCTTACCACTTCTCTTCACCCCCTCTTTGCCCTGATTTTGTGGCATTCACTTTTGGTGATAGAATTTAATGGCATTTGGATCAGTAGAAGCCTTCATTTAATGGGCTGCAAGATATGCAAACTTTTTATTTAGAGCTGCAATAGATACTGTTGTTTAAAAACCCTGAGCACTCTGAAGCGTACAGGGACATGTATCTGTGACATTTAAGCTAGGAATAAGAGAGTTGCTGAACTGAGAAATGATTGTTCTTTTTTCATAGAGCTTTGTGTATGATGAACTGACATATGGCTTGGTTTATACAGGACCTAAAACTCTCTTAAAGTAGTATCTCAGAACATTTTACTTTCTTCCCATAAATTCTCCACAATAAATGTTCTATTTCAGTACAAATACAAAAATAAAATTTATTAGGAAAAACCCAATTCAGATGGGCAAGAGAGTGCATAAATGATCTTATGTCATCAGAAAAATCCAATCATAGGCAATTACGAGCTCTATTGACACTGGAGGAAACAGGTTATGTGGGTGATAACTTCTGGTGCGTCTCAAAAGGAAGTACTCCAGAGATATTTCCATGTTCATTAAAGCACCTGCAAGTGTATTCAGTTTGCAGAAATTGAACTTACATTCAGATCAGCCCTACTTGGGGAAATCAAGAGACTGAAAATAATTATTTACTGATAGGGCAGAAGAAATAAAAAAACCCTTTAATTTTTCAAATTTCAGACTGTTTTTTTCAAAGTTAGCAGAAAGAGATATAAATGTTTTATGTAGGCTCTTGAATACTCTTTATAATATCCAAAATTACTATTCAGAGCAGAAGCACATATTAAGTCATGTCAGATCAAGTCAGGGTCAGCTCTTCAAATCCATATTTGTAATGAACTTTAAGTAATGCCTCAGTTCTTACTATTCTGTAAAATTCCATCAGTTTAATCAGAGGCTGGATTACATGTTAAGCAACAAACTGACAAATTCTGCCAGCAAAATGATACAGCACATACAGTTCTTCCTGTCAGCAATGTGCAGTCAGGTCTTTTCACCAGCTACCTACCCGGGCTACAGGAATTGTTTTGGGTAAAGATGGATTCAGTTGTTGGTGTGACGCAAAAAACTTGGCTGTTTTTGTTTCTGTTGATGCTGAATTTCAGTTTTTAATATTGTAATTATATTTAGTAGGCTTTCAGAACATTTTTCACTCATCAGCTGATCTAAGAAAGCAAGACTGAGCTAAAAGAAATGCATTTTGGGGCTAGAAATTAGCAGCAGAACTTCACTAAATATGACATGTATATAATGAGACCCTGTGTGTATATTGCACATATCACTACAGCCAGATGTAGGTTATCTTTACATCAGTCATTATAAATGCCTCTGAGCAAGTGAAATATTTAGAACATTTATTTTCATTTATTGGTTATCTGAGATAGTCAGGTTGATTAAGAAAAAAATAACTGCTTTGCAAAGAGACAGTGAGATCTAATCGTCTGCAGCTAGAGGAAAGGAGTGCCTAGGTCTGGTTTTTGCTCCCTGCTGCTTCCATGTGTGGCCTTATCTGTTGGTTTCTCAAGGTCTGTAGAGAAAAGTTCATCTTTGGAGAATTCTTTGGGAACCACCTGATGAGAAGGGTCAGTACAATGTCAAACATCACATTATTTTGATTTCAACATTTACAGTCACTTTTCCCAAATTCCTGTAAGCTCTCTTGCTCACCACGGACAACTCCCTCTCTCCAGGTAGCCTTTCTTTTTAAAGTGCTGGAAGTGTGGGAGGCTTCCAAGCAAACACTGATTTTTTTCCCGACTGAGTAGGGCGGAGCTGAGGGGTATTTCAGCACTACTGGCTGCTGCAGGAGAAGGAAAGCTGCTACAGATAAAGGCACAGCTGCAGTGAGAGGGAGGCAGTGGACAGAGAGGGGCAGAAGTTGCTCTAGTTGCTCTAAGAGGGGCTCTAAGTTGCTCAAAATAATTTTCTTGCTAATCCCTCCTCCCACATTCGCTCTGCAGCACTAAACTTTCCTCCAACTGAAACATTTTTTTCCTCAGTTATTATTGGAGAGCAGAAGGAGGGGGAGTTTGTTCACACTTCTGTTGGAGAGAGCAAACATCTCCTTTTAATCCTGGATATTATTTACAGAGTTGAAAGTCTTATATTATATTATATTATATTATATTATATTATATTATATTATAATTTTTGCTACTGAACAAAGGAATGGATGCATTCAGAGTATTTGAAAATGGGTCGCTCTTGCCCAGTTACTCTTCTCCTGCCAGATGGGATCCCTTCCGTCGTCCCTTGGACTCCATCCAGCCCTGGCAATTCAGGCTTCTGGCAGCAGTAATGTTGTTGGTGACCTCCCTGTCACTTGCTGAGAACCTGGCTGTAATCCTGGTAACTTTTAAGTTCAAGCAATTGAGACAACCCATCAATTATATTATAGTCAATTTGTCTGTGGCTGATTTCCTGGTCTCACTGACTGGTGGTACCATCAGCTTTTTAACAAATCTAAAAGGTTATTTTTTTATGGGATACTGGGCTTGTGTATTGGAAGGATTTGCTGTCACATTTTTTGGTAAGCTTGATTTTGTTTGTAGTTGTATGTTCTTTTCCTTCAACTTCCTTCAATGTATTCTACTGCAGCTTCCTAAGTCACTGACTTTGCATGCCTTTTTATTCACTGGTATTTTCCCCTGTTACATAAATTCTGTAGTGGAGAGTGAAAAATATATCTCTCTATCCCTGTCATATACATGGCCTGTTGCATGTGTACTCATCATCAAATATGTGTCATAGAATGAGGAAAAGCTTTCCAATAGAGTAGCAGTGTTACGGGGCTTATGGTAAAACAATTTCAGCAAAAAAGTCGTTACACATAGCTATTTTCAATATTTGTATTTAAGTGTGTGCATATATAAATAACAGAGAGAGAAAAAGAGTGAGTGGCTGCCCATAAATTGTGGAAAACCTCAGGGCAGGGAACATCTTGTGTTCTCTGTCCTCCAGGGGCTCTGAGGAGCAGGGACATACCTGTAACAGTCAGTCCACACTTCAACATATTTTTGTGATTTTTTTTCATGGCTTTCTTCACTTACGACCAAAAAATATTAGAAGTACTCTAAGAGGAAAAATCCTCACCACACAGTACCCCGTGTAAATACACTTCTGCAGAGTAAATGGGATACTCGTTTAGAACAGGGCTTCTACTCATTTGAGACAGACACTTATTCCTGCATCCTGTCCCTGTCTCTGAAGCTGCATGAAGACAGCCAGTAATACTTGTCCCTGCTCTAAATCACACAGTGCTGATCCTCAGCCTGAAAAGGAGTCCCACAGATGCTCTCTACCTGTTTAAGCTAGACAGAGGGAATGTTGCTGAGGGACAATGCTTCTACATCAGTTTGTGGCATGTAAGCCGTGTCCTATGGAGAAAGATCAGGCTATTTCAAGATTTTGGTGTCCCACCAGGTAATATGTGCCTAAATTGATAATTTGATGTTGTGGACAGCTGTCTGCAGGTTGGAGTTTTATGATAGCCTGAAATAATTTTTTCAAAGATAATGTTTTGAAGATTTTAGTAAATTAATTTGGATGCTATGCATAATTTACAGCTTTTCAGTGTAGAACTAAAAGTGCAAGTCCTAGTCACTTAACTGGCCTGATTAGCTGCTTGGTTTTGTAGCACTCATACTGTAGACTGCAAACTGGACAAACATGAAATTCTTATGCTCTTCATTAGTAATAGAATAATGCACATAAATTGCCTATCCTTTCATAACTGGTGTTGATAGAAAAGGTGTCTGATGTTGTGGGTAGTCAAAGAGTGTAACTGGTTGCCCAGAATGGTTGCGGAGTCTTCATCTCCAAAGATACTCAAAACCCAGCTGGACTTGGTCCTGAACAACCTGCTAGATGGACAGTGCTTGAGGGGGCGTGAAGACCTCCAGAGATGCTTTTCAAAATAAACAGTTCAGGGATTCTGTAATTTGGGATGGTGTTTGCTTTTCAGCTGTCTACCCAAATTTGATGCTGACTGTTCTCTTGCTACAGGCATTGTAGCTCTCTGGTCTCTTGCTCTGCTGGCTTTTGAGCGGTACGTTGTGATCTGCCGCCCGCTGAGAAATGCACGCTTGAGGGGGAAGCATGCAGCTCTAGGTATTGTCTTTGTCTGGAGTTTTTCCTTCATTTGGACCATTCTACCAACAACTGGTTGGAGCAGTTACACCACCAGTAAGATCGGGACTACTTGTGAGCCTAACTGGTAAGGCCACTCTCACAGAGTATGGTAAGAAACTTGCAGTTCATGATGCCTCAGGGCCAGGAATATAAAGGAAAGGGTTAAAGATGATGTAAATCTCTGAAAAAAAAACAGATGTAAAGAAAGTTGTAATAAAACTGATCAAAATTTTCTGTGATCACTTTCTAAAACAAAAATTTCTAAAGGGCGGAGCCTCCATCTCTAATGAAAATAATCACGCTAGACCTTGTGCTTTTTGTCAGGAGTCAGAGATAGATTTTTTTCAGAAGGCTGGACAAAGCTCTGAGCCAGCTAGTCTGACCCCACAGCTGGCTCTACTTGGAGCAGGTGGTTGTACTACATGTCCCTTCCCACGTAATCGGCCCCACAGTTCTTTCATACTGTACCTGTAGGTGTAGGATCCTCTCCCAGCCCCTGGCAGGGAGATGGCCCGGGGCTCCATCTGGGGATATGACTAGAGCTGAAAAGGGGCACGTTGAATAAAAACGTTTGACAAAAATACTAGTGACTCTTTGAAAAGAAAGATTAATAGTCCAAGAAAATAATAAGAACATGCAGTAGTAATACATACAAAGGTATTTTGTATTTTATACAGGTACTCAGGAGCTTATGCTGACCGTACATACATTATTACCTTCTTCACCACCTGTTTTATAGTACCCTTATTGGTTATTTTGGTATCCTATGGAAAACTGGTGCGGAAGTTAAAAAAGGTAAGAAGAAGCACCCATAAGTAAACTTTTAAAATGTGTATGCATGCAAAAGTTTGGAATTACTGTGTTTGATTTTCTATAAAGATCAGACAGGTCAGATTTGCAGGCAGAAAACACACTCAGTTATATCCCTTGTTATATATTTACCCTTACACACAGAAATTCATGCTATGGTTAGAAGTGATGTTTTGAAGTGTGGAGTTCACATCACTTATCAGTACATCTCATTAGTCAAACATCATACAAGTGAAAGAATGTCTACCTCATAAATAAACAGAATGATCCAGTACTGCTTTATTCACAATTATGCTTCAATTCAGTGATATTTCATAAGACTCAAAACAGGCAAATTAGAATGCGGCTTAAAATTACTGCAGTTGTAAATTTTAAGAGTGCTGCTTACTACTTAGTAATATGCTCAAAATAAGATGTAGCCTTTGTAAATAATGCAATGCTGTTTAATAAAAAAATTGTCTAGGAATATTTAAAAGACTTAAGAAATGCTTTTGAATTTTCGTTAATGGTTGTGTTGACCTGATCCAAAGAGGAAGCTGCAAAAAGAGACAAAGAAGACAATATAACAGGAAATTCCTAATTGGTCCAGGATTTGGGGACAAGATTTTTGAACAATATTAATATTTCTATTTACTGCAATGCTCTGAAAAGCCAGTACCTGCAACACATTCTGTAAATCTATTTTGAATTGCCATATGATTGTATCTCACAACTAAGCTCATTTTCAAAAATCTGATCACAGTGAACAGAGAGATTCAAGCACCAGAACTGGTGTCTTGATGTTCCCAACCATCCCTCTTCATGCATTTTGTCCCACATTTGTCACAGTGCAGGCTTGTTCCTGAGTGGAATAATCTGCCAGTCCCTCAGTCCCAGTGACCCCAGCTTTACAATGCCAATTGTAGCTTTCACTGCAACATCAAAGTTGATGAAAGAAATTAATCTTCGGGAAAATAACAAATTAGTAGTTTACAATAGAGGTAAATTATAATGGCAGTATTCCTTTATTTGGAAGATAAGGCACCAGTATGTTTTTCTTTATCAGTATTTAGAGAGAAAGGAAAAGCTATATGTGAAAAAGAAAACCAGGCTGTTATGAAACAAAGATGAAATCTTTGAAACTGCAATAAAGGAGATTGTGTTCCTTTTCCAAGGGACTGCAATTCTGCTGAAAGGGAGGCTGGGCCGCTCTCTGTGTAGAAACAACATACATTAAAAAAATGCTACAGAAATCTCATATATTGGCAGGGACTATCTTATCAGTACCAAACAGAGCCTTTGTTAATGCCTAGTAACTTGCAGTTATTGTAACAATCTGTTGTTGTTGTTATTATTGTTGATATGTTGTTGTTATATTTATATCTGGCAAAAACTGATGTGAATTGAAACTTTCTACAGAGGTGAGGACATTGCCCTTCCTAGGAGGTGCATCAATACCTCTTTAAGCACAAACGTTGAATTCTTTGAGTGCAGTTCAAAAGTATTCGGGAAAATGTCTCCACAGAATTCTAACATTACTGCAGGAAGTTAAAAGGCCATGTTATGCAAACAAATCTTATTTTATTAAAAATAATTGCAAGACCTGGTATCAGGTTTTTCTGGAGCCATACAGAGTTATTAATTATTTCTCATGTAAAATAACATTTCATAACAGCACCTTGTTTTGCTAAGTCATCAGAAACCAAACAGGGATGTTTCCCAGAAAGACACTGACATCAACTAATCTCTGTATCAACCTCTATGCTTAAGCTTCTTGCATGACCACTGAGGAAAAGAGGGAGAGCATTCCTACTAAATGCCTCAATCCCACTTTAATTCTGACATCATTAGATTGTAAATGCTCTTCCGGGGAAGGCCATAAAGCACCACTGAGGCAGACAGACTCCCCCGGTGTGAATTTGCCCCTCGGTGAGGAGGTAGCACAGCCTCAGCCGTGTGCTGTCTGTAATACCCATGCCAGACACCAGCTGTCTGCAAAAGCTACCTGGAATAGAAAGTGCTTGAATTCAGCTCACTATCTGCTTATGACATGATGTCCTTCTTTTTCACTTTGACAATAAAAATATAAAGATACTTAAGCAAAGGAAAATTTACTAATGCTGGTACATGGTAGTTCATGTCTCTCAGCAGTAACTTTGGCACCCATCCCTCTGTGCTGCTGCACTTGGGAAGAGCAGGTCCTTCCTTCTAGTGTGGCAACTAGACAGCTCACTGAAGTCACTGGTTGGACACCTTGTTGTTTGTTTTTTAGAATCTTTTCTGTTTTCTTAAAAGGTGTCAGATGCACAAGGCAGGCTGGGAACTACCAGGAGACCTGAAAGACAAGTGACTAGAATGGTTGTTTTTATGATCGTTGCCTTTCTAATCTGCTGGATGCCATATGCTACCTTTTCTATCCTAGTCACTGCATATCCCTCCATTGAGCTGGATCCTTGTCTGGCAGCAATTCCGGCCTTCTTTTCCAAAACAGCTACCGTTTATAATCCAATTATTTATGTCTTTATGAACAAACAGGTACTGTATGCTCTCAGAGTGTCTCTAACACTCATATTTTGCTGTTTTGTCTTGCTTTATAATGAATTATTTCTACCTACCTATGTGTTAGCTAACAAGCATTACAATATCCAGCATTTAGAATGAAAAAATAATCTGCCTGGTGGAAGATAGTGTAAACCTCTGAGCATTATTGAAATATAAATGTTAATAATTATTAGGTTTAGATATTATAAAGGAAAATCAGCCCTTAGGAAACATGAGTTAGCTTCCTGCATGAAAATTATGTTCTCAAGACTGTCCCAGTATATTTCAATAAGGCTTTAAGAATGCAACACCATTAAGTTGATCCTGAGGTGGGGTGCAGATTTTCAAAGCTTGAATTTGTCTTGGGAAAATGAGGCATTTGTGGTTTATGTGCAGGGGAGTAGAAGTATTGCACATGCCCATTTGATAGGGAGCTTTTTTCTCTGGAATGAGGGCAGAGGATTGGATGCAGAAAAAAAAAATTGACATGGGGATGAACTAGAGTGCCATGTGCTCACAGTGATAACAGGAATGATAATAAACATGGGCAGATTTCTGCAATGAATAAAGCAACTGAGAGTGGTGGCATCAAGCACATAAATTAAATGAAGAAAAACAGTTAAGTAACTGTTGAATAAAAATTGGTGAATTTATTTATCCAGTCCTGCAGAGAGAGCTATTGCTTATCTCACATCCTGTGGACAGCACCCTGAACTCCCAAACCATGTAGATGTGTGCTATACTTTACCCTGTTTGTGGATGAGAACAACAAAAACCCATCTTTGAGTAGCCAGGAATTTAGTATATGAAAACATGAGTCTAGAGAAATGACCAATTATGTCCATTAGATATGATTAGCAAGAAGCAGAAAATTTATTTTCTAGGTTAAGATTGGCTCTTTTCAAAACAGTTAATTTTTAGGTTTAGAGTTCTTCGTGGTGGCATAGGCAAACCTATTTTATAGGGTTATTTTTTTATATTCCAAACTGATTCATAAGAGATTTTCCAAGACTTTAGCTAATATGCAGATTGATTTATAGAATTGTTTTTACATTTCTTATGTGTTTTGACTGATCTCCTGTTTTTTCACATTTTAGTTCAGGCAGTGTCTGATTCAAATGTTCAGTTGCAGTGCCATAGGAACTGCAGAGTCCAACATGAACCTGACTTCAGAGAGAGCAGCGCTACCGCAGGACAGAAGAGGCAGCGAGAGGGCCCCCATGGCAGTTCATAGTACCATTTCTAAGAGGAAAACTGGAGATGAACACAGAAGCCGACAACCTTTGGCTCTGTTGACAGCTTCAGAAAACAAAAAGTGTCCCATGTAGAGCGGGAGATGGATCATTAATGCAATGCTACAGTGTATTTCATTGTTACGATCACCTAGGATAAAGATATGTTGTCGCTGGTGTCACTGTGGTCCTGTGGACACCAGCTTTGAGATCCCAGGCTCCTCAGTGTGGGTAAGAGCTGCTTGGCTCTACGGGTGCAGTCAAACACCCAGCCATAAAGTGAGTCCCTTCCTCCACTGCAATTCTCTCAAATACCCAGCCATAAGGTGAGTCACTTCCTCCACTGCATTTCTCTTCCCAATCCACAATCAACTTGCAGCAGGTTGTGGCACCACACTACTGTGTGCCTCTCTCCCTCCACTCCTTAAGTGTCTGTTTCTGCTTAAGTCACATCCTCACTGCTTTAATTGGGCTGCTGATTCCAGAATAAATTATTAGCTTGTTACTACACCTCTGTTTTCAGAAGCAAGGACTATAACACCAATACTGCTTCTGTAAACAGTGAAAGCTAATGGAAATTGCCAGCTTTCTGTGTCGGTATTCCATCTCATATTTAATTCACACAATGAAGTGCAACAATATATTTAGCTTTAGTGGAATGTCATTTGCACATGAAAAGCCAAACCAGGTTATGAGTGTAATAAAGACAGACTTCTGTTCTACAAAGTGTTTGGGATCATTGTATGAAATATTGCCAAGAACTAAGCTTGTGCTAAGGCACATTGGAATTTTAATCCTGTATAAAATCCATCTTTAATTGAATGCATTTTAGGAGAAAAGGCAATGTATTTAAATGCTTTAGGATAGAAAACCATTATTTCTAGAGAAGACATTAGAACAATGCCAGCTGGAGCAAATAATGTTCCATAATGGTATAGAGAAGCTACACTAGCTCCATCCTGTACAGGCCTTAGCTATAGAAATGTGATATGGAATGAATCATACATGGTTCAGTTTTACTTCCAAAAACTAGAATTATTTCACACAGAATAAAGACATTTTGTTTCTATCAGATTTTTTTTTTCTGCTTTCTGTTAAGTTAATGTTTGAAAAACTATATTGCCTTGAAAAAGAGTGGGACTACCTGAGATACCTGTGGTCAAAGCTAGTCCCTAAGCAGTGCCTTGCTGACGGAAATCAGGAACTATTCCTGCAGCAGCTGGAGATGCTGGAGGGTCAGGAAAAGATAACACAGACATCCAGCACAAAGCATATCCTGAAAGCCTGGTATGTTGCAGGGGCTGGTTTCTGTGTGACTCCCCTGCTCGTGAGGAGGTGAACTGTAGCTACCTGCTGTAGCTACCCGCTGAGGCACAGGAGTGAGTCCCTGAGCCACTCTGGCCTTGGCAAGCCCAGGGAACTGCTTGGCCATCTGTTCCTGCTTGTGCCCCTCACAGCACTCACACCCATGGACAGTCATGCTCTTTGTTTTGCATCTTACAAAAGTCCTTTGGACCTTTTCTACGAGGTGTCCTTTGTAGAAGAGGAAGAGAGGTTAGGAAGCATCAGATCCTTTTCTGTCTTCTGATTAGAAGGATGTTCAGATTCCATTGCCCTGATTTCATTTTGGGATTATAAGATCCAAAGAGAGGAGTTAGTCTACTAATAAAATGAGCTGCACATCTGAGAACTCACTGCAAAAGACTGCACAGTCTTCCTATTCATCTCACAAAATTTCATGAGGTGACTGCCTTACAGAGTGTAATTTTGGCTTGAACTTTTGCAGAGCTCAATCTTAAACACAAATGTTGATCCTTATTCTGACAGGCACATTCTTTACCATTCTTTAATCCTGTGTTATCTGTAGCAGAACAATAAACAGATGTATATGTCTTTTTAAAATGTTTTGGAAATACTGTGAGATAGGAAGACTATGGTATTCAGTTATTAATTCTATGCACCTTTTTGTGCTCATTAGTCCATTAAAACAGCCAGATATGATTTGAAAGTGAAAATTCTTGCATTTAAGACTCAGATATTCTATTCCAAGGATATATTGACCTAGGTTAATCACAAGTTAATGGTATTACATATATTAAATCATGAAGAATTGGCAGAAGTGCTAGTGTTTAATTAAAAGCAACAGAATTATTTTATCTCCAGAGAAGGTGAGGATATGTAAAGTATATCTCTGTAGTACAAAATAAAGCAACAAAAATTAAGTATTTGCAAAGAAAAAAAAAAAACAATGTAAAAATGCATGGAAATAATGTAAAAATGTATGGAAAGCAATAGAAAACAGCAAGCTGTCTATATGAGATGTACCAATCTCTGATAGAAACAAGGAATAATAGAATCAGTGGGTTTTTTCATCTTAAAATGTCTTCAGTAATGCTTTTCAGGAGGATGATACCTTTTTTCCTACTTACTGGTCAGAAAGTACATTTTTAAAAGTGTGAACACCTTGACACATTGTCATGGTGGGCCAACCAGAACAGTATCAGCCCAGGAGCAAAATATTACAGGGCTCCCAGGAGCTGGTTGTTAAGTCTTTCAATGTAACACAATAAAAAAAAAAAATTACAAACAAAACTAGGGGTTCAGAGTTGTGCACAGTGATTAAAGGGACACATTTTTGCAGTATGTGGTAAGAGCATGACATGAACATTTTACCATATACAAAAAGTAATTTAGGCAATGGATAGTTTTAAGACCTTAAGATTTCATTAATAAAATGTGTTAACACTGCCGAAGTCAGCTTGCTTACACTTGATTGGGAGCTAATAAACAGCATCTTGTGTCCTTGAATTTTCATTTTGCCACCAAGAGTATGCCTAGCAATCACATTCCTTAAAAAAAATTTGTAGCATTTTCTATTTTTTGCAAAATTAGCATCATAACACTACACCACTTTCTGCTTTGTGATCATTGCATCTTAATGATGTAACCTGGAGAAAGATACTGCCCTTCCTACAAATCTTCCATGGCATAGGGGGATAATTGCTTTGTGTTTTTTCTTAAAAATATCAGCGATACTTCATCAATCTACTTGTTTGTAATGGAAATAGGGGGGTTTTTTGTTTGTTTGGTTTTTTTTTAATATAAATGATGGTTGTCATAAATGTTACTGTTGTGTTATTGAGGTCATGTTGGTTCCTTTGGGATAACAATAAGAAAAGCACCAACACTGAAGCCTAGCTAAATGATTCACTGAGTGAAAACCAGAAATTATAGAAAAGATAACAGCAATCTTAGGACCCTTCTGGTGCTGGAAACCTCTTGTTTCAGCATGAAATTAATCTCTCCTTTTAGGTCATTATATGCTACCCAGACCCTATCCAGGATGAAGTATTCCAACCTTGTTCTTGACATCTTTATGGTATGTCCAAGTGAACAGAGTTGCCCATCTTGTGCCTGTGCAATGCTGCACTTTCTAGTTGGCACACCATGGTCCTCTCTCACTAGGAATGAGCCCATACAGGTGCATTTTTAAGGCAAGTGAATCCTCTCACGGCATGTGCACAGGGTATGGAGTGGTCACTCGAGCTAATGAACAGGTCTGTAGAGCTGAGGCCTCTGTATAAACTCTGCTCAGGCTCTGTTTGGGATCGCTATCTCCTCATTTCCATGTCTTCTGCTGTGGCCCACCAGAGCTACTCTGCATTTAGAGTTGTGTCAGTTCTTTCTCGTGGAAAAACTAACACACAAATCTGTTCTTAAAGTTGTATATTCTTGAGAAAAAAACCCAAACAAACAAGTGGATTTGGGCATGGGGGAAAATATCCAAAATAGCTTTCAAAAATAATTTCAGTAAGAGATAAACTACCGAGGTTGAAAGTATATTGTTCAAGCTATTTTTCATAGCCTCAAATTTAGAAAAGGATACTTTTAAAAGGTCATAAGATCAGCTCATCACTCACTTGTAGATGAAAGCTTAGACAGTGAATGTAGTGTTGGTGCACTTTACAACGTTTATGTTCTTGCTTTGGTAACAAACAGCACAGCTTCTCTGGGGATTCCTTACTGCTTTTTGAAGATAGAAGTGTCTTTAACATACAGATTTTGTTTCTCCTAAAACCACATGTACTGCAAAGCACTGCTGGAGGCGTTCTTGTTCAAAGTGCAATGGCATGGAGAGGGGCAGAAATTGTTATTGAAGATCAGCTCTACCAGAAGTTCACCATAAACTAGATTATTCCATCATAGCTCTGATGCAGATTACCTTCTAAATCGTCTATTTGTATCTCATTATAAACAGATAAATTAACGTAACATTATAAAGCAATTATCATTGCTCCTTTTGCAAATATTTTTGCCTTGTTTTTGGTAAAAATGCACTTAACCACATATCTGAGTTTCTTTCACTTTTGAGTGATAAGACCTTGCCCTTACCCACACTGAACCTTTATTGCCAAGGGCTCTGAAATTAAAAATGAGACTATCAATCAAACCAAGTTTGAGAAACTCATTTCTCTCTTATTTCTGATTTTGGATGAAATATTAATTCCTACTTTTTTTTTTTTCCTTCTTGCTTTCTCTTCCATTCATTTCTTTACTGCATTCAGAGCAACACCTCTAAAATAAAACACTTCTAATATTCTCCCTGTGGTTGCTCTTACCTGCAAATCTGACATCCCACTCAGAGGAGACTCCTTCCCCAACAAATGCACTTGCAAAGGAGAGAAGGGTTTGACAGTGAGATGAGGTCTAAGCCTAAGCAGATTCACCATTCACATATATTTAGAGTGTTCTGATGCTCCTCCACCACTATTCCAGCCTGAGTGTTCCCATAGATATACACAGGGCAGACATATTTGACATATTTGTTCACAGTCTAGCTAGAGGAATAATATACATATTATATGGCTAGAACATTTCTGTTTAATTATGACCTCAGTGAAAATGATTATCCAAGAAAATAGAGTAATGAACATTAACAATAATTCTCATCTCAATTATTGAGAAATATAATTTTAAATGATTGGTGAAGAGAAGATTTCTAGAAAATTTATGATAATGTTCTTTATTATAATACTTAGTATTATAGATTGTACTATTTTTTCTCTTTATTACATTATATTGAAGTCTCTTTCCTTTTCTATGTCGCAAATAGTTAAAAATCTGTGAGAGAATTTAAGGGCCTTTCAGCAATTTGGCACACCAGTTTTATCTCAACTATTATATAGCTGCATCAAGATATTAATGTAGTCATCCCTCTTTAGTCTCAATTAATTACTATAAAAATGTCAAACAAATAGATTATATTGGCCAACACAGCCCTGTTTGATTGAGTACAGATGTAGGCCATGTCCCTTGAATCACACTGATGAAGAAGCAGAAAGGTTTGGGGAATTCCAGTGCAAATTTATTTCAGTGTGCATCCCACTTCATATTCTAATGCCATCTTGCAATACTAATAACCAAAGAATGCTAAATAGGTATTTTCAGATGAAACAAAGTCAATGTCATTCAGGAGAAATACCAGTGAACTCTGTTGGAGGAGAAAAAACTGAGAACTATAAGTTCTCACACACAGAAGCCAGTGTGCTGGTGCAAATGCAGACACTGCCCAAGGGCACAGATGTGACTATACCAAAGGAGCAAAACAAACATTTATTTTACGTATGGGAATAGTAGGGCTTAAATTCTGTTTCTGCTGGACCAGAAAATGTAGTATATGCTTTTGTGTCAGGACGACAACAAGTGTATAAATCCTTGATAGCAATACCTATTACAAATATCTCAGTGTTGGCTTCTGTGCCATTCTGGTGGTTACTAGGGCTGTGACTTCCTTTTGCTGCATACACAAACTGTGCATCCAGTTGCACATGCAGGAGTGGAGTGGCAAGGGACAAATCCTTACAGATTAAATACCTCTCAATTATCTGGTGCCCACACAGATCACATGTGATGAAAAGCTAAAAGTATGCTGTTATAACTTAGAAGCTGGAAACAGCTTTTGTTCCATATATGATAAAAATTCAGAAGATAGTTACATCAGAGATATTTTGCTACAGCAGATACACCATAAGCAAAGCATACTGGCAGTGTATCTCCGTGGTGAAGTCTGCCTCAGCTGAAGAAGTCTGTTCCCATTCTATGCCTGCTCTTCTGTATCCATGTGTATCTGAGCTTCCAGAGCAGCAGTGCAGGAGAAAGCATGCACCTGTGTTGTTAGTGACAGTGACAGGATTGCTTGTTAATCATCAGGGAAAAGTAATGGCCAGAGAGGCTCAGATGCTGAATGACAAGGTAGGAACTCTATGTCAGTACTATGCATAGTGATCTATGAAATTTAGCTGCTGCCTCACTGTCAGGATTAACCAAAGTACAGGTGGTCATCTACATACCTCAGCTGCAGTATACTCCATATATACTATGTAACCTATTTCAAGAGTTACAGGCTCAGATAAATTCTGAGGACATGGCAGAACTGCAAATATTTCTGAAACCCATTCTTTTGTTCCATCAGGAAATCTTAGTTAATTCTCTCCACTGGCGTACTGACAGGTAATTAATACACATCAGTGGGAGAACAGGCTGTTCTGGCTGCTTCTACAATGCTGAGAACTCCAGCAGACAAGCTCATTATTACCAGAATGAAGATCAAGATGTCTCCTCTGAGCAGATTAAATGTTTTCATCACAAACATGTTTCCCTGCATTTTTATTCCAGGATATTGCAGATTACAGGTCTTAACTGTAATTCCACTGTCACTGTTCTTTCATCAAACTCACTTTGCACTTAAGAGGTTGTTCTCCAAACCATTGCCTGCAGTTTTCCAAATGAACACTTCTGTCTTACAGCATGAAACTGTTCTCCCTTACTGATGGATTATGATCATGTATTCATTGCACTAATCAAAACATACCAGGAGCACTGATCTCTTTCTTAAAATTTTGGCATCAAAAAGCAGAAAATAAAACACCTGTATTACATAATCTTTTCACTCAGAAGCCAGTAGAGTTTATGATTGTCAAGGGAAATTACCATCTGCACTTCTGAAAAACTCAGGTTTGTTTTGGTTTTTTTTTTCTTTGCTTTCTGGATCTCTCCCTGAACTTCTTTCACAATTGACATACTTGGGCAAAAATAAGAAAAAACCTACTCAGAATTAAAAATAATTTTAGATAATAATGAATCTGATTCTTCAGTTTACTTCACTGTTATTATCTGCAGCTTATCTCAGTGTACCTATAGCACAGAAAAGTTATGTCAACTTGGAATTGTGAAATTGTTGATTATGGTTATGGTAGGCCTGTAAAAACCAGAAGTCTTTACCATCCACCTTGCTAAGAAACTTATGACAATAAGTTCAGTTTCTTTAAGAAAATTAAGTCATCAAAAAAGCCAGAACATTATAAAAATATTTTTAGATGCCTTTTCAGGAAATAAACACAATAAACACAAATTAATTAGTGCAGCCTTGATTTCTGGAAAAGCTGTACATCTTTGTAAACATCTAGTTTCTCCTAACAATTTCAAATGCTCAGTGTCAAGTATGAGACTATCAAGGAAAGTGACAAGTCATGAACATTCAGTTACTGGAAAGGACAATCTACTCAAGCTCAGTATGGACTCACTTTCAATTTAATCTTGACAGTTTTCACCCTCTTCTGCCATCATGTGTGAAGCTGAAGCATTATATGAAACAAAGGGAAAAGAAATCACAGTAGATATTCGGTGACAAAGAAATATCTTCCTAAATATTTCCCATAGTAATGGACACTGTCACAAAACACCCTTTTAATTTCTTGTACCTTCCTAGCCCAAAATATTGGCCTTTACTTCTGAAAGGGGTCCTTATTTTGTTTGCTTCAATTGTTTGAACTCAGCACTGACTTCAAGCACTCTTTTAGCAGAGGAAGAAAACATTTCTTCATAGATGGACTATTGCATTTACAATTATTATTTTAGTATATTTAAGAGTATACATACATATAATAATAGGTATCAAGATTCATATTTCAGGGAATATTATAATTGGTATTTTATCCACCAGCAATATTGTTAACATTCCATACTTCATTTTTATAAAAATGACATTAAGAGATCTAAAATTGTTCCTCTTAAGTAAGTCATAAGAAACTATAAGCCTTAAGTAACCATCTGGAAAACTGCAATATATGAAATACGTTTCCTCTCTTCTTATTCTGAAGTGAAGACTGTTGTGCCTACTTTTGAAAATGCTACTACTACCATGTTCATGAAAGATCCCACATGCTCTACTATCACTGACTGAGAAGTATTCCATCAGTTTATCATCTGAGTACCAATTTGGGTCTTCCACCAACCAGTAAATATTTCAGGGCACATAGGCATGCCTTCAATTTTAACTTGATCACATCCTTAAAACCCGTGCTGATAACTATCTGTCACTATATATACATGAAGTCACTGCGTTTGGAGGCCTGAATTAATACCCAAGAGGGACTTTAAGGGAGGAGTGACTTCCTGGTGACTTTACAGTGATGAGCCGGTCTTTCATCCTCACACAAGAGAAGAAAGGATTTACACTCATATAGGATGGTTGAATTCCCTCTGATACCCTATTTCAAGAGAGCTTCCAGGTCAGACAGTGCCAAAGCACAGGTTGGAAGACTTAGAAGGTTGTAAAATCACAAAATTATTGTTCAAACTCAAGATGAATGGTCTTAAATAATTATGGGAATAATCTGTATACCACACTCAAATCTGTTCTGATTTTCCTGCCTACAAACACCTGCAGCAGCAGCTGCTCTGTTTTGGTGTCTGCTCCACTGCATCCCTTTGCGCAGCAGGGACAGCAGCCATGCTGGCAGGACCAGCCACAGCACCTCTGGACAGAGAGACAGAGAGACACACATGTGACATGAAATCCTTGAATGATTTCTTAAGGAAGTATCATTTTAAAGAGGTTACAGCAGGGACTAATGACAGAGCTTCTCTTTTTTTGTTTTATCATTTTGTAGCAAACTTGCTGCAGCTCTTTACTGCAGACTGTTTAGAACCACGCAATTTTCTTGGACAGCTATGTACAACTCAAATTATATTCTTGTCCTAGAATATCATCAGTAAATTCACTATGATTTTTTTCTTCCTCACATTTTTCAGATTACATAAATTATAGTTGACCAATTCTTTTCACGCTAAAATATATTATGAAATGTCATTTCTGTTACAGAAGCTAATTGATAGTGTGATTTGTTATGTTGCTGAGACATAATTCAGAAAGTTATTTTAAAGCCCTTGATGCATGGAATAGCACTAACTGCTTAATATTTCTTGTATGAATGAATACAGTGCATGGGAATGATGTAGTGCCACGCAGATGAAATATTTTCAGAAGCTCTTATTCTTGTTGTTTGGGCTTGTGCCAATGTCATTCGACAAGAGAATTCATATGTCCTAAGGTGTATGTACTGTAATTTATTTCTGGGTCATTAGTTGGTAGAATTTTTTTCCTCCAGGTTGCTGAACACTATATAATGTAAAAATTAAGAGCTCATAGTCAAATAAATGAATACTTAGAATTATTTTTAAAAATCAGTTAAGTATTTTAAATTTTAAAATATTTTAATATTTTTATTTCATTAAAACAATTAATTGATTGATATAATAAAAATAATTTCTCACTCTTGTGAAAGTCCAGGTGGAGAACTGCATCTAGCTCAAGAGTCCCCAGTATAAGAGCAAGTCCAGAGGAGGCCCCAGAGCTGCTCCAGGGCTGGAGCCCCTCTGCTCTGGGACAGGCTGGGACACCTGGGGGGGCTCATCTGGAGAGGAGAAGGGTCCAGGGAGAGCTCAGAGGCCCTGCCAGGGCCTTAAAGGGGCTCCAGGAGAGCTGGAGAGGGACGGGGCACAAGGGATGGAGGGACAGGACACAGGGAATGGCTCCCACTGCCAGAGGGCAGGGCTGGATGGGATATTGGGAAGGAATTATGTTGGGAATGTTATTAAAGAAAAACACAGGAAAATAAAGCAAAAATAATTAACCATTTTATTTAACACTAATTTGTTTTCTAATTAAACTACAACTACCTCCACATCAAAAGATCAGTTCATTCAGAATAAGGTCACTTGGTAAATTTTCTAGCTATGTTTCTGATGAAATGTCCATGTGAAAATAAAATATGCCAAGGAAACATTTTTCCAGATGGAAGCACTGACATTCATACATTCCAATTCCATTCATGCATCAAGCCCACTTTTCTTTAAAATATGTTGGTACTTACCAAATTTTTAAAGGATTAGCTAAGTTAAAAAAACCTTAGAGCACTAACTGAAAATTCTGAACTATATATTCTATTTTTCTGACATTCTAATATCAAACTGTTTACATTTGAAACAGCAACATGTACATTTTCCTAATCTCACCTCTCCTTAGATCAGCATGAAAAGATTGACACAATTTATTACATCAGAATTATGTTGGGTAAACCATAGAGCACACAATTAAAAAATGATGGATGACTTGCAGGAGGATCTGAGGAAGTGCAAACAGTCTGCTCTTCTATTTTGTCTCCAGGAGAACTGTGAGAATCTGCTTCCACTATAAAAATATATTAAAAACCATTGTTATTTCTGAATATTACTAAATATAAGAATGTTGTGCCATCATTTAACACATCTTCTCTTTGATTAATACTTATGGTTCTTTAACATTCTTTTAAAAATATTAACAACTGTCACTCTATTGAAGAAGCATTTTCTGAAAAAGAAACACAAAAAACTAGGGAATATTTCTGATCTGAGCTCTTTCTTCAATTCCATGACAGTGCAAGCTATAAATAAAATTTATTTTATTAAACCTTATTTTAAAAGGTAAGTCCTGCACATTGAAAAATAACAGTACAATTTTATAGACAGTATATTAGAAATTGTTTTACTCAGAAATTCTTCCCCTCTCTCCAATGATGCCAGATATTTTTTATGTCTAGTATGCTGTGTACAATGCAGACTGTCTAAAATCACTGCAGATCCTACTGATCTTTTTGCAGTTTATAATCCCACGCCATTTATATTGTTTATGTTGTGTTCCTGATTTACCTTGTTAGTAACACTACCTTATTTGTTCAGTGGAGAAAAAATTTTAGCTTTTGGTCAGCTATGTCAAAGCCTCCCCAAAATTTTTTTTTATATAAAATATAGCTACTCCAATTATTATCTTCTATCAGTTGTCTTCCAACTCCCAGCTCTTTTATGAAGTTCCAGAGAAAATTGTAATAGCTCATCTGTAAGGTTTCACTTACACCTGTGAACTACCTATCTAAAGGTTCTAGTTAGTGTTTATAGCCAGTCTTTCATACTAATTCTTACTTTTAATGGAATCCCTTTTCTTGTGACTTCTACTTTTCCGAAGAACATGAACTGTCTGCCCAGTCGTTTTACCAAAACTCAGCAAATCTGGAAAGAAATGTTAGTTTCTGTGAGTTTTTAATGAAAGTTTTGAAAAAGAAGAAAATATCAACCATACAGCCTGGTGCTTTCACCATGAAATGGTGAAAACCATGAAATGGTTTTTCATTTAAAACTTAATGAAAAAGGATATCTTTACAGATTTACGCAATGTATCTGTGCAGATGTAAGTTACATCCAGGGGATTTTTTCCCCCATAGTTTATGTAACTACAGATGGCCATGTCCTGGGGCACTGCTTCTCACCGTATAAACCCTATTCTTTGACCATAAACAAACACCCCACCAAATCTGTTTTAAGTAGGTTAGTGTTCTGTGTGAAACATCAGCCTGTCAACCACATGGTGGCTCCTGCATGCAGTTCAGCTCCTATGGAAACTGCAGGCAGAGTTTGGTAAGGAGCAAAGAAAGAGACAGGAGACAGGCAGATACACACAGGCCCTGAGCACACACACACACACACACACACACACACACACACGACGGTCTGGAGCAATACACACACCAGCTAAGGCAAACACAAACACTCACTCTCAAACAAGGTCTCCAGCCTTTCTGCATTCTCCTCCAAGTTTGTGTACCACTGGGTGGCTATTACAGAACCAACACCTGTAAGGCTTAGAAGCATTGCTGTCTCTGTTGGTCTCTCTAGAGCAATACGTAGACAACTAAAAATCAGAATTATGAGATCAATTAAAAAATGTACATAATATATAAAAATATAACTAAATATACAATGTTTTTTGATGGAAAGAGAAAGATTGTCAGAGTGCATTTTCTTCTATGCTGATCATCAAACATTCATATGGCATTTTGAATTTAATACAATGAATTCGGGTAATCTTGTCTCTACATTTTTTCATGATGCAATTTTACCACGGGATTTACTCTCTCTCATATTACTGTAGTTCTGGACATCTCTGGAAATCTGAAAGGAGTAGTAAGACCCTAACCCCAAAACACTGCAGAATACCTTTTATAAGACAGTCCAAAAATTGAGAATCAGGTGTGAAAAGACATGTTTATACATAAAATACTGCAGGAACTGAAACAAAGATGTCCTAAGTATGGTGTTGATTCAGAGGCTTAAAAGCAAATCACATGCAATGTGGGATTTGAGTTTTTACTGCTGAGTATTTCAGTAAGCATCTTCGGCATAATTATTTTAATCATAAAAGGGGAGTGATACTCTAAGGTTGAAACTGCAGTAAATAGAAGGTTGCATTTTGGTTTTATTCAGATCTGCTTTTTATAGTAACTTTATCAAAAGATGATAATGAAAGCTTTCTGCAATCTTTTGGGGAGATGCTGTCTGATTGTCTATGGAATTTATGTGACTCATTTTTAAAATGAATGTTATTCTAAATTTTCAGGAAGCTTTTGGACTTAACATCTAACTCATTGATAAATTCACTAAACTATTGAACTGAGACTTCAAACTTTTTGCATTTGAAAAACTAGTTTAAGGAATTGTGTTTTGGTTTACTTTAGGAAATGGCTGTTTGGGATCAAAAAGGATATCAAAAAATACCAGGAGTTTGTTTATATACTCAGACATCTGCATATTTACATATGTAAGTATGTTATAACTTATCTCACACACAACTATATTTAACTTATGCATTGTTGCACTAATTAAACAGTATTTTTAGAGAATTTTTTTTCTATTTATTCTATTTCTTCTTCATGGAATGAATAATTAGAAAAGTCAAGAGATATTTATGTCCCCAGGATGTGCTTTGCTCACTTCCTGCTCAGGCACAGTGTTGGCTCAGCCTCAAGCGCCTTTCTGCAGGGCTGCTCTCCGGCCACCGCTCTCCAGGTTTTCACTTGTGTCCATCATTACTTTGTCACCAGTGAAGAGTCTGTCATTTGCTCTTGTTAAATTTCATGTCACTGTTGATTGCCCAATGCTCCAATCTATCTACATTCCTCTGCAAGGCATCTCATCCCCCAAGAGTATGATCAAGTTATCTGAAATTCAGCATAGACTAAATAATTAATGAATAAAATTAGGACACTGTGGCATCTGTCAAGAATTCATAATGGACATGTAATAAAAGAATGTAAACCCTACCACCTGCCAACTTAAAAGCAATGAAAATACTGAAATGCTTTTAAAGATTAAAAAAAGCTGCAATTAATATTAAAAATTCTGAACAGGTTATTTTACATGCTATAATAATTTGTTTAAATAAAAATCTAATTGTTAAACTTTTCCATGTATGAACCCCCAGAGGGAGACTTAGCAGTTTGTCTGTCAAAGGAAAATTTTATATATTCAATCAGAACATTTTGAGAATCTTGCTCTCAGACTTGAGAGATATGTGTAATGTAGCAAGATTTCTGTGTCATATTTTCTTATCATTGCCTTCTACCAGAGCTCTCATCCTAATTAGTCCTATAAAGAAGCTCTTTTTCTTGTAGAAGTAAAGGATAATATTCATAACTCAAAATTTTAACTTTACTTTGAAATAATCTACCTTATTGTGGACTTTACTGAAATTGACTTTACCTACCTTCTGTGGAAATCAGAGTTTGCAATTCTTTGGTAACTTTGCTGTGATCTTACCAGATCCAGAAGAATCACCAAATGGCATTCTGGAAAAAAATATAGCAATGTTGTTTGCACTGATAATAATGCCCAGCATAATAATTAAAGTAAATAATTAAAGGCCTTTTGGAAGTTAATTACTTTCTTGAACATAGTCTAAAACACTAGTATAAAATTTACATTGTCAAGTATTATGTAAAAGTACACTAATAGTCATCCTAGCATTATTTCATGTAATTTTGCTACACTTTTCCATAGTGTTTTGCAGGGTTTTTTTCCCTATGCCACATTAGCATAATTGGCAATGAAGTCCACATACCATCTTATTACAGCCAATGACCTGTATGACCGAACTCTGCAGTTATGAACTCTTGGAAGAGTTTATGGTATGCAGGTATTGAAATATTTTTGTACCACAGCCCCTCTCCATAACTTACAACCAAGTTACATCCCTAACATGCCTTATTTTCCTTAAAGTTCTCCAGTGAAACAACTCAGAATACTCTCAGAATTAAAAGGTTTTGCCTACTGTTTGGTTTGCTATAGCTTAAATCTGTTAGTTATTCTCCTATCTCAAGCAGAGGAAAAGTAAATTATTTCTCTGCCTGGAAAGTCTTTGACACACTTAAAACTTCTATCACATCTCCTTTCAATATGTCAGTCTTCCCTCTGAAAGCATGTTTTAAATGAATATAAACATATCAATGCGTATATATTTGTTAATAATACTAATCACAAAAGCTGTGGTACAACCTTTGACCACTCCTAATGTTCTCCAGCAGTAACTTACTCTATGTGGTTGATATTTTTCTCCAGCTGAGACCTTTGGAATACTACATAGAGTGGGAAATTATTTCACACAGCTTGCATGTGACACTCCAGTATAGCTACCCCTATACAGACCTTGGGGTTTTTTTAACACTAGCAAGGGTACATTGTTTAATTTGTGATCCATCTTTTGAGTCTGCTCTGTAACTCTGCCCCTTAAACAGTCATACCTTAACTTATTAATGATTAACTGATTATTTTCCCTGAAGTATAATATCTCCCACTAGGCTTTCCCAAATCACACCCCGCGTAAAGCAAGGTTAATTTGTATCATTTTCATTTCAGGATTTACTAAACCACTGCATTCTCTTTGTCAGCCTGGTCTCATGCTCAGTTTAGCAATTATGTATTTTATTTCATCATGTAAATGACCAAACTGAATGCTTCATAATATTTGGTCTAGGTTAGAGCTTTCAGAAATCTCAGACAGAATTAATCATGGCATATCTTAAGAGTAGGAAAAAGGGCAAGGTTTAACAACTTTCCAAAAGTTGCCAGACCTGTAAATACCTGGTCTATCGATATCTGAAACACCATCTTCAGACATGATCCAGGTATATAGAGAAAACATATTTTCTTATTTCTTGAATGTCCTAGGTTGACTGTATGATGCTTTTATATATCTATTTACATATAGATATTTAAATCACTTTTAAAATCAAAGCTTCATGAAGAAGCTTCCTGTTGCTTTACAGGGCTTCACAATCTGATGTGTACTGTCCTGGCTTTCACATGTCAACACAATATAGCTACCCTGACAAATTCAGCACAACTCCACAATCAAGCTTCTTCTGTATGTGCAAGGAAAACAGGAGGAGAAATGAAGATTGTTAATCTGTAAAACTAGTCCTGAATCTACGCCTTATGCTACAACAGAAAGACTAATTAGTTGTGAAGAAATTAAAAAAAAAAAAAAAAAAAAAAAAATTACCCTCTCAGAGTCTACAAATGCTCTGTAATAGCAGAGTAATCCTTCAGCATTAACACAGACTTGATGGACAATTCTTGCTTGCCACAGCAGAGGCTTATGAATTTTGGCACTTGAAGGGACACTGCAGAGGTTGTTCTTACCATTAAAAAGTATCTTGCAACCAAATACTAAATTCCAAAGAAAATGAGATGGTTTACTGAGAAAACCATTAGATATTGACTTAATTTTTGAAACCTAAGAAATTCCAGCACATGGAAGTGAAGAAGGACTAAGCTTATTTGTGAGGATTTACAAGAAAGCTGTGCAACAGAATAAAACCTACATAATACAAAGGTTCTCTGACTAAAAACCCTGGATCTAGAAAAAAGCCCTTAATTGCTAACATCAATACTGTGATAATGATATAATAGGACATATCTAGGAATAAAAGTTGGTGCAATTAAAAATATTTCTCAATTTGCTTATCTTACTTGGAATGTTCATAGCAACCAACCAATTAAGCGACACATGAGACATGAATCTCTCCATCCCATAGAACAGAAATGCACTACAGTTTGTCAGCAGCTCCTCCCATTCAGCTTGGCTGAAAGGAAGAAGGAAAAAAGTAAGTTACTTTCATGTTACTCTTTTACAAGCATACTTTTCAAAAAATTATCCATAGCAAACAGTTCAGTGCTATTTACTCCAGAAATAATAATAAAAAAAGTCATCACGCAGAACAAGAAGATAAACATGGCTGCAGAATTCTGTGAGAAGAGTAAGAACTCATAGGGATTATTAATACTATGCTCTTGTATTAAAATGATTACTCAGTAACATCTCATGGTGAGCAAGAGGCATAGTGTATTTTTAGATAAATACCAGCCTCTCCATCAAAAAAACAAAATTTAAAAAAATCATCACTGTATGTATTGTACAGCTTTAAAGTACAGTCTTTGTCTAACATTCAAAGGGAGTAGTCATGTGTATACCTACCAGGACATGAGCAATTAGTTTTTAAAAAAGTTATGTGGATAATCAGGCCAGCTGGCAGCAAAACCTGCAATTTGGTAATAATGATCTTTGCAATTTTTATGAAAAAATAGTAGACTACCTCACTCAGTGGTATTAGCTATGTAGACAAAATTCCAAAGGACTGACCGCTGAACTAGTAGTTAGGAAGGAAGGTCCAGAGATGGCCATGTTGTCTCATAGGGCTTGTCACTGTTTGATCTCTTGAGATCCCTTTTATTCCCCTATGGCTATGATCTTAAAAGTAAAGTATTTCTATAAAGAACAAAGTGTGTTTATGAGTAGACTCCATAAAACAGTATTAGCTTCATGATCAACGTTTGGAATTGGAAACTGTGTGCTGTACCTTCACTACTGTGCTTCTGAAATCTGCGCTCCCTTTTACAGTTGGCTGAAGGTGCATGGAGATGTTATGGTTTTACGACTTGGATTTGCAAACAATTATGAGCAAAGCCAGAAATTACACTTATGTTCACATATGTGTATTCATCAAAGACTGCACCAGAAGACTTTCTATCAAAATTAGATTATTTACATATACACCAACTCTGACAAAAGCAACCTGGTGAATCTCTTTGCGGCACTCTATTTCAGATCGCTAAAATACTCTGTCTACCAAACCTAGATCTGTGTTTGATACAACAACAATGGTTTGCTATGTGTTTATCAGCTCAGCAAAATGCAACCCTATTTTATGAACTAAGTCTCTGAAAATATGCACAATTTTAAACAAGAAATATGGATAAAACAAGAAAGTAGATAGAATATTACATACCTTGGAGCACACATATTGCCAATGACACCTTCCCACTGCACTGTAAATAGGTCATGGTATTTTTCTAGTATTTCCTGTATTTTTCGGGAAGGACTTGAAGCTTCTGTAACAACAGAATTTCATCATTATGAATGTAACATACCACAAACAACTTTGGGTGATCTCAATTTCAATAACTTTAAAATGACACTATCATATTTAGGGGGTTTTAAGTAATCATTAGATTTCATGTTTTTTGAAACCTAAGTCTGGCTTTTAAAATTAAAACAATTGTGACATTTTCAGAGTAAAATTGGGATGCCCATTTGAAAGGTGTCTTTTATAATGAACAAGGATTATTTGGTAGACAGGTTAAGGACACAAAGAAAAAATTTTAGGTATCCTGAAAAAAAGGTAAAGATTGAAAACCAATACTGCTCATATGGTTCTGTTGCAGAGGCTCAGAGAGGAGTGGATAAACTAGTGGGGGGATAAACTAACAGAGTTTCCAGAGTCCTGATTTCAGGAAACAAGACTCCAAAATCACCTCTTCTCTCCAAGGACATTGCACATTTAATGATAAACAATTTTCTCCTTTTGACTACATTTTCATACTAGTATAAGTTAAAGTTACACTGTAGAGTCAGATATTGAGCACTTTATATTGATCTGCTGTGAAGGAGAGCTGCAAACACATGGAGACACGCTCTGTTATGCTACTGATTGTTCTGTAGCTTCTTTTGAATCGTGTTTGGACCTAGTAACTATTTCAACACCTGAAGGGAGCCAACAAGACAGATGGAGAGAGACTATTTACAAGAACATATAGTGACAGGACAAGGGTGAATGGCTTTACACTGAAACATAGTCGGTTTAGGTTAGATATGAGGAAGGGATTGTTCCCTGTGAGGGTGGGCAGCCCTGGCACAGGTGCCCAGAGCAGCTGGGGCTGCCCCTGGATCCCTGGCAGTGCCCAAGGCCAGGCTGGACACTGGGGCTGGAGCACCTGGGACAGTGGGAGGTGTCCCTGCCATGACAGGGGGGTGGAATGAGGTGAACCTGTAGGTCCCTTCCAGCCCAAACCAGTCTGTCTTTCGGGAGCTAAAAACCTCCATTAACTGTTAGTTGTGCTGTTTCACAGATGTACCATATACAGGTGATAAGCTGTGCTGTTCTGATGAAAAGGAATGTTTTTTGCCAACATCTTGATGTCACGACTTCTTTTTTTGGTACAAAACAATTCTAAATTCCACGGGTAGATTGTGAATAAAATATTATTTAATATATATTACCTGCTTCTCTTCCTTCATTATAGGGGTCCACAATATCTGATAAATAGTTAATCACAAACAATGTATTCAAACAACAAAAGAAGGAAATTTAGCTGATACACTTAGCCAATAGGTTGTGCAAGGATACATTTTAAATTTCGTGAATCAACAGGCAAGCAATTAGAAGGTAGATCACGATTAAGTGGTGCCTACAATTAAAAATAATACATATTCTGTTATATGTTAAAGATTCAATTAAATACTAAGAGTATTGCATTATTTGTATCAAAACAACTAACAAAGTTTTGAATCTGAATTTAAAAGCATCATGGTACTCAATTGTCAGTGGAAATTAATAAACTAGTCTGCATTAGCTACAATGCATATACATATATTATGCATATATACACATGTGTGTGCACATATATAGATATATATATGCAAATATACATATAGATTTATAAAAGCATATGTTATCACTATATAAAATAAAATATTTTGTTGCAGAAATTATTTTCAGTAACTTTAAGCAGCTTCCTTTGTGGGTTTTTAAATATGTCTCATTTATAAAGTGAGATTCTTCAAAGAAAAACTCCTTGCAAAATCAACAGGAACCAAAATTCTCATGGACTTATGAGACATTCACTCCACTTCATAATTCTAGCACACATAATGAGCTTATATGCAACCCACTTTCACACTTTTCTATGCAAGTTCTCTGGTTATTTACAAAAATGTGGAAAGTTCACCATTTGGACATTCTTTTTCTGATTAGCTTTTGTGGTTTTTTCTTTAGATGTTTCAACATTTTTTTTTAATTCAGTTTCTGTGAAAATGAAAAGAAAAAAAAATTAATGTATAGGCAGTTTGAGCAAATAAATGTCCTTGAAGGACTGTATATATTTAATATCATGAAGTAGTAGTAGTAATAGTACTACTAGCAGTAATAATAAAAACAGCAATAGATTAAAATAAAAACATAAAAATTCATTTCAAAACACAGTAAGGTAAGGACATTACCCAAGCCTTCTTGCCTAAATATAAAGGCTTTAAAGTGGAAAACAAGGAGGAGATGTGATCCCTTAGACATTAAATGCTTCATTACACTGCCAATTTTGGATGGAGTCAAACAGTGATCATCAAAGCACTTTCTAAGTAATTTACCATATCTATTAATTGTTGATGTTAATGTAATAATTGAAGCTTCTGTGGGACTCACAGAGATCTAAAGGAAAAAGGAAATTTCGTATTTGAACTGGACTTTTTATTTCTTTAAGGGAATTTTAAAAAGCACAGAAAACTGTCTTATGTTTCTCACTGTATATATGATTAACACCCAGAGTACATCTCAGCCAGTTTTTACTGAGTGCCCTGGAAGTTCATGGAAGCTTGAGATCATACTGCTCATGTTTCCTCATTCAGTGGCCTCTGTCATAATTGAAAGAACAGAGACTTTTCAACTATGCTTCATCTCATTTATCTACTTCTAAAATTATGTAACCATAAGTTCCACTCTGAAAAAGGGAAAAACAGAAATAGAAAAAATCCTACATGTTCTAAAACTTGTATTTCTGAAAGGCCTATAGTAGTATGTAAACTAAAAATATGCTAATCTCAGATTACTTAAAATTCATTCCCTTTAGAAAGAAGGAGTGAAATGGAAAAACAGAACAGGTTATGCTGGAGGCTAAATATTACTAAATATTTCAGATATGGACACAATACAAGAACCTCTCTAGAACAACATACTTTCATGGAACAGAGTGAGATTTTCTACACTTGGTCTATTTATTATCTTGGACCAACTAGTTTTAATAATTTTATGTGGTTTTCTCTATGTATGAGAAAAATGCAGCTTAAAATTTTAAACTTTATTTATAGACGGTAACCTGGATTCATACAAAAATGGCTTGGTGCCTGCATTTATTATTCAGTTCTAGATCTAAGAAATGAGTTTTAAGATGCCATAAGGAGAAGTTTACCAACTGTCCAACTACCTTACTTAACCTCATTTTGCCAGAGTTTATGTAGGGTATAAGTGTCGGCAGTAGGAGAAGTTCATAAAGTGGGGATTTGATTTTTGCCCAGGTGTAGCACAAGAACTGAGAGGAAAGTATTTCAGAGAGTAAAATTTTATGTTTGGTATTTTAAGCAAAGTCTTAGAGTAGCGATAAAGAAAAATTAAGAAGTGTAAATTCTTACTTCCATTTTTTCATTGCAGCTGAAAATAGCTTTGAAGTTTTAACAACATGCTTGTAAATTTGTATACAGTTTTAGATTCCATTGAGTTTTACATAATTCTTTAATGTCTCAAGGTTATTTTAAATTAGCTACCACTGCTCCTATAATCAGCCTGTACATTATTGAAATAAGTCTACTGCACTATCTAGTCCAACTAAGATACTGAAAACATATTGCATGTGCTTGTCTTCCAGTAAAATATACACGACAATTCATATTTAAATTTTTAAGTAGCTTTTTTATGCATCTTTATGCTAAAGGAAAAAATGTTTATCTAATAGTACCAGACTCAGCCCAATGTAGTCGATTGTAGAGAAACTGTAGAGAAAAATCTCTGGAAACAGAACTTATTCCTTCCTCCTTAAATATACTCAGAGCTTCCAAAGGCAACTCCATAAATAATGCATCCCCGAGTAATACCACACACAATCCTGAATCCACAGGTGTATCTAAAGAGATGTGACAGAACATGATAGAGATTTAGTTCTCAGTTTGTCTATAAACAATTGCAGTTACATGTAAAAACCTATGTTTCCTCCATTGTATTACACGTGAACTTCATTATACTGTCGATTAAGTGCATTAAGAAAAAATATTTATTTTTATATCATTACTCTTAAGATGTTCTCAATTTTCTATGCACTTGTTAGCACCAATTCTTCAGAGGGAAAAACATCCCTGTACTAATAACCAACCATCTCAGCTCCAAGTCCAGGTATATGCAATACATTCAAGAAAACAATATTTGGGAATGCAAAATTGCCAGAGCAGTGATTAGCTGAACAGAATAGAGTTGTAAAGACACTCTTATCTAATACTGTGTTGTTCTGTACAAAAATTTTGTTTCTGTTATTTAGGGGAAAATGTACTAAATATTATTATGGCAGCATTTCTGTTCTACAGAGAAAGAGCAGATGCACAGGGGACAATTCATCTAGTCTTTGCAGATGTTTTTTCTTGAGATGTGTTTAGAGACATACTGTAGCATTAGGCTTGTATGCAATCTAAAGACATCTACTGATCTACTGACTTAAGAAAGTTCCTTATCCTAGCTCTTCTCCTGAAAAACTGGTTTGTGATAAAGACATTTCATATAGGTGTCTACAGATTGTATGGTTTGGAAGATTCTAAATAAGTGCAGAAGCATTGCTCCAGCATCTAAATCTGTCTTTGAAAGTATACTGAAATATTTGACTTGATATAGAAAACAGAGAAAAAAAAATGCTAAGCCTTTGTCCTCTCCTTGTCTTAAATAAATTAAAATTGAAATTACTGGATTTTGGTATCTGTCCACACACACACACACACACACACAACTCAAGGAAGCACATACCCTGCATTCCAACTTGTTTGGCGTCCTTATCTTTCACTTTCTTTTTTCCTGTTTCAGCTGCTGAAACTGATACACACTGGGATTCTCTGGGAAGAGGAAATTAATGGAAAATATTACCAGCTTCAATTTCTGTGTCAGTTTCAGTGAAATTTTACACAAAGGACACTCTCCCTTTGGAGTTCCTGTCCTTAAATCCTGTCTTTATACATTTTAATTATACTGTTGCATCTTGAGCTTCAACTTAATTATAGCTTAAGCTGGAGAACAGTGCTTCTCAGAAATGGCCATTTGTCTATCATATTGCTCAGTCTCTTAGTCTGACATATCCTGAATATACCGTCTTTCAAAACATGAAACCTTCATTCAACCAGGTATCCTTTCTAAAACAATTCCTTTATTTGAGGGACTTAAGTCACAGTTCTGTTTTCACAAATGATAATCAAAGTCAATATATCTTACCTGACAGCAGAAAAATCAAACTGTGACAGGGCTGGTTTCAGATAGTCTTCCATAATTTCTATTATTTCAGAAAAATCTGATGTCAAATCAAGCTCACTATCACCTGTTTTCTCTGTTGGAGTCTATCACACACATAGAATCAAAAATTAGAATACTTTCAATCTCCATTTTTGTTAAATACCATTGTACTTATAAATTTTGTAATATGTTAAATCAGAGACTAAGTAAAATAATGTGAAAGATAATAAAAGGAAAATACAAATATAAGAAGTTGGTTTCAAAACTACTTTATTTCAAAATCTTGTACCAGCATTTTGCAAAACACTCCAACATTAGAATTACTAGAAGGTGTCAATACTTATTATTTAAACAATTAATATACTTCAGCAATTTCAATGGAGAATGGCAGAAAACTACAGCAGAAAGAAATTTTAATGTATTCCTTCAAATAATGAAAAGAAACTGCATAAGGACAACTTTGAGAAGTGTACAGAAACTGCAAGATGAATATAGAAGAAGCAAATGAAAGCATATGGAGAGATCAGTGGAGCCAATTTAAGGAAGAAAATCTAATCAGAATGAAGGAAATAGAGAAGGAGAAAATAGAATCATGGAGGAGAGAAAGGCATTGAAAACTGAGGTTTGTAAAATCCAACCTAGATGGACAAAAAACCACTAACTGAACAAACTCAACTAAATTATGAAGAGTGTTGGCATTAATGAATTAAATCCTCATCCAAGGCTTGTGTGGCTCAGTATAGGGTGCATGCATAAGTTCTGTGAGTTTAATGCATATGCTTTTTACAAACCTGAGTCACTTGGTTTCTTTCACCTGTTCCACCTGACACTATCTTAGCACCTTTTTTTTGACTTACCCAAATACAGCAATCTTTACAAAGTTGCCAATACAACAAAGGCTGGCCATAGGCAAGAGAAAGTGATCATCAACACTTCAACCGTCTGCAATACTTGGTATTTTAACAGAAAGATGGTAATGTGATGAATAAAACAGAATTATAATTCAAGAACCAGATTTGTCAATGACCAGGGTAACCCAGACTGTTATTGTATCCTGTATCTATCCCTGCCCAAAACAGTCACTGTTTCTTTCAGGCCCTGCAGCCGGAACCAGAACCACGGGGCAGGAGTGCCCTTTACAGTCCCTTGTAAAAGTCAGTCGCCCAAGCAGAGCTCTCTTGGCTCTCTCTTGCCTCTTGGCTTTTGCCCTAGAGCTGAGGCAGTGCAGGTGGAGGCTCCCCTTTTGGATTTTCTCTTGTGTTTTTTTGGGGGGTTGCTATGAGTGGGGTTTTTTCCCCTGAGAGGCTACATTTCACAGTCCTGGGCGTCCTCAGGGCAAATTCCACGAGTGTCTGTCTGCAGCCAGCATCAAGAGAGAGGAGCAGAGTGGCCCTGCTCTGTGTGGTCACCCCAGGGTGCCCAGCCGAGATGAGAAGGCACCAAGTTTCCCCAGCCAGCTGCCCTGTCCTCTTCTCTTGAGAGGAAAGCAAAGTCCCAAGTTTTAGCCCTTCACCAAGTGCCAGTCACCACAGTGTGCCAGCTGCCTGAAATCTCTGAAATACAGCACATTTTCAAGTAAACTGATCGCAACTGCATCATTTTAATTCTGATTAACTACTGAACATTTCAAAGCTTCTGAATGACAAATACAGCAACTACTGCACAGTAAGATTAAATTTTGAAGCGGAGTACAAAGCATATAGTAACTGTGAAGACTAGGGATGCCACACTTGGAATGAACTGAAAAATTCTGCATGAAGAATGTCTATCATATTTTTAGTACATGTTTTTCACCCAATTTTAAATATAAGGTAATAAAATATATTACCACATCTGTTTGGGAGACACACTCTTTCAAGTTGTGAATAACAGTTTTTTTAAGATGATTCTTCATCTTTTGCTGCTTGTAAAGACGCGTTTTTTCCAACAAAATACGAAACACATCAGGATTCACAGGAAATCGAGAAACTTTTGCCTGCACTATTAAAAGAAGGATAACACCCTCTTAAGAGTCTTTTTGTACTTGAAGAAATGATTGTACAAACACCATCAGTTTCTAGTCATGGTATTATTTGAAAATAAAATCTAGGTAGATAGATATATAAGCACAAAATATATACAGAAATGTACAATAAAAAACTATTTATTTGTATCAACCTCAGCCTTCAAATATAAACAAAAATTATATAAATTGTGACTAGATACATGACATCTGATAATGAGACTCATATTTATGAATTTATGTTCCTTGGTAATTAGGAGGAAGTTAATATAATATGTTCCTTGGTAATTAGAAGTTAATTTTCTTTTTAAAAGTATTTTAAATTTTTACTAACTTCAACAGTGAAAGATATGAGCCTTCTCATAACATCAGTGCAATGATTTTTCTCCCTTAAAAGTAAGAGGTACTCACCCATCTGCTGAGTGAGTTTTCCTTTCTGCCTTGCAGTACTTACTTTGGGCACCTCAATCAATGAACTGTACAACTGTGATCTGTGGAAAGCAGAAAAGTCCTGGATCATTTATTTGACTGTCTAGCCTTGTTTATATGACTCAAATTTATTGTATGAGTCATTATTGCTCTCTAATTTAATGTGCTCACAAATACTCTCATGATGCAGTAACTACCCCCACCTTGGGTGCAAAAACTTGCAAATTCTAGCTGGAACAAATTGAGAGTGGTAAAGCAAATTCTTTTATCACAGTGTAACCAAAGATTTCTATTTGTTCCATGACAAGTTAATTTAAAAAGTTAAAGACTTTTAAAATTGGTGAATGCTCTCACTGTCAGTTGCTATAGCTCAATTTATGAGCTAGTTTATTGCAGCTAATTAGGCTGCAATAATCAGATAATTGGTGGCTTTATAAAGCTAAATATGACCCCTTCTAATATTTCCAAGAGCATAAGCAATAAAAGCAGGAAACTCTTAACAGAACTTAGAAATCATATCAAGAATGGCTTGAAACCTTTCAAGTGACCTCTGGGGATTTAAGAGATAATTAAGAAAATGGAAAGAACAGAAAATATAACACTGAGCTGCACACAGTTTTATTTATATATTAATTAGTTCATAATCCTAAAATTCAAGTCCATTAAAATTAGAAGAGAATGGCAATATTCAACCACGTATAAAAAGACTGTATTTGTAACAAACAGTGCTAAATCAAAATGATGAAATTTTATACCTGTCTTCTGAATGCTGGAGAATAACTATGCAGAAACTGGATGGCAATTCATCCAATATATTGAAATGTTCAACAGGAATACCAAGGTTTCTCCATGCCTGTATAGTAGTTCAAAAGTATATTATTTTCACAGACTTTATAAATCCCATTCTCAGCTCTTTCATTAGAAAATTGATAGTAATTCTAGGAAAGAATGTACTTAAAGGCCCCCGCACTCGGCAGATGTGCCAGGACAGTAGGCTCCGTCCAAACAACAGGAAATACTGCTTCCCTGTGAGGGAAGCAAGCACTGGCACAAGTTGTCCAGGGAGGCTGTGGAGCCTCCGTTCTTGGAGATAATTCAAAAGCCATCTGGACATGGTCGTGGACAACAAGCACTAGGTCACCCTTGCTTGAGGAGGAGGGGTTTACAAGATGACCTTCAGAGATTTTTCTAACCTCAACCATTCTATGATCACATAATTTTGTGCAGTGCAGAAGAACTTATAAATATTATTTAAAACAAATTACAAATACTGTATCTTAGTCCACACTCCATACCAACATGACTTTTACAGCCACTACACAGTTTCTGAAGTTAAAACACTATCAAATAATAGCAGAGTATTAGCAAAGGAAAGGAGTAGAATATTTCATAGTAATATTTATTTTTGAAAAAAAGTTTTGCTAGAGACACTTCTCCAACAAGTACTATATAAAATTGTATTTGGTTTACGTGGCAAGATTTTGGTAGCAGGGGAAGGTACAGGGGTGGCTCTTAGAATCTTAGAATTGTTCAGGTGGGAAAAGCCCTCAGAGACCATCGAGTCCAACCACTCTCTCAGCACTGCCAACCCACCACCAACCCATGTCCTGTATACACACATATATCTCTCTGTGTGCATTTATGTAATATATAATAAACCCCTAATAAGTAGCTCAGAAAGTTACCACTGAATTAGCAGTCAGTTGCTGTTCCACACGTTTTAGAAGATCACTTGTGTTTCTGTTTTGTTTTAACTTATTCTGCAGATGCAGCAACGCTGCCAGCTGGGAGCTGCTGGTGTTGGATGTAGCAGTTAGAAGGATATTCTTCATCATCACAGACGCTGAACAACTCTGCAAAATTTTTACATCTATATATTTTCCTTCACAAAAATAAAATTAATAAATATATAAACTATGTTTTTTATAACATATACCTAAGTTGAAGAGAAGTTCTCTTCCTTGAAAGGTGAGATGAACTAGCAGAAGACTGCTGTTTGTTTTTACAGGTTAATGTAAACAGTCTGGCAATAACTAAGGAAGATTTCTTAAATAGAAATAGCTAGAATTGATTTCTTTGTCTACATTTATCATCAAGGTTCCTGTATTTAATCATCTAAACTCTACATGGAATGGTAAATATTGTGCTCTTAGTTTAGCCTTTCAAGTAAGCTGAGTTTTTTCTGTTTCTGTGCTTTAATGGACACCCATCATATCACACAGCAGACTTCTACGAAATGCAAAATAATGGGTAAGACTGTATCAACTTTTCTTTCAGCAAACATACTAATCCTGTCATTTGAACTAGGAACTATGGGTTATTTGTTCCGGATACAGGGAATATAAACCGTACAGCTATTCTGCATCTTCTCTTTGATGGAGGCACATATTCACATGCATACACCTTCAAGCCATCAATGGGACCATGTTGTGCAGATATCAGTCCAAGAAACTGAATGTAAACTGAATTATCCACTTCAAAATAATGATTGAACAAATCCAGAGAAACATTTTAAAAATTATTTGTTAGGGAAGGATGAAATTATTTTGTGGCAATGTCCTATCTTTGCTAATGACAATATAGTAATTTATTCCTATTAAAATTTTTTCATATATGCAATCATCAATAAAAATGTCAGGTCAAACACAACAGATACTAGAATTGCTAACAAAGCACTGATCTACACAGAGCCCTACGTGTGTTCTCTATGGCCAATTTTCACGCTATGTAAATACAGTTTAGTTTTTGCAAACTCAAACATCCTCCCACTGAAAAGCAACACAAACATTAGTTGCCTTACCTGATGAAGTGCCAAAAACTGGATAGTTGAAATTGGATCAAGCTGTCGAAAGCATTCAGCCATTTCCAAACTAGCAAGAGCCAGTACATCAGTAACATTATGACTGAATGCAGTAGCCACAGACTGTAGCAAAGCCTCACTGGATTGAGAAAGATACTGTTGAGCCATCCTTTGTTTTGTCTAGATGACAAAAAATAAAAAGCTTTATATTAAAATGGGCTAATATTAAATATTTGTTATGCATACACCAATTACAGCATTTAGAGAAGAAAAATATTGCTTTTTAATGAGCAATTTTAATGCATTTTCTTTTTAAGGCACTTAATATATTATTAAAATATGCAAATACTGATTAATTTTTTAGCAGACACTAACATCTGTTTTACAACATTAAAAAATATTTGGTATAACAAAGAAATTTCTTTTAATATAAAATGTGTACTCAGCAGAACAGACTTTAAATTCCAGGCAATATGAGCAGTTCAGAACCAAGGATCAATACAATTGTTTCTGTGGACAGTTAACATATTTAGTCCAAATTAACCCATAAATTTCTTACCTCAGGTATTTATTGATTTTACTAGGAACACAAACTGTACATTCCCAATTCCTACTGTACACAAACTGTACATTCCCAATTTCTACTGCAGTAATTAACAGAGATCAGCTCACTGAATTTCACAAATATTTTCTGATAGAATTTCTTTCTTTGTTCCCAGTCTGCAAAATGCTATGCTCTCTTAAAAAGTCTTATCTGTGAGGCAGAAAGAAACTGCCTGCTCATCTAGTCCTGGCTGCTACATGCTCAAACAGTGGGAAACCACTGAAGGAGAAATGATTTCTTTCTGAGACCAACTGGGTAAGCTCATACTGGAGCTCCCACACAATCTACTGAGGAGCAGGACTCAGCTACACAGCATAGAGTGCTGGAAAGCTGTTTGCTGGAAGGTGTTTTGTAGGTTTTTGTCTTTTTTAAGATCAAGTTTTTGTTACAACATTTCCATTATCAGTTTAAACAGAACTGATAAGTTGAGTATTATTCCACAAAAAGAAAGCACTCAAATTATAATGCAAGCTCATAAGTAATATACCTTTAATTCCTGTATTTTCCTCCTATCATTATGACATTCATTAGTTGATAAACTGCTCTCTGTCACGTCCTGTTCACTGTATTCTGCTGAAGTCAGCGAAGATTTTCTGATGTCTGACATAGCATCTTCCTACCCATCACAGTTTAAAAAAATGAACAATTAATCACTCCATTAAGTAAGGCAGGCTTCATTTCTTTTGTGAAAGCTTACATGAAAACTGTATTAATCTTAAAAGAAATCACAATCTTAATTCCTTCATGGTGAGAGATTTAGTAATACTATCAACCATCAAAATTTCTTAGTATGTTATGAGGGCAATATGACCAACATACACTAAAAAGGCCCCCCCCATACAAACTCTGAAAGTTTGACTTTCTCATATTTGTCCTCACCTTGTTTCTTCTGAAAACTTTAATTCATCATTGAATTTATAATGCCTCCATCAACTCTCCTTTTTTTACAAGGATTCTTTTCTTTAAGGGTTCTTACTACAACACAGAAGGAACTTGCAAATCCCAGATTTTAACCTACAAATCAATACTTGGATGGCATGGATTCACAGACCGTACCTCACTCACCCTTTAAGGCATTCAAGGAATTTTTCTGTCTGTTTTGAAAATATTGTAATTAGTATATCCACAAACAAATAAAAAACTAGTATATCTCACAAACAAATCAATGAGGATAGCATGTAGGCAGAAGCATGTTTTTGAAATTACTCATTTTGCCATTCATTTTTATTATGGCTTGCCTGCAGTATATAAAACCTAGCTCTACATAAAGAGCAGCTCTTATACAAATGTATATTGAAAAAATATTAATGCAGATAAACTTTACACAGAAAAAAAAAAATTTAACTGAAGAAAAGGATGCATACCATGACATTTGGCTTCCAGTAAATCTCTGAATATATGGGATCTACATTAATGGCAAGTAAATGCAGGGTTTTTCCAGTTAGAAACAGGCATTTGGATTTGATGTTGGGACAGTCTTTACAGAGATTCTGTATGTTTGCTAGCTGAGCCAGTGTAATATGAGCCATGGTGCGTTTCATATACTTCCAATCCTGGTAAAATACATATTTATATTTATTTGCTCATATATCCCCACACAGAGAGAATAATGCATTTTTTTAAAAAGTAACACATATATTCACATACGAATTCATATTATTAAATGTGATTATACTTTCAACTACAAATGAGCTGTCTTTAATAGGTGTACAAATTCATTAACAACTGATTAAGAAAAAAAGTTCAATGTAACATCCATAAGCAAAGTTCAACCAGTGCCAAGGAAAACGTGGGACAATGGGAGGGAGGTCAGCAAACCATCCCCAAGACTAAAACCACACACTTCAACCTCCCTTGCTACAAAACTACATGACTGCTCTGGGAACCCATTTCCTCAGTAGTGGAAGAAGTTGTGCTACAGAAAACCTTGTTACACCTTTTATGCAAATCATAGGACTAAATATTTTGTATTACCTGTTCTATTGCATCATCGTCAATGATGATTTCCTCCATAAATTCATGAAATGATGCTTCTTCCATATTTTTAAACTTTTTATCAGTAATGACAAGATGAAAAATATCCAAAAGAATTTCCACAAGATTTATTTTTCTAAGAGCTAGCTGTCTCATTAACGGGATACTAACATTTTTACTCTGAAATACAAAAAAAAAACCAATTTTAATTTCAAGTATTTTTGCAAATTAACCTCATAAGAAGTTAGAATGTTGTATTTCTTTTAACCAAAGAAACAAACCTTTTAGCATTACCACCTTGATAGAGCAGAAATATTGCAATGAAGATATTTAAGTAATTTAAAAGAAAAACTTCAATGATGTCAAATGTATTACAATGCCATCAAAGTAGCTCCATAGAGTAAGAGCAGCTGGGTTTTTGCTTTTCATGTTTTATGTACCTGGTACAAATATGTAAAATCTAATAATGCTACATACACACTAGCAAAGTAGGCTGCAGGCTTTCATTACCCAAAATACACTATTTTGAAAACAGACATTCTTTATTTTTAATGTTTTGTGAAGACTTTTTTTTTCCTGAGAAGAAACACATTTTGAGGAATTTTAAACTTTCAAGGTATTTGAATCAAAAATATTTCCAAGTTTATACTTTTTACTTTTGTAGCTATTAGACAAATGCCAGAATTAAATAAACTTGACAAAGACCAAACAAATCTTCTCTTCATACCTTTTTCAACTGTAAATTCTTTTGGCATTCAATTTTTCCTTCTATATACAAAGAATGTGTATCATTACAAGAAGATAAATCCTGGAAGCTCCAAATGAGATTATCCAAGAATGAGTGACTATTACAACTAAACTAGGTTTCCTTTCCACTATTAAGGTAAAAAAAGTCAATACCTCATTAGATGCAAATAAACTACAAACGTTATGAAATACTTCTTCTGTTTTGGATACTGCTCTCTGAGCTAAGCTATAAGCATCTAGATAGTGACTGTATTTGTTTCTTTTGTTCTTTTCCTGCTTGGCAGTCATCCTGAAAACAAAAACCAAAACAACACCATAAACTCAAAAGAACTAACATAAGAAAGATCTTATTTTTATGGTATCAACACTGTTGAACATATATAATAAAAAAATGAATCTACTAATTAATAGATAAAATAGATTAATTATAGATAAAAAAAGATTAAATTTGTATATGTGTTTTTGAAACTTACAAATAGGATAAGTGAACCCTTACAAGTTCTTTTTCCAAGGTCTTACTCTTAGAACTGTACTGCTGCAGTGCAAAAAAATGCCAAGACTCAAAGAGAAGAAAGGTAGATCATATTCTCTAGTATGTATTTAGCAGGAACACAATGGCAGTATACCAGGTACTAAGCATATCTCAGTTGTTTTAAGGGGTGCCCTGCAAACAGCTGGGATTCCAAGCATACCATGTTTTGCACTTTTACTATTGCAGCAGTTTCTAGAAAAACATTTCAACAGTAAGAATTGTAAAAGCCTGTAAATACTAGAGAATGATTGGTGTGGCTGCTAAAATACGTCTACAAATGGGAAGTCAAAAATCTGACTTAAGAGACCCTAACACTTTGTTTTGACCTCAAAAGAGAACAAAAGAGAACTCTGCCTTCAGTGAAAACAATTTTTGATTCTACAGTACATTTCTGAATACAGAACACATAAGGAATGCAAACAGACAGCTAGCACTAATATATAAATCCTAACAATGTTATCTGCTCTTTTCCATTTAAATTAGACTATAAAAAGTAAACAAGACACTTCATGGACTAGTTTATCCTACATAAAATTTTTCAGTAGAGGTACAAAGGTGTAGTCTTACCTACAAATATTTGCACATTCCAGCAGTATTTCAGCGCTGTAGTTTTTATGCCCATGATGAAGAAAGTCCTTCTCAACTTGAACTAATTTATTGTAGGATTCCTGTAGAATGTGCGGCAACTGAGCAGAATTGGCATCAATTGTCATATGATCCTGGGCAAAATGTATCTGAATAAGTGTTTTTCTAGAAATAAGAATAAAATACAGGATAGCAGTCAGAAAGCACAGCCTATTTTTGAGAACAGACATATTTCTCTCTGCCTTCCTTTAAATTCTAAGAAGTCTACAAAAAGCACCACCATTGTGTGTTTTACAAATTATAGTAATTCTGAAAAAATCCAAATATTATATTTTCAGATTAGAGAACAGGTATCACTTGTTCCATGTATCTAATTCTTCCATCTTAGTCCTAATCAGTCTTCTAAGTACAGATGAACTGAGAAGACTGATAACAGTCTTCCTTTTCTGATAGAAAGCTTCCCATTTATGGAAAGAGACAGGAGTGTAAGTGTTGTATACTTCTCTCCCTTTACCAACACATTGTAAGGTCTCTGTGCTTGGATTTCAGTGGAACTGAAATCATTGTTTAGTTTCACCGTGAACAGGCTTCTTGGTTCATGTTGAGAAATTAAGACTGTAGACTGCAGTAGTGTTGTACTGCAACCTATGCACAATATGTTGTGGTGTCTAGTTTACGAATATAACAGGTAGTAGGGCTACATGCAAGCATTTGAGAAGGAAATACAGAAATTTGGAAAGAAATTTAAACTTTAAAAGACCAAACCACCACATAAATGACTTAGAACAAATATATTTGAGAATCCACAGAATTTGGCAGACTAAAATAAGACAGCATTGTAAAAAGTACATATATTTGCAATGTAGTTGCATTTTAGAAGCTGGCCGTATTTTAGAGAAAAGACAGCTTACCTGGCTTCAAGGGATGCAATCATAAAACCCAACTCTGATTGCCTGCTAGGTCTCTTCAATAAAGTAGATCGAAGCACACTTACAGTATGTTCCAGTATCTCACAAGCCTGCAGGTAACACCAAAATTTTCAGAATTCTATTTTAAATGACTACAGATAATAATAAACATTAATTTAGAAAGCTTACATTTTGTACAGAACATGTTAATTATCCCCAAGATGGCTGGCTCTTGATAACTGTAAATAAGTCTAGAAAGTTTGAGTTACAGAATCACAGAATGACCAGGTTGGAAGAAACCTTCAAGGTCATTGAGTCCAACCCACCCCCAACACCTCAATTAAACCCTGGCATCCAGTGCTGCATCCAGTCTTTTTTTAAACAGATCCAAGGATGGTGAATCCACCACCTCCCTGGGCAGGCCATTCCAGCACTTGATCACTCTTTCCATAAAAAACTTTTTCCTAATATCCAGCCCAAACTTCCCTTGGCGCAGCTTAAGACTGTGTCCTCCTCTCTGTGTTATGATCATACTTAGTTTGATGGTTACATGAATGGTGCACGTACATACAAGGAGAGATGGAACCAGATTAATCTTGGAGGTACATAGCAAAAGACAGTAAATAGGAGTTTAGTCAAAATCAAAATAATCCCTCTACATGACACAGCCTTGCACAGTTTATCAAGAGAGGTTAGATCATCACAGACAGAAGACTGTGCTGAAACTCATGAAAGTTAAGGGTTTAACAGTAAATGGATATTTTGATGTTATAGGGTTTCAGAAAAAAAAAAGTGTTACAGAAGTACCTTCCAGAATCTAGAAATAATATTTGTAAAACTATTTGAAATACTTGAGAAGGAATAGCAAAATAAAAATAATACTGAAAGGTTTGATTTTTATTGAATATGAAAAAAAAAAAATACCAGTGTTAACAGAACTGTCTAAATACAAAAGAATTCTAATTAAGAGAATCAGATCTCTGGGATTTAGTCATACATACTAGATTATAACTGGTTTTATTCCAATAGGAGAACATACAGCTTTATCATAAAAACATCCTAAACTTCTGTGGGTAGAATCTCATTCCAAGTGGCCTGCATCTGTTTGGAATCTGTAATTAATGTCTGTTAAATGCTCAGAGAAATCATTAACTGCATTTAACACCTAATTTTGCTTTTATTGAAATGTAAAGGATATTTCACTGAGAGAGACCGCTGCTGAAAAAAACCCCAAACCACAATCTCCAAACCCAGAAAATTTCCTTACCATGCTCTGTTTTCCTTCCCCCTCTTCCTCTAGAATTGCTTCTGTTAGACTAAGAGTACTGTTATACCAAAATTGTTCATCTCCTCCTAGAAACTGTGCTTTCTCAAGGAGTGCTTTAGCTTGTCTGTGGTTTCTTTCCAGGTTAGCCAACACAGCAAGTAAATACAAGCACCTTGACGTATCAGATAGGGCCCTCAATTCCTAGAAAGAAAGAGATGTGATCTATATACTAAAAATCCACTACTGCTATTTGTATTTTTGTCTGTCCATATTTTAGACTAACCTTAAAGAAATAAAAAGCGAATGCTATTCTCCCAAGTATCTACTGAATTTCTTAGTTATTCCTTATGGTACGTCTACTTCATATTTCTTTCTGTTCCTGTACCTTCTATTTCACCAGTCAAAAAAGCTATTTTTCTGCTATTATTTAGTATGTATATATCTGCTAGTGTTTGTCAGCATCTGATGAAGAAATGTGATGGCGAAAGTTTTGTTTGGTCAACTGTACAGATAGAGATCCAGTAAACTCACAATGTTGCTTTACACTATATAAGCTATATAACTAGTCCTGTATAAGGAACAAATATTGTATCATATTTGTATACTAGCCTACAGACATACAGGATACTATTGACAAATTGCATAATTAAAATTACTGTCCTCCCTAATGTATTTTGAACTTTCCTCAATATACAATGCTTAATTAATGCTTTATAAAGGGGCATGTATTATTCATGAATATAATTCATATATTATTATTCAAAGTATTCATGATTGTACTAAATTTACATAGGCCATCTTTTCTTACAGGAGAAAAATATTGCACAAAATAACAGGATATCAATTACATTTTTTAAAGTAAAGGTTTTACTGCAATAATTATATTTTAAAAACTTTTTTAATGGAGCACATGGCTAAAGTGGGAAATGTTAGATGTAGGGAAAATATCTGTAATGTATAATCCTTCATAATAATTAGATAAGGCAGATCTGTTAGGTGGAACATATGGACACTGTTATGGTTTGACACTGGCGCAATGTTAGCGCCTCTATGAAAATACACCTTCCCAACATAAATGCTGTGAGATGTTATCAGGAACAGAGCAGAGCAGGCCTAAGCTGCCTGCTTAATAACAACAACTAAGCTGCCTGCCTTGTTTAATAACAAAAGAAAAAAACTTTATTAAACTACTACTACTGCAAAAGACACACACACTAAATCTAGGATGAAGACTTATTTCAGATCTACCAGAATTCTATTTCAGTTTTATCAAAACATTGCAGTAAATCCATAATGAAGCTCAAAATGAAATAATCAGACTCAAATTATCAAAATATTGAGAGGATAGGGCTAAATGCGCTCTCTCTCTTCTGAACAAACCTTGAACTTTTCCCACCTATTTAAACAAACAAGATTGAAATATACCTATATCTTCCAAGGCCACTGCAAAGCAGACAGAGATGCTGACACTACTTCAGAAATTTATATAACCTTCAGACAACTCCCATAAAGTTGGACTGAAATGCCATGTTTTTATGTACATATTATGTACATTGAAATGTAATAAGAAATTGGTTTGGGGTGGTGGGAAAAGGCTTGGCTTTACAGTTTGATTATTATTATTCTGAGGAATAACTGCATCTAAAGGAACATAATAACACATGTTATTAGTTATATTAGTTATTAGTGTTTCTTTTTCTATTTAATTTGTATTGTACCTGAGTTGCAGCATGGGCCTCTGAAAGCAGAAGCCTTGCCGGTTGATACAAGCCTAGCTGAATTAGTACTTCAGCTTTTTCAACCCACAAGTGAGGGAAAGAAAGAGCACTCAGTCCTTTTCCTGTTACTGCATTTACCTCAAAACCCTGAAAAAATTAAAGAAGCATTACATCTTCATAAATGTCAAAAAACCTAGACAGAATACAAGTTGTTGACTATGACATCCCACACCTCAGCTGTATTTGGATTTTCTAACTTCAAAATTTAACATTATATTACAAGAACAACAGGTAGCTTATGAGGTTTGGATTTTACAATCCTCAGAAGGCATTGAACTAGTAAGTAGATACTATTTAAATTAACTGTATGACAGATTAACTACTTCAGATATGCTGCTGTCACAAAGTTGATTTTTGGTAATAACTAAAACTAAAAGAGGAATACTATTTACCAGAGCTAAAAGAGGTGACTTGAGAGGGATTAGTAATTAGAAAAACAATGCACAAGTATGGAAAAAACATACAAAGAGAGCAAAATAGTGTGATGACAATCCAGACAGCATTGCCATAATAAAAAGCAAAGTGGAGGTAAGCATTAAAGAAATCAGTAAGGCAATTATGTTCCTAAAAAAGAGACAGGAAAGACAGAACTGAAATACTTGCATGCCCTTAAAACAATATGCAAGCAGAAGCAAAACTGTACATGCTAATGTAATGGAGAAAGAAGAGAAAAAATGAGACCAAGACTGAATACAATAGCTTTTTTACTTCTCAGTAAAAAAGCTACTTTTTAATCCATTGGCATTACTCCCCAAATACATTTGTAGGAAAGTAGTTTTACTTTGTATGAATCAAGATTCCAATCTTGTTTTTCCTGATATAAATAATATACCAGGCAACACTCAGCTTCAGATGATTCCTAGCAGAATTTAGGTAGCATGTATTTTTAATTATTTTTGTGTTCATGTCTTTCTCAAGTATTATCTATAAACAAACTAGCAAGTGTGTTAAAAAAGGGGGAAGAGTAGCTTACTATAGAAACTGAAGTAGAAATAAAAACCTTTTCACTTGAAGTGAGGATATTCTCATTCCTACTACCATTAAGCTGAGCATTTTCAAATAGTACTTTTCTTTCTTCTGTCTTCATGCATATGTTTTTTTCTTTTTTCAGTGCAATCTCTTGCCTACACCTAAATCACAAGAATGAAAAAGTAAACTCCAGTTTTCAAGAATTTCATAACGAAATATTAGTGTGTTAGGAATCTTTACTATATACTACTCTGTAGATAAACACTAACCAAACATGCACAGAATTTTAGGGCATAGCTAATATACCAAAGGTGTGTTCTCAGCTAATTTTTTTACTATTTTTCTCCAACAACACTTATCAACTGTAGGGAAGACAGTCCCAAATAAATACCGCCTCAGCAGTGAAAATACATACATTGCTTGTTCTAATTCACTAATGTATACTTCTCCAGCAGCTTTCTCATGATACACAGATGCCTGACTCAGTTTTAAATCTGAGCATATCAGGGCAATTCTACAAATAAAAAGAATAAATGTTTAAGAAACACTCCGAATCCTTCATATGTTGCTTCATATAAGCACAATTATATAAACATAGCACATAGTCCCCATTTGTCAATCCTACCTTCCCGTGTCTTGATTAATGCAGGCAATAACGAAGATTGTAAATAAAAACAGGGGAAATTACCCATGGATAGAAGTCACAGAACCAAAGAATAGTTTGGGCTGGAAGGAACTTCTAAAGATATCTTATCTTTAGATGATCTTTGTGAAAGATGCCCTTGCATCCTTGCTCCGAACTCCATCCAGTCTGACCTTGAACACTTCCAGGGATGGGACATCCACCAGTAGCCCCAGTCTAGTCCATCAAACCTGTATCACTCCAACTTAATGGCAAAAATTATATACTAAAAGTATGAAAATATTTATATGGGCTCTCAATAGCATGCAACCACCTCCACCCTGCCCCTCAATGTGTATATGCTAATCTGATTTCAGGATTTCTGTCCTGATTAAAGAGTAATATATTCCTACATATCTGTCTAATCATATATAGACATCAGGTCATATATATATATAAAATACGATGAAATAAACACAAGTCTTGAGGAATCAACAAAAAAAATTTGTCTGGCAAATCTTGGCTGAAAATAATCTCCTGCCAGAAAGTCCCTTTTTGTCTTGTAAGAAAGCAACTCAGTAACTGGTTGGCAGAGAAACACATATATTTGTATACATGAATATCTATTCTGCTTGGTGGGATCAGTTTCAGGCATTTTAAAGATTCGTTATGTGGTATTTCACGAACCATCAGAAAATAAGCAAACAATTATTGCTTATGACTAGTACTTACTAAGCAAACATTATTTAATACCTAACAAAAAAGCATGATAAAATGCTTTAACTAAAACAGCAAGAATTTTCGATTGCATGCATATTAAATACTTTTAAATCAAAACTTTTAGGGGTTATCATCCATAAAAAATAACATAATTTTGGTCACAAAGACAAATCTCTCTAAGAATGCACTTGTCAGGGCAACTTCTTTGTGCCCTTATGGTGGAGAATTTATTTTTGATGCAAATAAGGAGTCTGCCTTTTGAATACTTAATAGATAAAACTCTCATAGAAACTTTTTCTGATTTTGCTTTTTTCAGTTAGATGACAATAAGGCATTTCAAAAATTTTTCACATGAATGTGGTGTGGCTTCATAATCTCATATGCTTTCCATATGGAAGATCCTTTTTTGTAACAATAAATTTAGTGGCTTTAATTCCACAAATCTATTCACCAAAATTCTATTAAAATGCATAAAAAAAGAAAGGAAAATAAATAAAAATCCATTACAAATATAAAACAGTAAGTCACAAAAATTCTTGTTACTACTTGGTGAAATATTAATGGATGATCCACTCCATTCAGTTTCTCTTTTATTTAAAATAAATAAAAGATACAAACCGAAGGTGATAGAGATCAGACAGACTTCTACATTCCAGAACTTCACTCGCAATAACTTCAGCTAGCTGAAAGACTGGAAGAATCAAGTGGGGGCAAAAAATTTTCTGTAGTTCTTTTGATAAAAGGTCCATAAAATACAAAGTGCAAGTCTGAAAAGAATTTTTTTAAAAATTCAGTCAGTATAAACATAATTTTGTAGAAAATACATTTTAAATTAATTATTACATCTTCAGTTCCAAAATAAACCTGAAAAAAGGCACAAAGAAACTTTCTAGCTGAAAGAGCAGCAAGGTACACAGAAAACTGGTAAATATCTTCTCTAAGTTAGCTTCGTTTCAGCATGCAGAGGACAGGCTAACACCTCTTGAACTATTAATGAATACTACAATACAAAAGTATTTGGGACAGCTGTCTGAAAATTCACAGACAGAAAAACTAAAATAAAACCATTTTCCAATACTAATTTTCTAAATAGTAAATGCCCTAGATTTTTGAGGAGTATACTTACAGGCTTTGGGAAATTATCCCAGTGAATACCATAACTATTTGTTTTCTGTTTAAAAGTATCTCTGATTTCACTGGGACAATCATACTGGGCCCATTCTTCCACGTTTGCTGGTAAGGTATCAACTGATTCTTTCCCTTTAGAAACTTCAACCTATAATAAAAACAGGAACATTTTGAGATCAAATTAACAATCCTATTGGTATTAAATATTCAGCTAAAAAAATGAACACATTTGCTTAATGTCCTTTGAAGTTTTGTCAGATTTGGGGGGATTTTGGATCTCTAGACTGTGGGTTTTACAAAACAGCAGCATCTTAACCAAGGCAACAAACAAAAGAAAAAGTATTTGTAAATTCATGATCTGTTAAGACTGAGATCAAGAGTGAAAGAATGATCCACAGATTCACAGAGAAATTCTTCCCAGGTTATGAGAGTCGGTACAGTAAAGCATCTGAACTATTCACCAAATGAGCCCAGGGAAACATCTTTTAGAGAGGGTTGCTTTAATTCCACAGAAAAGTGGGTCTTACTTGTTTCTCTTTCTTTTTGTCCTTGTCTTTTTTAGAAGTTTTTGACTGTACTTTCTGAGGACTTGTAGGTTGTGAAGTCTTTGAGAATGCTTTTGTAATAATCCCTGATGCTGACAATGACACCTAGATGATCAAATAATTAAAGTTAATTACTTTCAATTTGCAATATTAATAACAATAATAATCTCAGTTTCCAGTAATAGTTATTATCCACTGTAAGTCACTATCTACAACTACTAACAATTGTTGTATATCATATTCTGCTTGCATAATAGTTTTCTTCGGTAAAATAGCAATTTCAGAGACTCCTGGATGCTTGAATTTTTTGCACAAGCATTTAGGATGATCATGGCAATGCAATTAAGCAGCAGAACTGTCAAAAGACAAGATCATCCCTGGGATAAATACTACTGCTACCTTTCTTTAACCTTTATGGTTGCAAATGTAATTCTTTTTTTTTCCAAACCATTAGTCTAACTAGCTTCATTTTCTACAAGGGATGAATTTTATAAGGAAGTAATCTGCAAGATGGCAGAGTCACTCTGTACTCTTTCTGGGTCAGTCTTTTACAATGCTAATACTGAATATTATATAAAAGAAATTTCTAAATATTTAAGCCTACAAAAGAATTAATCAAAACTTTCTCTGTACAAGCAAGAGCACAGATTCTAATCTTACCTAAAATTAAAAGTAAACAAAAAAACCCAACAACAACAACAAAAAAAACCCAAAAACAAATAAAAAACCAACCAAACAACAACAACAAAAAACAAAAACAAAAGCCACATTAATTTGAGAAGACTAATATGTTTTGCTGGAGGAATAAAGAGTAGAATACAAAATATGAATAAAAAATAATGCTGGATACACAAAACAAATTTAAATTTCAAATTAAAGGTAACACATCTTTAAAAAGTCAGAGGCAGCTGACTTTTCCAGAAAATGTTTTAAGATCTTCTACTGAGTTATTTATGGAATCCTAACACTAAAAAGCCTGCTTTGAAGTGGATGTCTGCAATCAGGTCTGCTTTACTTTGTAAAGCCAAAACAAGGTACCCTGTAGTACTTTAATTCCTTTAATACCACATGGTTATTCCTTTTCTCACAATACTGTTCAGCTGTAAATATGATGCTTAGAATTACTATCATTATCTTACAACTGGCACTGATGGCAGCATTAGCTCTAAGTTTTAGTTTTAATAGCTTATTCGAACAGTAGTACTCTCTTCAAGTAGCTTTTTCCCATAGTAAGACACACAGTCAAGGGCTGGATATTAAAAGTTATGCTTGTGTAAATCTGAAAACATCAATATTCCATTTTTATTTTGCAAATTCCTGTTTCACATTGCATGTTAAACTGATTCTTATTTTATTTTAAATTCTTGCTCATAATCACCACAATTAAGTGGTAACAAATTGCAGGCTTTCACTCCTAATTGTAATAAAATTATACACAAATCATAGCTTACCAATCTACTTGGTAGGTCCCAACTGAGACTGTTCCTATAATGATTTATTGCATTACTATTATCAGGTACATATTTAGTCCCTTCAAATATTTACTTAACATATAATTGTTTTCCTATGATCATTGCTGTGATTCAGAATAGCCATTTCAATTGGGCATATCTATGAGAAGTGAAGTAGATTTGATTGATTTGAAATGCTCTAACTATGAAAAAGTAATTAGAGAAACCAATCAGTGAACAGTGCCAGCCTCTACAATCCCTTTCATTCAAAAACAGTCCTTTTGATTCAATTTCATGAAGGTTCACCTTCAAAACTGCCAGAAATGTCTTCAGTATGTATTCTGCGACTACTGAGAGTCCTTAACAAATTAAAAATACAAAATTTGAGAACCTATTGCACAAAACATATGAATGGACTCCTGAGAAACAATGGCCCACTGCTTTTATCCTTAGTGTCTCTTCTCCATTTCCCTGAGAGAAACAATTTCCTTGTTTAATCCTTAAACCTGAGAAAATACACCAACTGCAACCTAAAACAGAAAACTCTAAGGGTAAAGTTAAACAACAAATGCATAGCTGCTTCCATAATTACACAAGGAAATGGGAAATATACTGGCCACATTATAATAACAGAGCACAACATATAATTTCATACGATCTCACCTGCCAGATACGGATGATACAGGCATATGCCATCAAACAGTGCTGCTGATGAAAAGAAGAACCATGACCAGAAAATAAAGCCATTAATGTCTGTGCTCTAAACAAAGCTTCCAGTTGTTTAATATTGCTCAAATCTTCCAAATTCATTTGGGGCATGGTACCATTTGCTCCATTGTCCACCTTAGCATTTTCTATAGGCAAAAAATTTGGTATAGCATTGCCTTCTGTTAAAAAAAAACAGCAAACACATGCTCACAGTGACAGCATTGAAAAAATGTATTTAAAAGGTAAAATTTCTGAATTGAAAATGAAAATATTTAGGGGAAAAAAGAAAAATGGAAATCTGTCTGCTAAAGATGTTCTTGTTAAAATGATGCAATGCTACTTGTACCATGGTTTTAATCAACAATGTAACAGTTCTGTATAATAAATTATGTAAACCTGATAGAGAAATTAAATCTGCGAAAGGCTGGACGAGATGATCATTTGAGGTTCCTTCCAACCTGGGCTGTTTTATATTTGAATCTAATTTCCCTTATTACATTACTTGAGTTTCCATTAAGAGCTTTGCAAAGATTTTCTTGAAACTTAAATGGTGTAAGAATAGTAATCATAAGCAAACTGGGCGGATTACAGAACTATACAAAAACACTCTTTGCTGGGTTCAGAACTGGCTGGATGGCCAGGCTGAGAGGGTGGTGGTGAGCAGTGCTGCATCCAGATGGCAGCCAGTCATCAGTGGTATCCCTCAGGGCTCTGGGGCCAGCTCTGTTCCATATTTTTACTGACAATTTGGATGAGGGGATTGAACCTTTCATTAGTAAATCTGCAGATGACACTAAGCTGGGAGCGTGTGCCCATCTGTTGGAAGGTAGGAGGGCTCTTCAGGGACACCTGGAATGGTTGGATGGACGGGCAGAATCTAACAAGATGAAGTTTAATAAATCCAAGTGCCGAGTCCTGCATTTTGGCCACAATAACCCCCTGCAATGCTATGGGCTGGGGACGGTGTGGCTGGACAGTGCCCAGGCAGAAAGGAACCTGGGGGTGCTGGTCAACAGCTGGCTGAACATGAGCCAGCAGTGTGCCCTGGTGGCCAAAAAGGCCAATGGCTCCTGGCCTGGATCAGGAATGGTGTGGGTCAGCAGGAGCAGAGAGGTCATTCTTCCCCTGTACTCGGCACTGGTGAGGCCACACCTCGAGTGCTGTGTCCAGTTCTGGCCCCTCAGTTTGGGAAGGACGTTGAGATGCTCGAACGCATCCAGAGGAGGCAATGAGGCTGGAGAGGGGCTGGGAACACAAACTCTGTGAGGAACGGCTGAGGGAGCTGGGGGTGCTCAGCCTGGAGAAAAGGACACTCAGGGGTGACCTTATCACTCTCCACAGCTCCTGAAAGGTGGCTGTGGTCAGGTGGGGTTGGTCTCTTTATCCAGGCAGCACTGACAACCAGAGGACACAGTCTCAAGCTGCACCAAGGGAAATATAAGTTGGATATCAGGAAAAAATTTTTTACAGAAAGGGTGATAAAGTTCTGGAAGGGTCTGCCTGGGGAGGTAGTGGAGTCACCATCCCTGGATGTGTTTAAAAAAGGCCTGGATGTGGCACTTGGTGCCATGGTTTAGTTGAGGTGTTGGGGCTGGGTTGGACTCAATGACATTGAAGGTCTCTTCCAGCCTGGTGATTCTGTGAATTCTGTGAAAACTTAAATCACCACAGAACTCTAAAAAAAAACCAACAAAACTGCTAACAGAAAAGTATGAACAGTATGAACAGTATGCTGCTAATCAACTGTGTGATAGAGACACTGCATATTTATCTTTCTCAATGAAAACACCCGAAGTACTTGTCTGATCCATGTCGTCTATCCACACAAAAAAAACCCAGCAAAGCAGATGTTCATTAATGCCACACAGGACAGTATGGTTCCGGAAATCAGATACTTTTTTTCCCAAACTAATATTGGGGTATCCCATCAGAATAGGTCACTAAGGTCATACCAGTACAAGTGGATGTTTGTGTGAAAGGAGCAAAGAATTTTTACAGTTACGAAGTAGTTGAAGCCATACATCCTGTTGAAGGTCATTTTTGAAAAATTAATGCTAAGATAAAGCCAAGGAAAGGGTAATGGACTTAGGTACCCAAATCTTGGCATAGAAACTATTTCCTTCAGTTTCACCTGTCCCTCCATGAGAACTCACTTGAAACAAACTGTCCAGCACTGGTTTCTGGTAGCATCTCACATCTCAAGAATCCCTATGTCAGAGGGGAGCAGTATCTTACTATATCAAAAGACTGAGGGTAATTCTCCGTAGCATATCACAGAATTCACAGATAAACTGAACTTGCATTGAATAAATGACAGTAAGTACATGAGAAAATACATGCAATCTTGTGCCTTTCCTTCTGATAACTAAGCTGCAAATTTAAAATCTCATTTGTGTATCCTGCTGAGAAATTGCTCTGAAACATCCATTACACACCTTCTTCTTGTGAGGATTGCATAGGGAATTTCATACAAAGCAGGAGATCTACTGCCCACTCCAGAGGTTTAATAGCATCATTGAGGGGAAACTGATTACAATATAAGCATTCAGCAAATTCCATCAGGTTATCAACTCTCTGCCATTCATCTTCATGTTTCTATAAAAGTAATAAAGGAGGAGTTAAATTGTATTTGTTTGTGTAAACCATCAAAATTATATTCTAAAGTTTCATGTAGTCCTAACAGAAGCAAAAAATAATAATTTGACATCAAGCAGTTTTATTGGCATCACATAATCAGAATTAACTGAACATAACAGAAAACTCCACCACGAGTTAAATCTTTGTTTTATTAAAACTGCTTGCTATTGTTAGACATTTTTCTTTGGCAGAACTCAATGAAAATTTTACTGGATATAAAGATTCAACCATAGAGAGTTTTCCTACTGAAGAGCAATCTCAAAATTATAAAAGGCAATGGTCAAGTATATGGCCTCCCTACACATTCAGGAACTTGCAGTCCTATGAATCACTTGAGAAATATCATTCTATCAGCATGGGAACAAACAGTAAGAACTGACAAACCTGCAAAGCAATGATCGCATTTTGAAAACAGCTTAACTGTTCAACAATACTTCTGGAGACTGTTACCAAGTGTCGCCACATATGTGACAAGTAATCTTCACTGTCATGACTGACTTTCTGAATGGCCATCATAAAATTGCATCCTGATCCTGCCCTCACTGTAGCCATAAGTTTGAAAATCAGGCTAGAAAAAAGATCAAATTATAAATTACTTGCATCTGTACCTGTGAAATTACTTTGTGAGTAAGACATATATACTAGTTCGTATCTGTATAGTACAAAGATGTGAAGTTTATAAACTGGCATAAAAGGGCATGAAACCAACTCAGATAATATTATATAAACAGTACTCTAGAAAATTTTGTTTCCATTTAATGAAGACAGGTTTGCAGTTAAGAAGACTAAAGCTTCTGCTGTATAGCCACATTTCATGCATCTATTTGCTTGGGAAGTAAAATACTACTTTTATGTAAGTTTTTAAAAAATTATATTTACAAACATTATTAGCATTAGTTAGTATAATTTTAGAAGCATTGCCTCTGTGTGTCTTTTTCATGGAAAAGACACAAGAATGTTTTGTGTTGTAAGGACAGGCTGCTTAAAAGTAATCATAATACTTTCCCAATGAATATAAAATAAAAAAATACTAATGAGTTTTATACTTCTTAAGAATCAAAATGCTTATTTTAATGAAAATAAGTCAACCAACTTACAGTTTGTGCCTTGTCTGAGGCAAAACTTGAATAGCTTCATCCAGGACTTTTAGTGCTGTCTCCCAGTCAGCTTTATCAGCATAGATGTGGAATAATAGACCATATAAGGAAGTTCTTAATGTCAGATCTTCCTCAGCACCTTTGAAGTATATTCAAATGATTTATTAATATACTGTAGAATTAGAAGAATGATTACAAATACTGGGTTTTCGTCTATTACCAAAATCAACAGAAGGAAGAACATGCCTGGGAGAAAGCATCCAACTGATAACCCAATATTTTGAAAATCCTTTGTAGTCCACTGATGCAAAGGACATGTATCTTTCTTTTCCTTAAAAAGAACAACAAAAACACACAAAAAAAAAACAAAAGAAAACACAAAAAAACCCTTTATCTTTCAGTTAACATATATCTCTAAGTATTATTGAACTTCTGCTTTGTCAGTGAACCAATCCGTATCATTGATATGAATAGCAATCTGTAACTTAAATAGATTCTTGACCAGATGAAAGCCACAGGCATTTCTCCAGAGTCCTATGCTACAAAACCAATACAAAAATATTGTAATATTACTCTCAGAGAGTCACAGAGTAGCTGAGGTTGGCAGAGATCCTACAGAGCTGTCTGCCTACACCCCTGCCTAAAGCAGTCTCCACTCTTCACCTGTGAAAATTTGAAATACTTGCCAGAAGTGGGTTTTCTTTCTAGATTTCGAATATTTTCTAAAAATTCTTTTTTGTCAGTTTCAAGAAGTGAAACACTACAGTGAAAATCAGACAGCAAATTACATTGCAGAAAACTGTTATAAGTTTGACAATTGCCCAAAACCAAAAGAATCATCAAATGGAATACAAGAGTATGTGACTGCAGGTAAGAAACCAGAAATGTGTTTATGACAAATAAGTCACTTTTGCCTCTTAGGAAAGGTATCTTGAAGTTCCTTTACCATCAGCACCAATCACTAAAAACAAGCAATACCTGTTAGAAATTCTTACCTGTTTGTTTTTAGATTCTGCTTTAATTATATTCTTAAGAATTATTTTGGTAGGTTCTTTAAACTGTTCTCTGTCATGTGGTGAGGCCAGCAAAGGTAAACATGCATTCCAAAAGTGCCTAGCTGCAAACATTACAAGGGAGTAATTTCCAGCTTCACCTGCATGCCTGAAGAAAGGGAAGTAGAACTTTATAAGGGAAAACAGCCACACTTTAGCTATAATAAAAAAATTTACTTTTAGGAACATTTGGGTTTAGCTGATCTATGGATCACTTCAGCGATGAGGACTTAGGATAAGAGCTTAATAGAAAAGCTATTTTCCATTTTTATATACCAAACAATTTCACACACTCAGCAGAACTAAGAATAAATAAGTAGCATATTAATGATTTTACTGTATTTCTGCATAATCTTAGCTCAAGAGTATTCATTTAAACAATAGCAGAAACCTCCTCAAGATGTTCTCATTGGAATAATATTCTTTTTTTGGCTTCCTATTACGTTAATTTCTCATTCTAAAAAAAAATTAAAAAACAAAACACAATAATTATTACTGTACTGTGGATTTTGCTTAGTACAGTACCACTGTAACACAAAAGTATGCCCCAAATGCCACTAGCCGCATTCAAATTGCTTTGAGTGTATTTCTGCAAATGATACTTTGAATTAATAAAAGTTAATAATCCTCCAGATTGTGACACAACACAGTTCTCATTTGAGTGAGAAAAAGCGTGGCATTTTAGTGAAAAATTATAGATTGATGTAATGTAATCACCAATTGAATAGTGCTACTGTTTTAAAAAAAGCAGCTTTTTGAAACTGTCAATATGATCACCCTCTAGACAGCACTCTTTAGATCACATTTAGACTGCTATATCCAGTTCTAGGCCACCCAATATATGCCAGACATGAAGAAAACACAAGGAGCTCAGTGAAAGGCCACTGAGATGATGCAGGACAGGACTACACTTGCCTTGAGAAGAGGGCTAGTTGAAGAGGTGGCTTTGGGAGACCTAACAAGGAGAAGTTTCTCAATAATCTAACAAAGTTATTGAGAAGCAACAGTCAGGCTCTTCCTAGTGAATGGCAGGACAAGCAAGAACAGGCATAAGTTAAAACGAGGAAGGTTCAGAAATGTCCCCTATGGATACAGCCATGCAGTGGAGGCAGGTTATTCACAGAAGCTGGGTGTCTCCATTCCTTGAGGTTTTCACAGCCAGACTGGATAAAGCCCTGAACTGGCCCTGCTTTGAGCAGGAGTCTGACCTAGATCCCTTCTGAGGATGGTATGAATCTCTGACACTACAAGGTCAGCTATGTGGAAAGTAGTTGATAAATTTACTGAAGTGCAAAAATCTGTCAAATCTTCTGTTAAAGACTTCAACTCACAACTATGCTGATTTTTATCAGTCTTGTGAGAAAATAGTATGATCCACAAAACTGTAATTAAATTTTAGATCTGTTTTATGTTAGTTTTCTCTCAACATAAAACATACCTGGCACTCTGAACAAAGGTTTTTGATGCTGCTACACGGAGATGTTTTCTTCCAGACAAATTCTCCATTATGCTCTTTCCTTGTATACAGGCTGTAATGCTTAACATTTCTTGTCTCACCCTGTTACCAAACCTGCATAAAGGCAAATATTTCAAGAAGTGCTAAGTCTTACAGGCTAAGATCATACCAATTCCTATTAATGATGTATTCAAGTTGCTTCTATATAGATGTCCCTTGCTTAGGAAGATACAAATCCTTTTATTGAGTTTTCTTTTAAAATTAGAAAACATTTCAAAAACGGAATATTTTTTTAAAAGGTAGACTAAAATATCTGTTTCACACCTCTAATGAAAATAACAGTGAAATCAGATTTTAAAAAACTATTACCTATATTCAGCAAGGAAAGAACATAGATTTGTAATTTTTTTCCCTATTTTTCACTATTGCACATCAAAAAAAAAATTAGGCCAAAGTCAAACATATACACCAAGCAATTAAAAACAGAAACCAGGAAAATGAGACAATTTTTGATACTTTATTTTGGGATTTGTCATGCTTGTGTCTGGTAAAGTATGCCCAGGGCTCTGGAGAAATTGATATGGATCCTACTCTACTACATGTAGAAGAAAACAATGTAGATTTCAGTTCCAGAGTTAATCGGTTAAAAAATAATACACAAATAAATGGATAGCATTGGTTAATACCATTGATTAATAGCACCTTGGTAAGCAAAGGAGGAATACGATGGGCAGGAGTTTTCCGTGTCTCTATTACCGAGTGCCGCCCGCGGCGGCCGTGGGAGAGCCGCGTGCAGCCGCGGCCTGTGTCCACGAGAGGGCGCCCCTGCCCGCAGCAGGAGCGACCCAGGTGCAATTCAGCCTTGAACCGCCTCGAGCACAACAATGAAACTTACGATTTATTTCCGTGGAAACACTGCCCTCCATTCTCTGGAAATAGCATTGACAGCTCATGACTGCACAATCAAACATTTTATTTTTCATTAGTTTGCAGATTGCTACATGTGCAGCAAGTTGTCTCTGAATTTCTGTGAAGTTCTGAAACAATCTATTTAATATTAAGGTAACTTGGTTTTACATGTTTTTAAACCCATGTAGAAAACAACTACGAATTGCAAAGAACAGAATATTGGTTTTATAAGTTCAATTATTTTGCAGAGGAAAAAAAATGAACACTATATTGTATCTGTAATGTTTACTTCAAACTTCCTACACTCAGGAAAACCACTATTAAATGGTGTTGATTCTTTAGTCTTTGGATAAAATTAAATTCTGCTTTTGGAGGAAATTATTTTTATTATTTTACATGATAGTTACACCTACCATATGCATAGATGGCATTTAGTGCTGTCAGATTACCTGACAGCAGAGCCTGGAGTACAGGAACTGCTCCTATCTTTCATCACCCCCAGCTTCAACTTGGTCCATGAACTACGTAGCCCTTCAGTGTATTAGAGCCAGATGAGCACTGAAAGCAATTTGCTCCATCAAAAGAAGTAGAATCAGCTATTTTCTGCTTAAATATTATAAAAGAGTCAAAATACTATGATTGCCAGAGATCATTTCAGAGCAGCAACGCTCCTGGGAAGACACCCAAACACAGAGATGTACAAGCTTCTGATTCCCTTGGATAGCAAGCTTCATCTCTCTGAAGGGGGTCCAGAGCCACAATCTGTATCTCTCAATACCTTTTACTTTAATTTTCATCTGTAGCTGCACAATTTTTTTTGGAAACAAGATTCTTCTGCTCTTGATTATGTGACCAGACACATTTACCTTCTTTAATTTCTTCAAAATTTAGTTCAAGAACATTACCATATCATATGAAATTCTATGTACTTACACGCCATATTTCTTAATATTTCTGTTGAGGACGAAATTTTCATATGATTCCAAGACCCTTTTGGAACAAGTCATCACTCTTTTATGGTCTTGTGATACATACGCAAAATATGTAAGTCGTGTCAGTGTCTGCAATTCCACTAAGGAATCTGACCAACTGCACTCTAAAGCCAAATCCAGTAACTAGGATGAAAAAGAAAAAGAAAAAGAAAAAGAAAAAGAGAAAAAGAAAAAGAAAAAGAAAAAGAAGTTTAAATTCCAGGGCCTTATATGCTTTTTTCGACAGTAATTACATGCTTAGAGCTGTATCTTCCTTACAACCCACCTGGGCATGGAACAAGTATGTGATACAGCCATCTAGAAAATGAAAGAGCTACAAGTACGATCAAAATATAAAATACAGAGGTCTTGTTCACCATGTAGTAAGAATTAACATAGTGTGTACAAATCCAGGTATAATTGTGCGTGCCTTTTAGCCAGAAGTATCTGCCAGGACTTATTCTATGTCCTCAGCCATCTTTCAAAAACCAGTGGAATAAGACTTCCAAAACTCAGAGCCCATTTTAGTTAAGCTGAAAGTAAGAATGGGATGTTGAAGCGGTTTTGCAACAACCAGTAATTGTAATAAGCAATTGCTGTGTATGCTGTTATATATATGGCAGCTTGGGAGAGCTTGGGCTCCATAATTTTAGAGGTTTTTTCCAACCTAAACACACATACATATATATAGATATAGATAGTTACAGATAGTTTCACATATAGTTTCATTATAGGATCTAAACATTTTCATTTCATTTCTTTTGTACATGTCAAAGTTCCACCTTTTCAGGATAGTGGTAATTGTTAATGAATTGATACAAATGAAGATACTACAACACTGCTATACAAAACTAAGCCAGTGAAGTGATAGGTAAAGTTAACTCAGTATTTGACATAAATCTGTAGACCAACTATAGATATCTATATATTCATAAGGACCCAGTTCCTAATTGTCAGTAATAGTTTCATGGTTGTCCTGGCAACTGCTAGTTTTATTTCACACAGTCAATCAATAGTAACCAAGTGTAGTTGTGTTCTACCTTGCAACTGTCAAAAGTGAATTCACTATAATGTGAAGTTTTCTGTTGAAATGTTGAATGCTTCTAATACAAACCCAAACCTCCCTATAACTACCTGAAATGAGGCTGGAGCCAGGGAGGGGTCAGTCTCTTTTCCCAGGTAACAAGCAACAGGACAAGAGGAAACAGACTCAAATCGCACCAGAGGAGGTTTAGGTTGGATATTGGGAAAATTCCTTCACTGAAAGGAAGTCCCCATCCCTGGATGAATTTAAAAATCATGTGGCTGTGGCACTTGGTGACCTTGGCAGTGCTGGGGGAACAGTTGGACTCCATGATCTCGGAGAACTTTTCTAACCTAAACAACTTTTAAGCTTCTATTACGTTTTCTCCAGAAGAAAAATGAAAGGTTAGAAGTATGGTTCTGTAAAAAATTCACCTGAACCCATTATGCTCATCTGATGATTATTGAAACAATCTGTTAGAGCAACGTAAGTATAAACCCAATATTTATATTCTGATGGTATCTCTCTTTGGATAAATAAAATTATTCTGTCACAAAAATCACCTTCCTGTTAATCACTTGGTTAAAGAAAATAATGGTGCAATAAAAGTTTCAAAAATAATTTAAACTCCATGGAAAATTGAATTTGAAATCAAATTCACAGTACACAATTTCTTAAAACTCAAGAGCTTACAAAAAAACCCTAAATACCTGAGATAAGCTAGGAACAGTGAAATCCATGAGACCCAAGCCATTACATGAATACATTTCCAGACCAACAAAAATTCTTGCCAGAGGATCTTGTGCTTCATCATTATTCTAAGCAGAAATAAAAAATTCACATTCAGAGATTTTTTTTTTTTGGTTAATATTATTAATGATATTAATTGAGGAAGAAGAAGAAGAAGAAGAAGAAGAAGAAGAAGAAGAAGAAGAAGAAGAAGAAGAATGTTGTTTGAAAACCTCAGTTTGCTCTAAGCAATTGCTGCTCTCTACTGTGACTTTAAAATGGTTGGTTTTTTGTATTTATACATTTTTAATTAATACTGTGAACTTTGAACTACTAGTTTCAACATTAGAAGCCCATATCAACAATACAACGAAGGCAAATTTCATATGCCACTGAGGGTTTCCAGTTTTACAGACACTATAAAATAAAAATATAATAATTAAATATTTCTTTCCAGCTTACTAAATCTATAATCTATAATCTATATATATAAAGAGGCCATAGTAAATGTTGACATGAATATATCTGATTTTTCTTAACACTTTTAATGCAGTCATTTTATTATTTTACATTTGTGAATTCAAAATCAATTTTGCTCACCAGACATCATATGACAAACATCACCATGGCAGTTAACAGTGTAAGGAAGAGTTAGGAAATGTAGACTCACTGCTATACCCAATGTGAAAACTTTGCTCTGTAGGGAGCTACAGACAAAATTTATTTTTACATTATGATCAAATATACAGAAGAAAATGTACCTTGATCATTTCAGTCATTATTAAACAAATGTATGAATTTAACTTTCCTTTGTAAAGTTTCAACATTATGCAGGATTTCAGGGAAATCATACCTCCTCCCGAGTCCCAGGCTGATGTCTGATCTGCTGCTGATTTAACTGCTTTGCTTTCACCCAGGTAGCAATAATTTGTTGTTGTGCAGCAATAGAGACTTTTTCATTAGGTATGGTTCCAGTCATTGCATTTAGGGCAAATTCACAAATCTAAACACCAAGAAGAGGAAAAAAAAGTGAAATACAGGAGAATGTGGAAATTTTCTTGTATGGAACATGCTGTCCACTACTTATTTTTAGATTATTGCACGTGCATCTCTAAGCCTAACAACATCTCCTTTAAGTCAACCCAAGGCAAATAGAAGTTACAGTCCTCAGCCCCAAGTTGGTAAGGAGCTCCAATGTGCATTTGGGGAGGATTTGTGGTGACAGAAACTGTAAAAGAAGGTAGCTTTTTCTTTTAAAAACTTCTACTCTTGAATTTATAGGAATTCATTCTGCCGTAATATATGACAGCAGAATGAAAGGGACTACAAAAAATCAGAGGTTTGCACCTCTAAGGCAGCTTTGATGTCAGGAAGTCCACTAGGATCTACTGAAAAAGACTGGATGATATTTGCTTTTTCCCGTTTCTTTGCTGCAGCTTTTCTGCTACTCTCTATTGCTGTATCTTCTATCTTCTCAGCAGGTTTTGGCTTTGGAATCCAAGAAATAATTAGGCCTCGAGCCAAAGCATTACATAACATCAGTAAAATTTCGGTACTTCTGTAGAAGAAAACAAAAATCAGAAGTGCACACTGCATCAGATCAAAATAAAAGGCAGGAATAAAGTTATTGATTTCAAGAAGTAAGCATTAGTTGAAAATCCAGTTTTTTTCATAGAAGGCAAAATTATGGATATTACCCAAAAAAAACTGCCTGTTGGTAAAGCGGTTTAATGATTAAAATTAAAAAAAACTCAATTTTTAGTTAACATCAGGTTTTTTTTCACTCTTTTTCTCTTATGAAAAGAACAACTATTTTCTAAAAAAGTACCCTAAACCAAGACCTTCATATTTTTTATGGTTATCATTGCTAGTACATACTGATGTAAGTATCAAAATTAGTAAGCAGGTATTACCAGTCTCCATCTCTGCACAAACTGAAATTTTACTTTTATTCTCCAGTGCTGTTAAAAGAGACTTCTTTGCTGCCAGTTGTTACTCTACCTAGTGATGAGGTCACTCCCAACGAAGTTCCAAAATATCTAGCGATTTGTCCCATAGTCAGACTTTGACTAGAGTATCTACTCCACAATGGTTGATCATTCTCCCATTGCATTTACTGCAGAACAGGATTTCTTTAAACCTGTGGAATCCATGTTCCCATTTTCATGGTCTACTAATGAGCACATTCCCTTTATTTCTTTTGTTTTCTATTTTCTTGCATTTCAGAACCAGTAGTAATCACCTTACTCTGGTTAGAAATATTTGCAATGAACTACATTTACAAAATAATTCAAGTTCAGAGAACTGACAGCAAGCAAATGCATTTTGAACTGTTGTGCAAATTCAGAGTCTTAAGAGAATTTTCCCAATTTTCTGACTAACTTAACAAAATGCTATTTTGCATGCACATGTTGCTATTCCACACTGAAGAGAAATTAATATTTATTGGTCTGAAGTTAGCATGGCTTACAGTGTATAGTAACAAACAGAAAGGATTAACAGTTCATTTTCACAATTTACCTCCTGAGCTACTCTATATATACCAAGGTTCTTTCACTGCCAATGAAAGCTAGCAATAAATATTTCACAGCACAAAGTGACTTTCAATGTTTGCAATAATATTTTCTGTGTTTTAGAAAAAAAGAGTATGTTCATATCCAAACATCTCAATTTACCCATCGTGCCCGACAGTCTTGAAGGCTCCAAGAAGAGTCTGCAGATACTCAATAATGTCTCTCTGTCTTCCTGAAGAAATCACATGTCTGTTATAATTTAAGATATACACCACAGCGTTGTGAACAATCCAGGCTTCATTCAATTCTTCTCCTATTTCAGCTGCACGCTGGAAGTTTTCCATAGCATACCAAGATAAGCTGTCTATCCATAAACTATAAAATTAGTATAAAGAAGCTGTTATTCCAAAGGTTCAACACTAGAATTAATTCTATCATAAGGTTAAATATGCAGTACTACCAACAACAAGAACAAAAATTTAATTATGTTTCAGTTGCATTTATTAAGTTCTCATCCACTGACTTATATTTTACTCCAATGAGAAGATGGTTCAGAAAAGGAAGTAGCATCAACATAAAATGAGTAGTCTCTGACATTCAAATGCTATTAGCTTAAATAACAGTGTCTATGGTTTATGTTTCACCCACATCTTCGGGTTTTTTAAATGCATGTGTGAATCCACCCATCAGTGCCAGGAATCAAATAACCATGTCAAGGCTCTACTTGAACACAGATATAAGTGAGGCATGCCATCTGAGAGTTAAGGACAAATCTTTTTTACTCAAAACTGCATGTGTTCTTGCACTCAAAGACATTTCCAGGTGCTTTGAAATGCTGTAATCATTTTAAATAGAATAATTTTTTTTTCACATTCTACGTAATAACTTTCTTTCAAAAAATTTATTTTCTTTCTTAGTTATCAAAATGTACTATTACTTTGAAAAAACAATACTAAAAATACAGTCTTGAATGATCATACAGAATTGCCATGGTTTCAAAGCCATAAAGTCAAAAGCACAAACTGACAATGGGTATTACTATGTCACCAATGGTACAGGCCACAGTACCAGACCAAAGTCCTTTTTTACCTATGGGTTTTTAATCTAATTAGGTAAACTCAAAAATAGCTAGTAGCAAATTTTGGAACAGAGTTCTCATCTTCTTTGCACCTTGGCTCTGATCAGTTTATAATTTTCCCCATTCTACTGAACATTTGCAAGCAGACAGTGTGAGAAACTTTACTTAATTTTCAGATTTAATGAACAGACCTAGGGACACATCTCTGCCATCCTGATGTCTCAGGACATGACCACTGTAACAGTAAGGCTGGTATTACTATGAATGTAAACAGCAGAGAGTCTAAGCATCATCTTCAGAAATCTCTCTCCCCCTTCTTCTCCTTTGCAAGAAATAATCATGTCAGACTAGTAAAAAACAGTACTTGCTATATTCTACTCTCCCAAATTCATTTCAGATGATTGGATGGAACACACTAGATTTGTAAACTGGAATAATTCATCGTATGCAGTCAGTACTATGAAATCATTATATATAGAGGAGCTATAAAGCAAGACAAAAAGAGCTTTTTGATTTGAGGAAACATATTTTTAAATTGAGAATTTAATTATCTAAGTGTCAATATACAACAATTTAATAACTTTCCAGCTTGGAACACTAACTTCTTGTTTCAGAGAAATAAATGTTAAATGAAAAATAAAATCCACACTCCAGAATGAAAGGAAACATAAGAAAAAATATTTCAAACTATTTTTTTAGATCTTTTCCCCATTTCTCATGACTACCCAGAAAAATGAAGAATCTGGTGACAATTTTACTAGGGAGAAACAGTTTTTGCAATTATCATTGGGGTCGGATAATAAAGATCTGTTAAGAGTTCCTTGGTCTTGATATGCATTACAAAAAACTACCTGTATGTTTTCCATTCTGGATCACTGTCAGGAAGATATGAAACACATCCTGGATGACTCTGATATGTAGCTTCTGGAAGTACAGCATGATCATTCAGTTTGACTCCCTGCAATCTTAATAAATGAACAGTTGCCTGAAAAGACACAGATAAATAAATTATCTACCCAGGTTATCATTGTAAAAACAGACTGTGACTTCATATTAGTGCTGTTACCTCTCCAAAAATTAAAAAAAAAACCAAAATGCTTTTTCAACTGCTGTACAAGCATGTACAAGTATATGAAATACAAATATCAGTACTTCGTAAGCTTAAAATTGTCTACAGCTAATTTTACTGAATAATTACATGGAGAAAAACCCGTAATTTAGGTATGTAAGTTTTTCTATCATGCTGGAACTTCAAGGATCCAGAAATGTAATGTCAGATGTCAAAAATTTACAGTAGAATCTCTTGTAAAAAGTGTTATCAGCACCTGCAGTAAAACTATTTTTGCTATAGTTACTTTCACACAGTATTTTGATAAGGTTGCTTCATGAAACCACTTCCTTTACTTCCTAGAGAGATAGAAAATAACTAAACTCAAAATTCCAGTGCTTCAAGATTTGTATATAAAACAAAACTAAACAAATATGACAGATGCGTAATTTATTTACCTCTGCATTAATAAATCTTATTTCTGCTAGTATTCTGAGTAAATCTTCTTCAAAAGAAAAGGATTTAGCAAGCAGCAATGATACTTCTGATGAGCTGTCACCTTGACCATCAATCATCATAGTCACATTAGCTTTGTTCTTCTCTGCTAAAAATAAATAAACCCATTACTATTTCCATGCAAATCATCATCTTCATTTTTAAATTTACAAATCCCTACATATTCTTAAATTCACAAGGAATATTTAGCAAGAAAATATTTTTAACTGTTTCAAGTAACTATTTCATTATTACAATTCATTGCACTCAAAACCTGTTCTCAAGCAGTGCTGAGGCATTTGTTACCTGTGATTTTGCTGCATTATTTAAAATCTTCAATATTTGCAGCAAATAACTTGCTCCAGTCATAGTATGCATGACTATGACTGAAATTTCAGTGTGAACAGACTCCATGGCCTCTAGTTCAATTTTATTGCATAAATGGAAGTGGAGCATAGAACTGGATTATGCAGAGGCTAGTCTTTGTGCATTTGAATCATGGACTGGGTTGACTTTCTGGTAATGCACACATTGGTAAAGAGAAAAAACAGCATTCTTTTTCTTTAGTTTAATAATGAGAAAGGACTAAGATTGTTTTAATATAAACACAAAGTTTGCAAGAACACACCAGTTTCTATTTATTATGCTTTTGGCTCGGCTGACTTCAGTTTCTGGTAAGTGTACTTATTTTTCCCTTATTTTGTTTGGAAATAAGACAAAAGACTAAACATGGCTAGTCTGAAGATGCAAAACTTGTGCCAGAAAATCAGCAAATTGATGTGTTATTTTAAGTGGACCTTGGAAAAAATATGGAATAGGTTTGAGTAACTTTGGCTAGTGAAAAGGAAAATCATTTCTTCTATTCTTAAATGTGAGTTTTACAAATTCCCTGACAAAGCCAACATTAAAAGCCAGCAAGTAGAGAGTGATTGGAAAGTGTTTTTTCCCAAGTTAAAAACTCTTAACGTGTTCTAGGTTTCCAGCAGACTCTCAAGGAACAAGGTACAATGTTGGATACCTCAGAGGAACCACTCACTAATAGGGGATTAAAGGGTAAAAAATGTTAACATGTGAGCCTCATACAAAGTGACTTACAACCCATTTTTCTACAGCTGTATCAGGCATGAATGATATGGACCTAGATGACCATGAGGGAATTTGCCTGTGTTCTTAAGACAAGTAGATGTATTTCATAGGAATGCTTCTCTACAGCACTGGAGAAACACTTCTGACAACAGAGTATGGCTTCTACAAAAAAAACTTAATGACTGATTTCTAGATTTGGAAGTAGAAAGAATATTCCATGTATGCCAACATGCAGTGCCAGAAAAGAAACTCAGGGAACTTTGGGAATGGGAGGAAAGAAAACAATATTATCTGACTCCTTTTAGTAACTTAAATAAATGATTACAAAGTTCCTTACAACATTGAAAACTATTTGTCACTTACTTTCTTTATGCTTTGTTGCCTCCCTAAACAAAATATCATCATACAAGAGGCAAAATCTACATGCTGCACGACAGACATCCCACACTTCCTGTTTACATGCAACTTTTGCCAAATCTGCCCAAAGTATAATTCTACCAAAGAAAAAGCATAAATAAAATCAGTTAATAAGCAGGATTAGGTTCCACAGTTCAGGACTGACAAAAATAATCATGTGAATAAAAAAATTACATCTAATCAAAATTAATAAATGGAAGACTTCTTGTCAGTAGCAAAGGTAACACTATTACTTTATCTATTAAAAATAATCTCTTCAGCATATCAAGAGACAGAATTCTTCTCTTGGATGGTAATTCTACTGAAGTTTCAAAATATGAAACTAATTTTCTATCTCATAAAGTAAACTAAATATTTCAAAACTAATGTTGAGAATTTAAAAATAAGTCTTGAAAACAAGTTTGGATTAAGAGTCTTTTAGAAAACAGCTGCCTTTATATTTCAGCACAGGAATTTTCAGTGCAGCAAAAAGGTAGACACAGCCTTTTAAATAAAGAATGACAAAATGAGATATAAATAGTCAAAATTAAACTTGTCATTTTTCTACAGATTAATCTTTATGGCTCTCAGAATGAACTACTTAGTTTTTGTACCAAAATAGTTTTAGCACATGATGTGCCTTTTAGGTACAAGGACTTAAAAAGACACTTGCAAGGATCAATTCTTCATCAAGTACAAGACTTAATCCACACATCTCTCTGTATGTTGGGCTCATATCAGTAGAACAGGTGAGTTTCAGTGTGCATGTGAGAGAGCAGATTAGAAACAGAATAGAATTCTGCATAGCATGGAAATGTAACAGAGCTTTCTGGACAAGAAATTATACACACACTTCACTATGTTGCCAGAGGCTGAAGCATAAACCTCTTACAAGGTACCATCCACAAAGAACCTGAGACGGAGCCTTTCCTCTTAAAGACTTCTACAAAAGATGAAAGAGACACTTCTGGTCTGTAGCAATTACCTTTCTCTGCCATTTCCATTTCTTAAGTGTTTCAAATGTTCATCAACTTTCTCCACACTTTTAGTATGATGTTGGGCTTTTGCACAGAGGTAGCTTATTTGACTATTACTTTTACCTGAGAAAACTTGGTAAAGAAATAAAAATTAACAGTAGTTTTTATATATTAGAAATTTTAAAAGCCACAAGAACAGCAAGGAATTAGATCCATAATTCCTTGCTGAAACACTCAAAATCCAGCCCTTTTCTCATTTCTTCAAGCTTTCCCCAAACCAATGAACCAGCATAAAATCATGTACTCCACCAGCATCTATTTTGGTTTTTTGCTGTATCTTGAAATACAGTTGCCCCATCCAAAAGTGATCTTTTGGAAATGCTTGTTTAGTATCCAAGTATCTCAAATACATCTCTTTTCTGACAGGACATATAGTGTTCTAGTTAGGTTGATTCAAGAACAAGTGAACCATCTAATATGTAAAGTACACATTAATTCTGAAAACAAGAAGTTTTTTATGCAACTGAAAAGAAAAAAATAACCATATAAATCTGATGTTCTGTCCTATGTACATTTAATATAATAAATCTGAATTTGTATTTTCTTACTCCTTCAATACACATGCGTAAGCTTGTGACAACTTAAATCATAGAAAAAGCAAAAACACACTGCTTGGATGACAGCCTAAGAAACAACTGAAATTCTTCAGAACAAAATTTTATGAAATATTATGTCAAAAGTCTTGTTACAGTCTCAATGTTGTAATAATCTCACTCATTTTAAAGACTCAGCTTGGAAGGCTTATGTGTGCTCAGATTTATTCTCAGAGGAACTTCAGAAGTAACTGTACAGTTGTGTCATGGTTTGACACTGGCACAATGCTAGCGCCCTCATGAACATGTACCTTCTTAATAGAAATGCTGTGAGATGTTATTAGGAACAGAGCAGAGCGGGCTCAAACTTAATAACAAAGAAAAAAACTTTATTAAAACTACTACTACTATAAAAGACACACACACTAAATCTAGGATGAAGACCCTCTAAAACATTCTTCTTCTTACCTAATTCCAACAAAAACTACAGTGAGATATCACCCGGGATTCCTGATCAATTTGCCACTCTTCAGATAATCAATACTCAGTCTATCAAGGGAGAGAGAAGTCTCTCCTGCGCCATAGACCCCCCAGGAAGCACAGTTGCCACCTCCTGTGTTTCCCTGTCACACATGGCAACCGCAGGGAGAAAATCTGCCAGTGTGACACTCTCCTTTCCGTGTCACAGTGCTGTTACTACTATGTATGGACAGACTGCTTATAGGGCTCCTTTAAGGGTGCTTTGCTACGGACTAAAAAACGGTTCAGCTTCTCATCTTGGGACTACAGTCTCCCCCATTTTCCCCTGGGGCCAAGGGTCTAAGAACAGAGATCATCTTTTTCTTGAAGACAGAGGCCATCACCATTCCCTCCTCAGCTTTTCTCTGTTCTTGTTATTCTTGTGCTGGTGGTTGCTGAAGCAGGTCTCTTTGGATCACTACTGCATCCCCTTAAAATGCAGTCTCTATTGCAGGACAATTTGGTTCAGTCTATGGCTAACAAGAAAAGTCTAGCCAAAAGCTACTCCATCATCTCCTCTTACCTAAAAATTTCTTCTTCTAACATTTCAGGTCCCAGACTGTCTCTTTTCTACTATAAATTGAGGAGGAGTAATATTTTATAAAGCCTTCATTTTCCAGGATAGGGTTAAAAGTTCAGACTCCCTGGATGGCTGAAATCTCAGCCCAGAACTCTCAACTCTTACACTGGGCATCTCCCCCTCCCCCCCCCCCCCCCCCCCCCCACCTTCTCCTTCTCCTCTGCTGGCAAATTTCCAGGTGCCGCCAGGCTCTCTGTCTCTTCCCCTCTTGGTGGGGGGGAATGACAAAGGCATCTCTGTTTCTCCCCACCCTTCCGTCCTCAGGAGCTGGCTCAGTTCCAGACCCTTCAGCCCCCTCGGCCTACCTGGACAAGGCCGCTTGGCTTCCCCTCCCACACCCAGCCCATGGCCGGGCAGGGGAGAGTCTGCACTCTCTGAGGACCCTGGGAGTTCTTGCTTTTAACCCCCTGTGTGCTCAGAGGCAGGTCCATGCCTTCAGTGGTCACTCTAGGTGCCAATATCCAAACTTGACCACTGATTGGTTTGACCCAACTTCCTGAAAAAATTCACTTCCATGTCAAACCACGACAAGTTGTCAAGTTAAAATTTAACAGCAAGGAGATGTCCATGATTTTAGTTCTCTTCATTTAACAAATAAAATAAGTTTTATCACTTTAAATAATTTATTAAAATGTTTTTCAGCAACATAGTTTTCATATTCTTAAAAGGACTGCAGAGAGTGGCATAGTTGATCTGTAAATATGGCTCTGGCTTGTAAGTGATTAGTTGATCAAATTTGAAATGGGGATATGCAAGGTGGACTTTGTGGCTTGGCTGAACAGACAGCATGAGAGAGCTGCATCGTGTTCCACAGCACACAGAGGCTGCTCTGGAAGCAACAGGACTCTTTCTGTAGGATTCCCTTCCTCCAGCATAATCTTTACTGCAGGAGTACACTGGTTTTACTCAAAGTTAGTAAAATTAGTCACACGCACACATACTTGCTTTATTGCCAAGATAGTACAAAACAGTTTAAGCAGTCTGGAAAGTCTGTTCCCTGTCCACTCTTCCTCAACCAGAGGCTGTATAATCACAAACTGATTTTGTTTTTCTGTTTGGGGCATAAGGAATGTGTCCATTTATGTTCATGTTTTAGAAAGTAAATAATGAATTCACACCTAAATCTCTGTGCAAAACTAGAGTTCTCAAAGGCAAGATCTTAGAAGAGAAAGACAATTACAATATAGAAAGAATATCCAGCGTAATTAACACTGGGTATTACTGAGTGAAATTTCTGAAAACATCACTTAAAAATGACCTTGGTTAAAAATATTCAGGAATTGTACATGGTGAAAAAAGAACTCCTTACAGCACACTACAGCACAACAGTAGGATTCAAAGGAATATGGAGGGGAAATCAACACCTTTTCCAGGATCACCATACAACTTTTTTATCCCCAATGAAAATGATAGGAAGTCTGCCACAGAACTCAGCAGAACTATTACTTCATTTGTATTGCAATATTCCCTATATGTTGCCATTGCATGCTATGTCCAGCCTTTAAGAGTGTGCAAAGCAAAGTTAGTAACTCAAAGTCACACGCACATACTTTACCTTTAGCTTCATTTTCACTGTCAAGGACTGTTTGAAATGTGTCAGGAGCTAATGCAAGTCCTGCATTTACCAGAAGGGATCTCTTTTTCCTCACATTATCCTTTTGATTTCCCCTTTTAGCCTACATAAAGAAAAGAACTCATTGTTATAAGGTTCATTTTATATTCCAACTAGACCTTATTTACTAAACATGACAGAATATACATCATATAACTTGCTACTACCAAAAAAATACCCATAGGAATTGTGCATCTTTAGCTATCTTACACGTCATTCTACAGCAATATTGTCATTGAAAGTAACTTCTGTTGATATTCACATGATTATACCACAGGTAATTTAATACAAAGAGCTGTTTCTGCTTCTCATGAATCTTTACAGTATATTCCTCAGTATAAAACCTGACATTATGTTATACCTTCTCAAACAAAGAACAGAATTTATTTACAACCAACAGTAACATATCCAGTGTGTAGTAACTAGGAATTGCTATAAAATATAATAAAATCCTGGTCTGCTAAGAACTAACTAAAATCAGAGGAGGTGTGGATTTTTTAAAGCAACACTTAAACTGAGTAAGCTTGCATGGAAAAGAATTTAAACCCAGAAAACAATCAGTTGCCAGTATGATTTTTGTTCAGATGCTAAGGCAGCACAACAGAATTAGATGCAGTAATTCCTGACAGTGCCCATATTGTGACTGTAGAGTATATTATTTAGTGGCATTTGTAAGTGCCACATGATATTGATTTATCTCATAGCCAGCTAGGATGTTTAGCAATTTGGACACTGTGCTTCTCATTAAATAAAACTGTTTCATGCAATGAACTCCTAATTATTGACAACTGCTATTCTTTTTTTGCTGATATTTCTGCTAATTGACAACTCTCTGCCTTCCCCCAAGAAATAAGCTTTGAAAGAACTGGGAAAAAAGTCCTCTATTATGATCTTCAAACTGTGAAGCAGCACAACCACTTCAAGGCTACAAAGCAAAGACAGTTTGCTGAAAAAACAAACTGATGATGGCTCTACTAATATGCAGTTCAACTAAACAGCTGTCTCTCCTCTGGTGGAATTTAATAAGCTAAAGATCTTGCTCTCTATGCTTACCTGTTCAATCAGCATTACCGCCTGTTCCTCTAGATGCTCAGGTGACTTGTACAGCATAGCACTCAAACGAAGGCGGTTAAAACTCAGTCTTAGATGTTCTTGATACTGCCCACTGTTGTTCAGGTGCATAGCTTTTTGCAAATGTTCCAGAGCAGCCTCGAGTCTATCCCCATCTTCTTCAATACGAGCTATTTCCATATGAACTTGGCAACGCAACAAAATCAACATGCTAAGGATTACAAATTTAAGTATAAACGGTTAAAATAAGGCACACTAAAATTCTTAGACCTAAAACTCACCTGAAGGTGAATCTCAATAATTAAAAGTGACTCTAGTATTAAAATGCATATTCTCTTTTTAACTGACTTGTTGCTTTAATTTTCACTATCATACCTTTTTAACTGAAATTAATTATAAAATTTAACTGGGTATTACTTTCACTGGCCCTGCAGGAGATAGCAACACATCTTGTGGACTAACTGGTCTCTACATATCTGTAGAACTCTTTTTCAGTACTGCTTAGGTGTACAAATCAGGTGAAGAGGTTTTCAAAAGTAGTTAACTGCCAGAGAAACTATAATGTGCTGAAATAAGGACTTTTGACAAAAGTTCACTCTCTGTTCCTAACATTTAAGTGTAATACTTAATGTGTAATACTTAATACTAATACTCCTGAAACTCTAGCCCTGGTCATATTTGCTCAGCTCTTTTAAAGATGTGGCTCACCTCAGGCATACACATTCACTCTAAGTACGGTCTCTACCCAGGTGTTGTTGACTTCACTCTATGAAGCCAACATATATATCTTCACCAAAAACTGCATGTTCTCCAGTCCCAGGTACACTCAGCTCCCTATCCATCACCTGCCCCAGGAAGCTGCTCATGACAGCTCAGAGCTCTACATACTACTACTGATTATTTTCAGGAAGAAAAACAAAAAATCAGATAAATTAAAACAATGTTATGAAAAAGAGAGAGAAGAAAGATTTTCAAGCCTATCAAATATCATGCCATAGAACAAATGTATGTCCACATCAGAGCCAGCCTGACTGAGCAAGTACCACCCTTTTCCTGTGGACCAAAGTAGCCACAATTAATGCTGCAATCAAACCAAAAATTAAGACAGGTGAATTAATAGACACAAATTATTTCATGTAGTTTTTTTTTTTCCGAAGCAATTTTTTGAATTTTATTTTTGCAACCAACAAAACCAATTTTAACACAAGAATCTAGACCACAGTCCAACATATATACTGCAGCTTTGGAATTTTCTCACATAATTTTGATTAATTAGAGTATTTTTCAATTCCTAAAACATTTCAATATTTGTTACAGGTCATTAAACAGCGTATGATTGTGCCTGAAAGGAACCTATATTTAAATGATTAACAGGGAAATGTATGCAACATGCAGATATGCTTTTATTACAAGCTAGTGGAAAATTCTCAAAGGCACTTAATATCACAGAACTTGAGCTTTTAAATGAGTTTGATGCTTTGAGACCTTTCAAAAAACTATACAGCATTGAAAATTACCTGTCAATCTCTTCAAGGACATCAGCAACTGAGATCAATGGCTTTCGCACATGTTGATGCAAATTGTGTTGTAGTAGTGGTAAGCACAGATTCCACTGGGTTGCACAAACAACATGAATCACACCAGGATCTCCCAACTGAACTGCACGTTTTAATGTTACTTCAAGATTTTTGATCAATTTCAGCTGAGCCTACATACATGAAGAATTAATTAGCACTACTGTATTAATAAATGGAATTTCTTACATGTTCCTCCAAATTTTAATCTTAGGACTGTTTTCAATAGAAAGCAGTCCCTCAGTCAGCAGACTTTGGAGACCTTTTTCTTAATAATTCCTTTAATAATTTTTTTTTTTTTTTTTTTAACAGGCATCAGTAATTAAGGAGTATTTCTTTTTAGGTGCTCCAGGCTGCTACCACGTATCTCTGCCAGAAGTCAGTCAGCTACCCCCCATTCTTATGACAAACAAGAATTGATAATTGTGAATATTTGTGAATTCAGAAGGTTTAGCCATTTTGGGTTTTTTTTTCACATTCAGCTACAGATGCAGTACAAAAGAGGAAAAAAAGAAATATTATGAATGGAATTTGCCATACTGTCAATTAAACTTGGTTCTTATTAAGTCTAGAAGACAATGCTATCTACAGTAACAGATGTCATTTATTATGTTATTTTTAGAGGTTATGCAAGTAAAAAAAAATCAGGAAAAAATCAAACAAAATCCCTCTCCAACTGCATACACTGTAGACTTAAAGTTTAGAAATACCTAAATATCTTGTTTTACATTTTAGTATTACTAGTGCTTCATATTATGAAGAATTCATTAACAAGAGGGTTTTTTTCAAAGGATGAGTGGAATTTCTGAACTCCAAAATGATAACAGACGTAGATAATAGCACTACAAATTTCCATTAAACATATTCTTATTTCCCACTGCAGGAACTTAAGGTGACTCTAACAACTTGTCTAAACTGCTCATTGTAGGTATCTCTCTAATACCGTTCATAATACTGGTATTTAGGCTTCTAACTTTGATGGTCTGAACCAACCAACCACAGAAATTCAAGAAAATCCTTCCTCATGTGACAATTTATCAGGAACAATCCACATTTCTCTGACATAAGAATTTGTATGAGATTGACCATAATATACAATCACAGCTGAGATGGACTCAATGATCCCTAGTGGTCCTTTCCAACCCAAGATATGCCATGAAAAGAGGTCCCATAAAGGCAAAATACAAAAACATGCCTCAATGCTACCACCTTTGCTCTTGGAAAGCAATATATTATGAACCTTTACAGTAAGACAGAATACTTAAGGGAGCAACACACAACTGTGGTTTATTTTTCTCTGTTTCCTTCTTGGAAGTCCAATTTAAAAGAGTATGAAGGTTAAAAGAATTCCTTATCCATATAATGTAATTAAAACACACAGTCAAATGCAATATTCCACATTTAACAAATTAAAACTTTGACTTTTTTCTCAAAGTTAAAGGACGTACCTCAACAACTCCTTTGGTATAAGTCACAATTTCAGTGCCATTTTTCTTCATTTCATATTCACATTCCAGACATTCTATCTCAATAAGTTTCCCTTGCTCCTACAAAGTAGTCATAAACAAAATGCTAATTTTGTTAATTAAAAATACCACAGAAGTTAAACCCATGCAATTACAGTAACACAGTACTGTACTTTCCTACTGAAAATCCTACTATACTAGCCAGTTAACTGCAATGATACAAAGGGAATAGTATTTATTGTTTGAACTGCAGTCACTTGTTCCTCACTGGAGGCTGCAAAATAACTTTTAAGCTGTTCATTGCCAGAATTTGCAGTAAGAAAAGCAGTGTACACCTGATTCCTCCTATACTGTAATTTGATTTCAGTTCTAATAGAACCATAGAATCACAGAATGGTTTGGCTTGGAAGGGGCCTTAAACCCTATCCAGTTCCAACACCCTGCCATGGGCAGGGACAACTTCCACTATCCCAATATGCACCTAACTCCATCCAACCTGACCTTGAACACTTCCAGGGATGGAACAGCATTTCTGGGAAGCCTGTGCCAGGGCCTTACCACTATCACAAGCAATAATATTTTCACAATATCTGATTTAAATCTGCCCTCTTCCATTTACTCATTAATGTTATTAAAAAGGTACATGCTTGGAATAAACAGGCGCTAGTCAAGACAGAAAGGATTCAGCTTGACGGGCAGTGAAATTTTTAAGTGAAAAATGAGGTTAGACTTTTAACAGCTTAGGAAAGAGCTGACTATTAAATCATATAAATTATATGTATGGATTGTAGGAACACCTAAGTTATGCTGTATTTGGGTTAAATTGGTGTAGTAAGGAAATTTAGACAGTCTCTCCATTCCTAATTCATTATGAACTATTATCAAATCACTCAGCATAACCTTTGGTAATTGAACATCCCCATGGCTGGAAAAGAGAAGAGATCATGAAAAACTTAATGACAAATACACACTGAGATGGAATTCATGCTATGGTTGAGAAATTTGCCAGTACTTGGCAAAAGCCAAGGAACTGAAATTTTGACATAGATTTCCCTTAGTCTACTACAACAAGAAATCAGTCAAGTGATGCTGGGCAATCAGAAGACCGTCACTTAAAAACACATTAACTCCAATGGAGATTGTTCAAATAGAAACCAAGTTTCTCCATTGCTGCCACACAACAGATATTTCCCACTACTGTCTACATAAATACTTAGATTAAATCCTTGTGAATCTTTGGTCTACAGGATTTAAATACATCTTCCAGTGGAATGCTATGGATTTGTATATGATTTTAGACTTTCAGGAAATGTTCAGAAAAATGGGCCTGAATCAGACACCTGGAATTTAAAAAAAAAATTCTGTGAGGATAAGTTAAATTTTATGAGTAACTCTAAGTGGGATCACTATAATAGAAATTGGAATTTAGCTTCTAATCAAACTCTTGCACAGGTAACATTTTAAAAACAGCAAAAATTTACAGTTAACATTTATTTGCCAAAATATACTGCACTGCTTATCACCCTAGTCTACCCACACCCTACTTTCTGACCTTGCGTCTACTTCTCTAGTTTAGGAATAGATCAAGTATCACAATCATTATTTATATCAATGAATATATAAACAATATACAGATGGACAGAATACCGTAGAACCATTACTACTATTTTAAAAATGTAAACACAAAAGGGGTGTGGGAGTGTGGGGGTGTGTGTAAAAAAAAAAAATCCAAACCCACATAATTAAAACTTACAGTAATTGGAGCATTCTTCAAATCGAGTATACAATGAGCTGCAAGCTCAGTGCAGTTTATTTCAGAGCAAAATGAGCTAATTCCAGAATCAAAGGAATCCTTCAAAAATACAAAAAAAAATCATTCAGAGAATTTGATATTGCTCTTCCATGGAATTAAAAAAACACTCTTTGAAATTAACTGTGCAATGTATCTGAAAACCTTAAAGTCATATTAATATTAGAGGAATTATTATTACAATGTTAAATACTATTATAACTATCATTATTATAATTATACTAGTCATGCTCACAGTTAACAAGGAAAAAAGAAAGAGTTCAAAGTTGGCTACATGAAAAATACAAAAGTTAATCTGTTTATGGAAAATAATTAGCATACTCCTATGCAGTCTGCACAAACAGTCCCTGAAGAAGACAAGAAATACAGAATGAAATGCATGAAGCAGAGACATGGTGAAGTAAGAAACTTCAGATTGCAGAAAATTTGGGAAATACAATTCAATGAACTGGCACACAAAGCAGTTTAATCCATCAGTTTGCTACCTAGGAACTAAGAACACAGCCACAGAGATGGAAACTATGTTCTAACTGTTTGGATGCCTGTAAATAACCAGATGAGCATAGTCTACTGTCTGGAACAGGAGAAGTGATGCGATACCTGAATATTGTCAGAGTGTTTACCTTAACAAGTAAAAATGTAGTATTACTTCCATATGTAACAGCTGTGATGTAACTACTGGAATAGTGGTCAGTATAGTCTTTCGAACTGATGCTGAAGAGTTGGGAAGGGCCCCCGAAAAAGTTAAAAATTAACTACAGTCTGAAAAGTACATGTCAATTTTAAGACCTTCTAAAAACCTTGTTTTATCAGTAAGAAATTATTATGGAAAGATTTAATTATGTTATACAAACAGCTGTATGGAAAAAGATATTTAATCATGGATTCTGTCATAAAGCCTAATAGGATTTAGTCCTTTTTTAAGATGACCTATGGGTTAACACAACACAAAAAACTAAGTAAAAGTTCAACCTCTGCAAGGTCATCAGGAATTTTGACAGACTTCAATAGAAGTAGGCTCAGCTTCATAATCAATTTCCAGGGGGGCTATGACAAATAAAACTCACTTCACATTGAGAAGCGATGCTGGAGGTACATCATATTGTTTCAGAAGCGCATATAAAGAATTCAGATGTGCGGTGGCATCACTTGGAAATACATTTGTGTCCCACTGCCTGCAACATATGAGGAATTGGGTGATAATTTTTCGTGAGAAATGTTATTGCATTAAAAATTTGAAATAACTCCCCTAACTTCAGAATGGATGGCTTTTATGCCAAGGTATCAGTGGGCTACCTGGATATTGAAATATCAAGAAAAAAAAATCAATAAAACCTAACTTCAGTATGTGAATTAATATTTCAGACAGTTAATTTTATTCCAGGGGAAAAAAAAAAAAAAAAAGTGTGCAAGACTCCTTTCCCATAATGTTGGTATAAATTAATCCACTGTTACTAATAGAAGAATCAATATTTTTAAAATGGGGAAATCTTGAGACACTGAAAAAAAATTACATTAAATTTTGCTATGAAGTCTAATTTTTAAATTTTTCTTATACTTTTAAAATCTAAAGAGTTTAAAATACATTATGCTTCATGATTTGTCCATTGTATTCTAGGTGATTTCCCCACTTCACCTTTACTTTCTTGTACACAGCTTGGGGATGGAACTGGAGTCCATTTGATATTAAAATGTCTTTCAGACTCCTAAATTCTTTCTCCCGGCAATATCTGTACAATACACTAATCCCTACATTCCCAAAGAGCTAGCTCACTTTTTTGATGAGGCTGTTTAGACAGACCTGTTACTACCCAAACTGTCATTATGATTTTCCTCTTGAGGAATTAAACTCTGCAGTAGATTTTTTCTACAAGCATATGGGATCCCTGAACCTGATCCTACCTCTCTAATATGCAGCATCAAAGTACAAGTGGAAGGATACATTTTCATACTTACAACTTTAACACCTGCATTTTATAAATAACCGAAAGATGGATGGAATTTTGTATTTCCTTCTCTACCTGGGAAATATCCATTAGTTTGTGATACACCTATAAAATAACAATTTAATTATTATTTGATTAAATAAGCAAAGGACCAACACTCAACAGGGCTAAAACAAAGCAGGTATGTTGACCGTTTTCATGGACTTTAAGGGCAATGTGGCTACTATGATAATCTATGTTGTTCTGCATAGATAATACAAAGACCACCCAGTAGAGCTATACTGACCTTCCAAGAGTCAGGATCAGAACTATAAATGTGGAACTACCTTCTGAGTTAGAATCCTAATTAATGCATTTTTAATACCTTGTGATAGAACTCATTCTGAAATCATCTCATCTGGATAACACAAACAAGCCAAATTAAATTTTATCTGTACCTATAAATTATAGGCAGGGAAAAAATATTATTAAGACATTTCAATAAACTGCAGTTACTTCAATTTAGCTGTAGAGTTACACATTAATAATATGCAGATAATTTCTTTTGACTGTCACACTGACTGCCCACAACTATCAAAACTGATTACTTAACCTGTACTGGAAGACAAAATTTTGCAGGACCCCAGTATGCTGCTACTAAAGCACTCAATAGCTTGGATCATACTTCTGTAGCCCAAGCACTGTTTTAGAACTATTTCATCCTTCTCTTTAAAGACATTGTCAAACAGGTCTGCTCAATAATTCTTATCAAAAATACAAAAGCAATTTCAAGCTTGCCTCAGGGTGATTGCTTCATTATTATCACACCTCTGGAGTGCTGCATATTGTTTCTCTTAATTCAAATGTTAGAGAAATTTGTAATATAATCATACACTTTTGGAATGCCATTACTGGGGCATAGACAGAAAAAGACAACAGACAGTGTAGTAGAATGAAAGAAAATATGCCTGCACACAACTTCTGAGTTTTATTTGCCTCTTTCTGGTTTTGCCACATTTGTCTTCACCCTTATATTTCCTAAATTAAGGGCATGCAAGAAATGTGAACTATTGTCATATCCTCCAATTTCCAGAATTATTTAGAGGGTTCAAGGTGAATCACTGACATATTTATCAGCATGAGAAATACTAAACAGATATTAAACACGCCCTCAGTGGCATAAGTCAGATTAAATTCCTCTTACTACACCTTCTCTTTCAATAGTAATTAATCCGAAACAGAATTTTTAGGGTTAGCCGCAGTTATCGCCATTATATTATGATGTGTCAAAAGAACAAGGAGCAGTAGGGAGCTCTTTAGCTTATAATATCAAAAATATACAATTAGTGAAAATCTCAGCATATCTATAGAATAGTGTGGTAGATCACAAAATTTAAATGAAGAAAACATCTTATATAACAATTATAACTATGATCTTATGAAATGCAGAGAGTGCTCCTCTCTTAATGGGAATTTAAAATATTTTTCGTCATTACCATTAAAGAAAATATTTGAGAGTATTTATCTGGAACATTTTCCTTAATAAAGACTGCTGCAGTAGATGAAAACTCTTTTGCTTCTTCCAGTTTTGAAGCGTCGAGGTAGCACTCAAGTAAATTTCTGCAGATCAAATAAATGTTTGTATTAAATATTTATTAACACTTTCCAAAATAATCCTTAGTTATATTTTTTTAACACTCGTTATATTCAAGGTACCACTTCTAAATGCAGTACAAGCAATTAGTGTTATAAAGCTTTGACAGAAGAGACTCTCTAGTTTCTACATTTTTGCTTCTTCCAGATATATACACATATTAAATGCAGATCACAATAAGAATCCTGGAAAATTTGGAGGTTTTTTGTGAAAACTTTTCTCAACAAGATACCTGGAATTAAAAGGATTTATTATTTAAAAGTGTATGAGAAAAACATTTCTGTGAGGTGTATTCTATGATTCTCCCTTAACTACTGGAAAAGCTAGTATTTCAAAGCCACTTAGCAAAAGAAAACTATTCACACTGGAAACAGGAATATATCTATTGGATTTTCTATACTTTATCTGATTTGACTGAAAAAGAGCCTGTGACTCCACGGCATAAATTAACAACAATAATCATAATTTAAAATTTTTTTTTAATAAATACAACTTTAAAAAAACCCATTACAACCAATACAACCATTAGTTTTATAACACAAACACACCATGTGCATTTATTTTCCTCAATACCCCAGCAAGAGTTTGATACCAGGAAACTGTATGCATGGTATTCCAGATAGTCCTTAGCACAACCCTCAGAATGTTTTGTTACTTCCCTCCAGTTTCAGTTTATAAAGAAAATGCTACATAGCAATAAACCACAGTCACAGACCACAGAAACAGAAAAGTTCACAAAGAGAAAGGGAAAAAACTATGGTAGGAGTGCAAGAGGAACTGGAATCAGTCTGTTAAATAGGAGATCAAAACATCTCTGCCAAAAGGTTGTGGGACCTTGAAAAATTACATAGACACTCCTCCTTTTGCACATAAAACTGTTTTTTTCAGTACAGTTATCTCAAGGTTTATGCTCCAGCTTTGCTCAGGAAATGCAAGAATGGTAATACATTGATATTTATACACCATCTATTTCCAGTTACTATCAATGACTCAAACACTACATCCAAAATGCCTGTGAAACTTCAGATCCAATCTAGGGCACTGCTGTGTCTGTCACTAAAACTTCAAGCCTAAAGTAAATATAGAAATGAAGCACCATTTTATGTTCAGTACATTTATGTCTCTTTAAAAAGTTATTAATGAAGCTTTTCGCAATAAATACATCTACAACATTACCGGTGAAATATAACTTATTAAAGGCTATCTCAGGTAGCAGTCCTAAAAGGACTACAGAATGTCCATATGAAAAAATACAATTCAACTTACATCATGAGTTCTGCTCGCCATTCATTGTCTTGCTCTTCAATTTGGTTTAATGCTGTAACAATCTGTGAAAGGCTGGGAATAAGCCAATAGCGGAATCCAGGCTTAAGAAATGGCCTCACAAGTTGCCAATAAAGAACTGAGGCATTATATACCAAAAAAAAATACCTCAAAAAAAAAACAAGAATGAAAAAAATTTAGTATTTCATGAACTTGAATAAACATAAAATTACAGCTTGAGTACTGTAAGACACTTCTAAGGAGTTAAAAAGTGCAACTTTTACTTTTCAGTGGAGGCAATCCTAAGAACTAAGACAAGTACAGCACAAGAAGAATATGGTAACTCTTGCAACTATACTCTACTCAATAATTAGCCACTTAAAAATAAGCTAACATGTTGCTTTCATTCTATAGATCATAATTATAAAAGGGTAAGAAATTACGAGATAACTAACAGCTTTAAACAGGACTTTTCATCCTGTCAGTGTAAGACTGCAGTATCCTTATGTTGTTACAGCACACATAGCAGTAACAGAAGTTACAAAATGGAAGGAAAAATCTAAAGGAAAAATCCAAACCACACAACTCCATGCTACCTAATGAAAATTAAGACAAACAATTGAAAAGACAGATCAGTAGCATTTCCTGGGATTTAGAGTTAATCCTGTCAGTAGGGCTTACCTTCTTTCATGGGTTGCAAAATCTATTGCCTTCATAAAAAACAGCACAAACTTTTCAAACTCTTCCTAGAACAGAACAAGGAAAAGCTAGTGCAATTTGAATACAGATTTTATAAATCAGTAGATTCTTCTCCTATTTCAATTTGAACATATTTCATAAATTTTATTTTCAGACCAATCTCAACTAAAATATACCACCAGAATAAGTTGTTGCTATAGAAACAAAATAACTAAATAGGTTGATCAACTAATCAACCTATCAACTAATAGGTTGATAGCCTATTTATATGTTTTCCTGATTTTAAATTCTAAGACTGTATTTTCAATTTACTTAATTTCTGCCGAATATTAATTATCAAGACTGGAATGTTCCAAAACTACAAAGCTGCATACTTTTTAAGCTTTCAGCAAAGAAAGTTCAGAAATATCCAAGAGCAAATCCAGCAGGGAAAAAAGTCATGTTCGTTTATCCCATTAAAAATCTTGACGAATTATTTTCTTCAAAAAGGCTCCAACAGGAATTTGTCAACAGAAAACTGTGACAGGCATGTCCTTTTTATCATTAACCAGCTCTTCAGAGGAGGAGCTAGGCGTCCCGGTGGACACCAAGTCGAAGAACAGCAGCCAGCAGCGTTCCCTCGCTTCAAAGCGGGCTGACAGTGCCCAGGGATGCCTTAGGAGGAGTGCGGCCAGCAGGCTGAGGGACGTGATCTTTCCCCTCAGCATTGGTGAGGCCACACCAGGAACACTGTTTGTTCCCAGTGCTGGGCTCCTCAGTAGGAGAGAGACATGGTTGCTTGTGGAGAGTCCAAGACAGGGCTGCAAAGGTCGAGAAAGAACTCAAGTATCTCTTCTATGGGGAAAGACAGAGAGCTGAGACTGTTGAGCCTGAAGAAGGCAGCTCAGGGAAGATCTCATTAGTATGTACAAATTCCTGAAGGCAGGGTGGAAAGAAGATGGGTGAGATAATATTACAAAAGGATTTGTGAAAGTGTAGAAGGATGCAGTGCAAATAGGAAAGCCAAGGTGAAGCTGGATGAGCAGGAATGGGATGACACCAGAGGGGGTCTCTACAGTATGCTAAAATAGAGAAACTAAACTCTCCAAGAGAATTGGGACTGACTTACTGGGCTCTGGGGTGGCATAAGAAGGGTACTGGGCAATAAATGGGAACTGCCAAGATAAAGAGAAAAACAGAGATGAAATATGTACTAAAGTAGAGAAGTTGCACTTGGCCCTTAAGAACACAAGCATCTTAATTAAGAAGGATTCCTTAGGATGGAAATCAAAATAAGGACAAATTTATCTTTTCTAAGTGAATGATGATTACTGAGTCACACAGCATGAGATGTTTCTTACACTTTCATAAATTATTAATTCAGCAGTGAAAAAACTTTACAACTGATGCGAAGTGTATCTTAAAAGACCATTACAACAAATGACACAAGGAAGCAAACCAGAACTGTACAATCTGGGACCATTTTTATCTTCAAAGAAGTTAGCAAGAGCCAAGAAGAAAACAGCAAATATTGATTGAGATTCACAAAACATATCAGAATAGTTTGTTAATTTAGAAACATAACTGGACATAGGACGTTTCAAACATGCATGAAGTTTTAAAGTGACCATTGACCAGTTATTCTACACAAGTGGTCATAGAAGAAAGACAATACAGAAAATGTAACAGGGAAAAGATTCTAGCTTGAAAGTTAATTCAAACACATTATTCAGAGAAACTACTAAAATTTTTCTCAGGTTTATTTGTGAACACAAATAACACAAACTATGAGCTACAAAGATGGTGAAGGCCTAGTGAGGAAGCCATATAAGGACTGGCTGAGGTCCCTTGGTTTGTTCATCCTGGTGGAGTCTGAGGGGAGATCTCATTGCACTCTGTAGCTTCCTTCTCAGAGGCAGTGGAGGAGCAGCACTGACCTCTGCTCTCTGTGACCATGGACAGGATCCAAGGGAACCACTGGATCTGTGTCAGGGAAGATTTAGGCTGGACATCAGGAGAAGGTTCTTCTCCCAGAGGATGGATGGACACTGAACAGGCTCCCCAGAGCAGTGGTCATGGCCCCAGGGCTGACAGAGCTCAAAGGAGCATTTGAACAACTCTCTCAGGCACAGGGTGGGATTTTTGGGATAGTCCTGTGCAGAGCCAGGAGTTAGACTTTGATGATCCGTGTGGGTCCCCTCCAACTCAGAATACTCTATGATTCTAAACATCTGTTAAAGCTATTTTGGGGGGCTAGATACCATTTACAGACTATCAAAGCTGACTGATCACAATACAAGGACAAGTGAAGTACTGAAGACAGAAAATACAGAATATGGAAAACAGATCCCATTCTATTTTAAAAGCAGCAGGAGATAAAAACTACTTTTCATATATAGGGAATTGTAACACCTCAAAGCAATACACAGAAGCAGAAGTATCCTGCTGAGTTGCTACCACCTCTCCTTAAAAAAAGCCACATCCAAATACTACATGGACATGTTACTGATGAGTGCTGGAAGTACACTGCCACAAAAATGAACTGTACAACCTTTCTGATAGCTTCTTCAGTCCTCCACTTCCCACAAGCCTATGAAATGCTTCCCAAATAAAATCAGTGATTATTTTAACAGTTATAGCTAATTTGGTCTGAATGTATCATATTTAAGTAAAAAGTTAAGAGGGTGACTTAAAACAATCAACTGCCTGAAAAAATTTACAAGTATTCTTTTCTTTTTGTCTTCTCCAAAATATTTGAAATATTAGTCTGATTCAGATGGTAAGTTTTGTTTACTCACAAATTACTTGTTAATCTATTTCCTTGGATTTTTTGCACAGTCCTGATTATCTTTGTGTATTTTAAATGACTGAAAGTAACACATAAAAACCTAGGAATAAATACCTGTAAAACCAGGCTTAATATAGAGCAACCATCATGATTTCTCACCACATTATCTGTAGAGAGTGGGGCATGCAACTGGCCTTGGCACAAATACGCTCTGCCAAGAAACTGGTTCACAGGAAATCTTCCTTTAAAATACATCTGTAGGCAATCACTGCTAATTTCCAGATATCCCAGCTAAAACCCAAAAATAAAAGCATTTCAATATTTAAAAAATTGCAACAAATAATTAAGAATTTTTAGCTTTTTTAATGCATGTCTAATCAAGGGTAACATTTAACTCCATACCAGTATGTAAGCAATATTCCATAGAGATGCATACCAGTTGTGGTATAAGCCTATTACTATGTATTAAAGGCATAGTTTTGTCATTCCAAATGTAATTGACAAAAAAAGCTTCTTTATTTAATGAAACTTCTCATTCAGTCATAGAATTGCTTACAGTATCCAAAAATTGTTTCATTTTTAAACACAATTGCTAGCATAAAGACAAAATTCTTAAGAGAATATTGGTTTGTTTGTTTTTTTTTTTTTTTTTTTTAAGAAGGCAGGATTTGTCAGTGCTACATCTCAATTTTCAGACCACAGACAGATTTTTACTGGATTGCAGTTTGGGGGTGGAAAAAAATTTTACTACAAAGTCTGTCTGCTTAAAACCCAATCACTTATGATCATAAATTGAATATTAACAAATACTTCAAAATTAAAAATCTCAGCTACATTTTATAGACGTAATTTCAATTAGCAACAGCCTTTCATCATTAGAATGGACCAGGGTTATGATTATTTTTATTAGGGTTCTTTTGCCTGGTACAGATATTCACAAATGCATTTTCTTCAGTCATAACCAAATTACTTAATGCTTTAACAAGAAAAAACAGGAATGGCAAACATTTTTGTATATATTAGGTACACTTTGCTAATTTGGATACAATTGCAAAATTCACAAACCACAGAATTTTAATGGAAAAAGCATGTTTAAACAATTGCTCTCCAAAACCAGAATGGCGTAATACTCAGGTACTTCCTCAGGTACTTCTGAGATTTTTTTAAATAGTAACTGTAACACCTGTAAATACAGTGCATCATATACATGTTTATATTTAATACAGATAAAAGACCTAAATTACAAACCTGAAGCGCTTGTTCAGCACATAAAACATATAAATCGGTGCTGATGTTATCTGTTGAATCAAGTGCAGATTGTCCTTTACTGGCTGATTTGATTAACTTGTAAGCATTCTTCAAAGCCTGAACATCTGAAATTAAAAAAGGAATAAAGAAGTTTTTGTTTCCAGGTGTACTGACATGATTGTATTCAAATGAGTTACACGATGTCCAGTCTCTCCTCTGCAGAAATAAATTAAGAATGTTTAAGGAAAATAATGTTACACGCACGTTGTTCGAAGTTGAGCATAGTTCTAAGATGAAGAATTAACAACTCTCTAACTATTTAAAGTCACTAAAGTTAGCTCACTAAGAAGAGAATTTAGAAAACAGATTAGGATCAAGCTGTCTTCCTATTTGGATTTTAATTTCACTTATTTTTAAAGACGGTCGCGCGGTCGCAGCGGCCGCCCGCCCGCTCACCTCCTGCGTTCTCTGCGGCGAGCAGCAGCTCCCTCACCGCCAGGTCCATCCCGCGGCTGGACGAGGCTTCGCCCTGAGTGGCGCGGGGCAGCTCTAAGCCGCGAGCGCGAGGCTTTTCCGAAGGTCCCGAACGCTTGCCCGGGCAGCCGAAGGATGCGACTGCCGGAGGCGCCCGCCAGACATCCGCAGGCTGCCCCTCGGCCGCTGCGGTTCCCACAACACAGGCGCGTATCCCAGCAGCGCTCCCACAACACACACGGGCCTGCCCTCCCTCCCTCTCGCCCCTCGGTCCCGCTTGAGGGGCCGGGCGAGCCGGGAGAGAGGCGGCCCCGGCTGCAGCTGCGGGCGGGGGAGCTGTTAGGAAACCGCCGCGGCAACGGGCAGCTCCGGAGCGGGCACGGGCTCGAGGGCTGACACAGGCAACGACTGATGCCTTCCTGCAGATGAAAGTAGTGCTAAGAAATGCTGTCACCAGTAATTTTTGTCCCCGTGTTGAGAGCTTCTAACGTGAAACTTTTGGAAATAAAGCATACACCACCTAAAGCAGAGCAAAATGCTGGGATCACATCTGCCAGTGCAGGAAGAAGTCACAGGTGAGAAAAAGAAAAAGAAAAAGAAAAAGAAAAAGAAAAAGAAAAAGAAAAAGAAAAAGAAAAAAAAGAAAGCTGCCTGACTGCACTGACATCAACACACCTAATGAAGTGTTTAGAGCCTCACCATTGCCCCTCACCTACTGAGTCATACCAGATTCTGTAAGGAAAATCATTGTGTTCATGAAGACAATTTAAAGGTTTACGTACATAAATTCAAGGGTTTGTAAACCTAAACCCTTTGCACTTCGAACTAGACTGCAACTCTGTACCAGCAGGCTGTTCCAGTACCAGGGTCTGTATAGAATTCAGGAGTAGACTCAGTCCTTACCTGTACTACATAACCCTTCCCTAGCCACAGTACCCATTTAAATCAAGTAACTCTCTTGCTTCTATGAATATCATGAACAGAAATAAAACTAATCTGAAATTAGGCAGGCAAGGAAAAAACCCTATAGCAAACCTGTGTTGTTTCTGAAGCAGCAATATATTAGTCTTGTGTAGTCATATTAGATAATAATAACAATGGCTTACTGTGATATATATATATATAAATTATATAAATGATCGCAGAATAGGGTAGCTCATGTTGAATGTTAGACACAACTGCTCTTAACGCAATCATTATGACATAATATGAATTCATTAATGGTAGATGATTTCTAGTAGCTGTCAACATAGGGTAGCTACAGTTACCTGAAATCAACTCTTTTAAACATGCTATTTCAGAAGCGCGTTGCCCCGCCCTGGCCCCGCCCCTTTCGGCCGCGCAGGCGCAGCGGCTCCGCGGGGTGCTCCGCGCTGGGGCGCGGCCATGCGCGGGTTCCGCGCGGTGCCCCTGCTGTCCCTGCTGCCCCTGCTGCTGCAGCTGGCGTCGCTGCCCGTCCTCAGCCCCGCGGGCGCGTCCCAGCGCTCCGGCGGCAGCAGGTGGGTAGGGGATGGGCTTCTGCCGCTGCTGGCGCCGGAGCGGGCCGAGGCGGGCCCGGAGATGGGGTCCGGGCCGGGCTCCCGGCGGGAACTGTGGCTTGGCCGCCTGTGCTTCGCGGTGGTGTTGCCGCGCCCCCGGGCCCAGGGACATCTTAGCGCTGGGCCGGGGACTGGGAAAGGCTTCCCGGGGCCGACAGCACAGTGGCCGAGATGAAGCGGTGCTTGGTTACTCCGTAGTGAGGCAGTTGGCGGTGGGAGTCTGGGTTTAAGTAAAAGGAGCTTTGGAGTGCTCTGAGGAGATGGTCAAACAGGTACAGACCATGAGATGCTGTCAGTGAGGAAGATGGTTTCAGTTTTTAGAGAGTAGAAGCTGTCTTTACAGGATCGAGAGGAGATGTAATATATGGGCACTGATTTTGTTTTTAATCCCTTTTTTTTCCAGAAAATGTCAGAGTGATTTTTAATTACAGTAACCGAGTGTCCACAAAGTTACTGCAATGACAAGAGAAACTTTCTGTAATGGATTATCTGTAATGCAGATTGTACAACAGCTTTTCTAAACTGATGAAAAGCTTATTTTCATAAAATAAAACTGTTGCGTTTTTGGCATTATGTAATGTAAAATATGAAATTATGCAAGTACGGTCTATTTTATAGTTCACTGGGTGGGGGGGTGCTTGTCTTTACAGGTCTGTGAGTCAAGTGTGTGTGGAAAGGTCACTAATTTTCAGAAGTAATACCCCTTATTCTACAGCCATCGTTTCTGATCCTGGTGGACGAGATCCACTGTTCTGTGTGCAGTTGGATGACTGTAAGCAATCTTTCTTTTCACATATTTTGTTCATAGATTGCCTCTGCTTAGGGAATATTTTTTTGAACTACACATTGTAATTGTGCTAAGTATTTTGACTGTTAACAGTTTCAGAGAGACCATAGGGAATCAGGGTCTGATTTTTCTCCTCTTTAGACAGGAGGAAAAGTGCCAGCAAAACCTCAACTCTGGATATGGGGAGAGCAGACTTCAGTCTGCATGGGGAACTAGTAAGTAAGATCCCCTAGGAAAATGTTTTTTGCAGGTACTGGGGTCAATCAGTGCTGGTCACGTTTTTAAACATCACTTGTGAAGGGCAGAGGAGCAGGCAATTCCCAAATGTCAGAAGTCAAGCATATGAGGCAAAAGGCCAGCTTGGCGGAACAGGGGACTTCTTTTGAAAATGAGATGAAAATGATGGTGCATGCTCAGTGGAAACAAAGGTGACGTGGGAGGAATACAGAGATGCTGCTTGCCACTGTAGGGAAGAAATTCACATTGCCAAAGCTCAACTGAGGTAGAAGCTGGCCAGAACTGTGAGAGACAGTAAAAAGAGTTTTTTCCCAATCTATAGATGGCAAAAGGCAGTGTAGAAATAACATTGGCCCATTACGGGATGAAGATGGCCATCTCACAGAGACAAGGCAGAGGTGTGTAATGCATTCTTTGCCTCTATCTTCAGCGTGGATTATTGACCAAGAGAGTGTCAGTGCCCTGAGCTGGAGGACCATGACGGCAAGAATGATCAGCTCCCAGATGACCCTGAAATTGTACAGGATCTGCTGCTCCAGCTGGATCCCTAAAAATCTATGGGGCCTGATGGGATTCATCCAAGAGTCCTCAAAGTGCTAGATGATATCATGGCAAAATCTTTCTCAGTGATTTTTGGGCAGTCTTGGGATCTGGAGAGGCCCCGGCTGACTGGAAGCGGTGAATATTGCCCTGATTTTCAAGAAGGGCAAAGGAAAAGATTATTGCACTATTATTAAGGGTAGGGTTTCTGGCTGAGCACAAGTAAGTCTTTATCAATTGCTTATGTGTCTGAGATACCTTACGTAGTTGGTTATACATAGAGCAGCAGATGAGGGTTGACGTTTAAAGCATCCCACTACTATAATTTTCAGAAAGTGTTTTCTTATTGTGTCTTGGATTCTTTATTATAAATCCTTATTTTCAACCTTTCTTCTCTGCTGGTGGTGATTTTTTTCACTGGTAATCATATCTCTTGTAGGATATGCCATTAGCAATCTTTTCTCTTTTTGCTTTCCACATTGTACTTCATTTGAGTGATTCAATGTCCAGTTCCTGGCATTCAGTGCAATTGCTGTGGTCTCACATTTGAACACTTACCATTTTCTCTTTTGAGTTATTTGTCTGGGAGTTATGACACACAGTTCCATCTGCTTCTGACCTAAATCTTTGAGTATTTTAGGTTGGCTCAGGAGACTTAACAGGTACAACAGTTAGTCAAAACAAGGTTAGCTTTTTATATCTTGTCCTTCTTTCAGCTCTTTACAGATTTTGTCTAAGTATTTTACATACAGGGAAGAACAAAGAAATTATAAGAGCTTCATAATATATAGAATGATAGGTAGTAGTGCTAGAACTTTACCCATTCCAATTTTCAGTAGGTCTCACAGTAAAGATTAATTTAGATAAGGGTTTAACTACAGCTTAAAGTGCTGTCAGGCTCCTGGGCTTTTTAGTCTGTAACTTGGAATCTAAATTTTACCTTTTTCCCGCACCACTTATAATATCCTAAAAGTAAGATTAAAAGGAGTCTGAATTTTTAATGTTATGCACAGAAAAAAAACATCTGTGTCCAGATTGATGGCACCAGATTTTTTTAGTCATTTGATATTTGGGCCCTGTATCTATCACATGATTAGGCCCACTGAAGAGGCCTAAACATTTGACTGCATGTGCATGTTAGTTGTAGCACACCTGGGTACAGAATTCACTGTTCACACGGCCTTTTCTGTGCTTGTTGGAAGAACATATGGGGAAGACCTTATTTGGGATCACCTGAAGGATCATAACATTTTCTGGTAGAAACAGCCTTCTCCCTAGTGGCCTTTCCTATGGAAATACAGGAACACATATATTTTATTCAACTGATTGTGGCAGCAGCTTTTCCAGGATGGTGTGATGAGCTACCATTGCCAGAAATATAATCAAGCCCTAATGAATTATTGTGGCCAGTGAAAGTGATGCACAGGTTGACTTCACCTCGTTGAAACCATTGCTGGCAGATTAAAATTTATTTTACCTTCTCCTACAAGATTAAATGGCCTTCAGTATCTAAACTTAAGCAGTTTGAATATCTTAAGTTATGTTGCAGAAGGTATTTCCTTCCAGTTTTCAGGTATATTTTGCATTATGTAATGTTAACCTGTGGTAGCAAGTATTGAGCTTTGATAATGGAAGAGTATGTGATGAGCTGGATCCCAACTCAATTAAATGGCTGTGAGTAACGCAACTGCAAATGTTTTCTTTTTCAGTCTAATGATGATATCCTCAAGTGATCATTAAGCAAGCTGCTGTGTGCACCTATTTTTGTGAACCTTGTAGGAGCTCAGTATTTCTTTGACTTTTATCTCCTTGAAAGATTTGACTGCTTAATTAATAGTGTATTTGGATATTAAAAAGCTTTTGTTTCTGCTAGCTGTGCTGTACCATTGAGCATCCACTCTGCCCTTGAACAGCAGAATTGCATTGAGATCTTTTTTTACTGTTCTTTTTTCCCTCCAAAATCTACTGCATTACATAAATTCTTTTTGGTACTGTTGTAATTGAGAATATTTGTTCCACTTGTTCCTGTTGTCAGTAGAATATGTAATTCTTGAATCTTCTAACATGCTTTATTTGAATGCATTGAAAAGTTATTCATATTAGGATGAGTCTATGCAGCATGCCTTTAATAACTTGCCATTTATAACAGTGCTTTAGCAGTAATAAATTAATACATTATAGCATCATAACCATACCATTGAATACCACCAGTTCAGGAAAGTATCACTGTAGGATACCAATAGAAAGTCTGGGTTTTTTTAGGATGCCTGTTGTCTGTTCATACTTATCTTGAGTTTTACCGGTTACCAGTTTTACTTGATTATTTTGAATCCATTTAATGTTGCTTTTAGTGAAGTCACAAGTGGATAATTAAATTTGTAATTCAAATTTCAGGTGTGTCTAGTATGGGTATCTCACAGAAATTACGGCACGTATTAAGATAGCTGTTAAGGAGTCTAGAGCTTTTTGGAAAATCACTTTGTGTATTAACATTTGTTTCCCATGAACTGTACTTATGATATCATCCTGTTTTGTAGATCATATTAGCCTATTATAAGTGTTACTATGGATTAATTAATATAAGGTACCAACTAACTTACAATTACTAAAGTTATTCCTTTTAAAAATATTGGCACAGTATTTACTCTTACCTTTTCTAGTAACTTAATATTGGTGGATTTCTTTTTTTTTCCTCTTTTCAAACTCCAGCAAAGCTGAACTATTTTCAACTGCCACAGGATATCAAAGAATCTGATTTTGCAGAGTTCTTAGAGAAGTATGGCAGGCACTCTTTCTTAGCACCATCACAAGTTCAGCCATCGTTCTCTGCTTTTTACCGTGTGAGTTGAAAGAAATAGCAAACAGTTTGCACATATGCTTTTACTAAACCTGTCTGTTATGACGTCTAATGAGAACAGATTGAAAGATTCTTATTTTGTACCTAGAAGCCATATTATCATAGGATCATAGCATATCCTGAGTTGGATGGGACCCACCAGGGTCATCAAGTCCAGCTACTGGCCCTGCACATGACGCCCCAGCAATCCCACCCTGTGCCTGAGAGTGTTGTCCAAATGCTTCTTGGGCTCTGTCAGCCTTGGAACTGTGACCATTCCCTGAGGAGCCTGTTCAGGGCCCAACCACCCTCTGGGGAAGAACCTTTTCCTGATATCCAGCCTGAGCCTCCCCTGACACACTTCAGCAGTTTCTTTGAGTCCTGTCCCTTGCCACAGAGAGCAGTGGTCAGTGTCTGCCCCTTGGGAGGAAGCTGCAGAGTGCAGTGATATCTCCCCTCAGTCTCCTCCAGGCTCAACAAGCCAAGTTATTTTAGCCATTCCTTGTATGGCTTCCCCTGGAGACCCTTCACCATCTTTGTAGCCCTCTTTTGGATGCTCTCCAACAGCTCTATGGCTTATGTTGTGGCACCCAAAAGTGCCCTCAGGGCTCAAGGTGGAGGCCATACCAGCATGCAGAGCAGACTAGTAGCAGCTGGTGATGTTGAGTCAGATGCATCTCAGGACACAGATGGCCCTCCTGGTTACCAGAGCACATTGTTGAACTGTTTATGTTGCAGTACTTTCCATTCCTTAGTGTATAAAGTATTTCTGGTCAAGTTGCATTGTATTTAAGAGGTTGGACAACCTTTTAGACAAAGGTGTACACAAAGAAGCATAGATATGTCTCTTGCCCTTGGCATTAGTATTCTGCTGTAACTTTGTGATTTCTCCAAATTCTCTTTTCAGGCTGGTGATCCAATCCTCATCTACTTTGATTCGTCATCTCTATTGAGCATGCTTAGACAGCCAGTAAAAATGGGAGCCAGTGGACTTTGTGTTGATGGAAATCCTGCTGGTTAGTAAAAAGGGAAGAATATCTTAGGGTGGTTTGCTTCTGTTTTATGTGCTATAATGTCTTATCTCACCCAGGCTTCCTGGACAGTAAAAGCACAAGCTGTACTCGGATTTTTGCCAACTTGAGCAAGAGCTGCATGACTGACCCTGTCCTAGATGCTGCTTCCTATTACCGTGACTTCACTGTACTAAAGGTGCATTTCAGATTTCTTGCTTTTGTTCAAAATCTTACTTGTTTGACTTTGTGTTGCCTTTCCCTGGGACTTCAGATAACTGTAAAACTGAAGGTCATCTGGTATGTCATTCCTGATCTCCCAATTGCTGAGGCCTTCTTGCTGGGAAACCTGTTAAAAATTTCATGACTGGTGGTAATCCTTCAATTCAAACTGCTTTCCAATAAATTTCTGTTATTAGCAAATTCTTAATGTATTTAACAGGTACTTCATTGATACTTCATAGTTCTAATGGCCTATCTAAAATTCTCTCACACTTTAAACAGATTGTTTATCAAAGTATTCCTGTCTGTTCCATTAGCTTGATCAACCAAACAGTACGTGTTCTCAGTAAAGAAGTAGGGTGGTTTTTTTACATAAAGTGCTATCTCTAAAATCATACTGATGGCCACATATTAATATTAGCTCTATTTATATCCATATCAATTTCTCTACTATTTATCCTGACAATAAATTCAAAGTAACCAGTTTACTGTTCTGGGTTCATCCCACTGGTTTTACTGAATGGTTATATGAAAATATCTCCTCTCACCTTGTAGAATTTTTCTGGTTTTCCAAGAGACAGCAGCACTGTAAATTGGAATACTTACTAAGGCTGATGACTCAGTTTACCCTTATACTGGAAATATGCATCTCCTTAACTAGTAGAGAATAGTCTATTGATCAGATTTAATTCATGTTTTCAGGGCTTTCTTTGTCACTGTTGCCAAAATACAGTTATTCCTTAACTGGATGCTGAAGTACTTGCTCAATTGCAGAAGGTGGAATTTCAGGAATGCATCAGAGATGTGACACTTAAAAGTACCTGCATTCGGCAGGACATTAACTGGGCCAAGCTTAAATTTGTCGTTTGGTATTTTAAAATGCTTTCTGTGGACTTTGTCTGTGATTTATAGATTACAAAATGATGATGTTTTCACATTTGGAATAAACAAAGTAATTTTGTCAATATAATATTCAGGTTCTTTTGTAATGATTTTATGGCTTTAGTCACAAACACGGCAATTTACTTCACATTGTATTGGTATTGTAAAATGGTTTGCTTATTTCCCCAGGTCCCAATTAATGACACCGTTATGCCATCCATGAAGGTCAGTCTCTGTTGCCAATGAAAAGAATTTCTGGTTCTGAAGGGAAAGTGGGAATGTGCTGTGTCTGAGACAAGATTTTTCTTGACAAAAGTAGGACATTATAGAAAAAAAGGACATAAGTAAGGGTGTATTTTTGAATGAATGGGCATAGATAGGACTAAAGTCAGGGAGGTAGCTTATTTTCCTGGAAAAAGATTGGGCATCTGGAGCAGTGTGATGTGCCCCCCAGATCACAGCAAGGAGGTAGATCTGACTTGGATGGAAAAGCAGGGAAAAAGAGTAAAAAGTACACTCTCCTTTTAAACAATTACTAATTGTTAATATGCTTACTGTCTCCAGGTAAATGTCACTGCAGTCTCACCACCTGGAGCTCCCCACATGAAAGACAATACATGCACCAATGTTGTTTCTGAGGTATGTGAATCATCTTTCCTTTTTGAGCAGCTTACCACAAACTTAAAGCCATTGTCCTATTACCTTACTCTGTCTCCTATTATTCTCTAAATTGGACTTTCAGGTGATCTATGAGATAGAATATAGTGGCACAAGTGGGATTGAGAGTGTTTCTGTCCAGTTCAAAGTCAGCAACATCTCTGTGAACTTCAGCTCCTCTCTGCAGCAGCACTTCACCATGCACTTCTGGGTTAGTATCCCCATCCTCCCTGGAATTTTACGACATTTGTTGTCTGTAGCTTGTGATTCAATTTTGTACAGAAGACACCTGAAGAGGTTAGAGCAGTTTCACTGTGGTATAGTAGTAACAGAACCCTGGGCTGCGAATGATTGAAGAGGGGAGGCATTTCTGATCTCAAACCATGCTAGTAGAAAAATCCAGGCTCAGCACAAGCATGCAGTCTTTCATTGCACAAATTTCAAGGAGCTGATTATTTTTATATGACTATTTTTGCTCTTGGTTTTAGGTGTTTTTTGTTTGTTTGGGGCTTTTTGGTGGTTTTTTTGTTGGTTTGGTTTTGGGATTTTTGGAGGGGGGGTTATTTTGTTTGGGGGGGGGTTTGTTTGTTTTGGGTTTTGGGGGGGTTGTTTTGTTGGGGGATTTGGGTTTGGTTTCTTTGGGGGGGTATGGTAAGCACGGGGGTGGTTGTGTTTATTTTTTTGTTTGTTGAAGTAGAAGGGAAGAGGATAAGTCAGCAGCATGGCCTTGTGAAGGAAAGAGTTGAAGCTAGGGCTGTAGCTGACGTGTTTAGCGTTTGTGAACGAAGTTACTAAATTTATTCCAGGTACTTAACTTCGCCTGTGCAGCAGGAAAGAAAGTTATTTTGAAGGGGGTAGAAATCTGGGAAATACTAATGTGTGTTAAGTTCACATAAACCATGTCCCATGGAGGCAATGTAAAACTGGATAAGTGATGACCTCAGGGGTTGGTAAGTGTGCAATGCAGCTTTGTTGAAGTTATGCCCAGAGTGCCATACAACCATTTAGAAGTAGAATGTCCACCAAGAGTCACGGTCAAGGCAGGGTTTGTTCTGCAGTTCTTCTGTAGAATTGCCCTGACTGATCTGTTCGCTTCCTCGGAGACAAATGTTGAGCAATAGCAATTCATTGTATTGAGAACTTTTCTGGCATTATCCACATTTCAGGATACTGACATTTAGTTTTTTACCTCCTGGACTGCAAATGAAATTGGCCAGGTAAGAAAGAGTCCTCGGAAACAAATAGTTTAAATAGTATATAATAATCTGTCATTCAAAAAACAGCTTACATTTACATTTTTGAGGATGCAAATTTGGTCTTTGGAGATGAACGGATGCCATGGGTGCTAATATTTTCCTCTTTTTCTATTTCTTCCCTTTGTCTCTTTGTAGACCAAGACTCTTTCTCATATGTTGCCTAGAAGTGGAAACCCTGGCTATATCACTGGAGCACCACTGTTGATTGCAAACAGTGGTGCCATGCAACATGTATCCTTTTTCTGCTATGAGTTTTTGTTTATCACTGGGTTTTGTTGGTTTTTTTTTTTTTTTTGGTGGTTTTTTTTTTTTTTTTTTTTTTTTTGTTGCTGCACTGTCTGAACTTCTATAGTGCCCTAATAGGGATAAGGAGGAATATGGAGTAAGTGGATTGTTAAATACAAGATGACTGTTGTATGTTTTCTGTTTATACTTTCGTTTGGCTTCTTGATGTGCAGTCTGTCAGATGAGCATATTAAGGAGTGAAAGTGATGGAAGTTGTTCACAATTCCTCAGACACACAGTACAATTTGGAAGGAATATGAGAACAGGCTGCAAAATCAGGTAACAACACACTCTGCAGTCATCCTTTCTAACAGTTGGAAGTTGTGTACTCAGCATGTTTTTCTGTAGTCTCTCATGTACTGCTATGGAGCCTAGGTCCTTCCCTGAGGTCACCAATGTGTCTCTACAGATCTTTCGCGTACTCCTAAGAGAACTTGAATATAGGAAGGATGGTGGACTGCTAGAATAATCTGAACATTGTGAAGGTCTTCTGGGACATTTTGAGGCTTTAGTCTGGCAATATGTCTTGGGCAAGAGTAGAGTTGAGGAGTGAATCTTAAAAAGTGGTTGTTTTGATGATTTAGATCGTTCTTTTGACAGGGCAAGTGTAGGACCGCTGATGCGATAAGATGGCTGAAGAGATGTCAGTTTTCCTTATTGTTATCCCTGCCATATTTTTCTCCTTTCTCATTGCTGAGAGGATTGAAACTGCATCTGTTTAATACCAATACTTGTTGACTCATTATAAGAGCAGAAGAAATGTTTACTGCAAAGAAAGGATGTTGATAGTGGTTTGGGCTTTTTTTTTTTTTTTTTTTTTTTGTCCTGGAAATCACTTTCTTAAAGGTATTCTTTTCTCATTTCCAGCCTATCCCCAATACTGGAAGACAGTAACTGTAGTTACATACAGCAGAAGTTATACAAGGCTTTTCAGGGGATGAACAGAACAGAAGACTTTGCTATAACTGGCAGTGCTCATTCAGCCCAGGCAGAAGAGTGGATGGCCATTCTGATTCAGAACTGCAGTGTGCAGGTAATATGAATGGAAAAAGACCATCTGTAAATATTTTTCCTTTCATATCTTTGTATTGCCTCAGGAAGGTGGGGGTATCTGGACTTTTTTTGTATAATGATCCTATGACTCTCAGGGGTCTTAATATGTGAAAGCAGTCATTGTGGTTCATATTATTAGACTACTTAACAAAAAAAACCTCAAACCCAACAAACCCGGACAGATTTCCTATCTCTTGAATCCTGTTCCTGCTGTTTAAATGGGCAAAAAGAGTTAAATACTGAATCCAGTGTTATATAGTTTTCTGACAGCCTTTTGGAACTGATAGTAGCTGGCTACTTCCTATTAATTATTATTGTAATCCTTTCTGCTTTTCCAGAATAGGGAATATTTATATCCTATTATATTACCTAATAAGGTTAAAGTTTGTGAGCAAATTGTATTGTAATAATTGTTAATCTGTGGGGGGATGGCTAAGTGGAATGTGAAATCCAAGAGGTAAATTGAGACTAATTCTAATTGGAGCTGAGATGACAATGAGATGGATGTAGCTCCAAAATGGGTGGTTGACATGACCAGAAGTTACAAAGATAGTGTTGAAGTAATTGATTCAAGTTCTGTGACCTGCATTATCAAAATATTAGGCTTTGGCCATAATGGTCCTTTATCACTTTTAAAATACTATATTAAATTGATTCATGTATATTTTATTTTCAGGCTGTGAATTGCACTTCCTGTTGTATGGTTCCTGTGACCCTGGAGATACAGATATTATGGACTAAAGTGGGCCTCCTATCCAACCCACAAGCTCAAGTACTGGGTACACGGCACTTTTACCAGTGTCAACCCCTCAAGGTATGGAATTTAATTGCCTCCCTCACACAGAGAGGTAATTAAAGGGGGTTTACAGGTTATTTACGAACCAAGGAATCAGATGGGCTTGAAACTAAGTAAGTTGAGATTTATTGCATTTTAACAGTTGTCTGGCTGCAATGGTAACCTTCTATAGAGGAAGGTTGTTTTGTGATCTTTTCAGTACTGTCCTCACTGAGTTGTATAACTGGAAAAGATAGCTTCTTTTCAAACCTGAACCACTTTCTGCCACTTAAGGACTCAGTCTTTAAACGTTCAGTTATGGTTGGTATAAAGTTGTACTTATAAACATCCAGTAACTCCATGTTTAATATTTAGTTGTCTCTTAAAACTTTGATATGGGATTTGAGTTTAGTAATATTTCATAGACTGCACAGAATGCTGATAATCTGTGCAAGAAAATATTTCTGTTCCTCTAGAGCTTCTGAAATCGCCAGCAGGTAGGAAGTGACTAATGCTGATGGCATCATATTCATATTTGGAGAATTGGGGAGGAAGGCTGTAAGCCAGAAAGAGGGTATTCAAGGCCAGGTTGGACGAAGTTCTGAGCTACCTGATCTAGTTGAAGGCATCCTTGTCCATCACAGAAGGCTTGAACTAGGTGACCTTTAAAGGTCCCTTCCAGCCCAGGCCATTCCGTGATTTTGTGATGTCAGCAGGCATGTTGTCAGCTAACATGACCATGGAGGACAATGAGCAGTCTTTTTCAAGAATGTGTCAGTGGATCTCATTGTGGTTTGTTGTTTTTTTTTTTGTTTTTTTTTTTTGTTTGTTTTTTTGGTGGTTTTTTTGGTTTTTTTTTTTTTTTTTTTTTGTTTTTTTTTGTTTTGTGTTTTTGGTTTTTTTTTTTTTTTGATATCACATAGTCTTTTGGGCAGCAGAAATATTTCAAAGCTTACACTTCTCTGTAAGGGCTTTAGGGGAAGTAGCTGACACCCACCTGGGCATCTTCATGACTGAGAAAGGTATCTGTCTGATCTGTTAATACTCTTTGAACTTCAGACTCAGTCTAAATGAGATTTTACACACTTATTGAATGCATCTCATGGTACCCTTTTGTTCTCCCTTCTTGCAAAATACATGAAGAGAAGAAGATAGGAAGATGTTAAACATGTAAAGCTCATATTGCTCTGAGGCAAAGTGATACCCCCACCGCATGAAAATATTTTTAAAATCACCTGTTACATGACTTCATTAACAAAACTTCTGTCTGAGGAAGAAGACTTGCATTCCTAGTAAAAGTGTAGGGTGCAAATCCCTCAGGATTACCTAATCAAGAAGAATGAGAGTCAGATTTGATTTGCTTGAGCAACTGATGCTAATTACTTTAGACCTTTAAGGTATATTGCAAAGCTAATTATAAGAAAGCAAGTTTCTGGCAGCAAAAAAACTGCATGCCATTGGAATCAGTACTGACTTCATCAGTGACATCACAAATCTACAAATTAGGATTGTTAGTAAAGACATTTTAGGAAAGGACCAATTTACTCTATAGCCAACAGTTATGAAGTGCAACTATTTGTAAGCATACTTGGCTGCACGTTACTTTCAAATTATGTCACTTCCCAGCTTTAGCCTACAGATTCTCTATCTGAGAGCTATCTTTTAGTTCCTTTAATATTCTTTAGAGAAACCTTTTCTTTATTTAGACAACACTGCATCACTGGAGAGTTGTCTAAGTAACTGACCATAAAACAGAGAACCCATGGAAAACATCCCAATTTCCACACCCATCCACAGTATCTGATCACAGTTATATTTGGACTTGATGAAAATACATTTTAAAATGTAGATCTCTACAAGAGCATGCTAGAAGTTGCTAATGGTTGCCTTCTCCCACCTGTTCAGGAGGGATTGTGTATAGAGTTTTTTTTCCCTGCACTAATCTCTCTGATTTTAAGGCAGTTTTTGAAGATCCAGACACTTCAATCATCTTGAGGCTTCTTGTTGACTGGGGCGACTTGGCCTGTTTTTGAGTGTATTTACTCATTGATAGGAGAACTTACATACGTCAGAAGTGTCAGGGAAATTCTACTTGTAACTGCTCAGAAGTGGTGAGTTATGATCAAGGACTGATCTGGCATTGAGGGCAAGAAGGTGTTAAACTGGCTGGAAGCAGGAACGTTAGGGCACGTCACAAGTGAGCAGAGTTTTGTCTTGTAGCTATTCTGGAAAGGGAACTGCTCAGGAGCCACCATTGGGCAGCAGACCAGGCCTACGGGATGGACCCAGAGCTGGCTGAAGTGCCCCATGCTGATGCTCTCGGGACTGGTGCTGCAGATGCAAAGGTGCACAAAGACTCTGCTCACAATGCCTCTTTGCATACTCCATGTAGTACCAAGACTTTACTCAATGCATTGTTCATTTTGGGTTTTTTTATTTAAGCACAGAAGTATTTTTTAATTCGCCTTGAGGGATGCCACAAATATTTCCCAATAGTAGTCACAGTACTTTTTTCTTAAGAGTCATGAAGTCTATCTTGCAAATTTTTTTAATGCTTTCTACAGAATTTTGCTCTAAAGGCAATCTTTGAAATTCTTCTCAGGGAACTGATTGAGATGGTAATTTCACATGTTGGCTTAAAGCAGTGCAAACACAGAAGGCATGCTGCCAAGTAAATGCCCTCTCCATGTTAGCATGCAGAGCTGGGAAGTAGGGCAGGGAGTGAGGTTGCTCTTTTGGCAGCAGCATGGTCTTAAATCAGCCCAAGGTAGCCATGAAACTCCATGTAGTTCAAAGAGCTAGTGTATTAGTTTTCTTGCAGCATTCTGTTAAAACAGAAAAGAACTGAGGCCTTAGAGGTTCAGTCCCCTGTGTGGTCTTTACTGATCTGTCTCCTTCCTGAAACAACATCCTAAAATGTGAGCAATACATTTGTATTGTATTGAGCCCCTGCTTTAGTTTATTGACATTTATTGGTAGGATTGCATCTTGTGGCAGTTCTTTCTGGTAGCAAGCACTTGTCCAAGAGCCGGCTGATCTTTTATAAAAAATAAAGCTAGCTTGCATCTGTTCTTATTACTAACTAGCTGGTATGTCTTTCCTCTGAGTAGAAGGCTTACTGTAGCATAGCTTGAGTCCCTGCTGCCATTTTGGAAATCTCTAGCATATGATGCACAGTAGCTACTGATCTTTACTACACCCTCAATTTACCTGCTAAGTATCAATTTTGGGAAAGAGGTCTTACTCCTCTGAAAACTTAGGACACTTAACTCTTAGCATCCCAAAGTAAGACTGCTTGCCAGTCACATACTGTGAGTCCCCCATTAGAAAATTGAGGAGGGGTATATCTTTTGTGTTAAGACTGCTAAACTCTTTTTGCTTCCCTTCTTGTTGCAGTTTTTAAAAACAAGCATGGTACCTGTGACAACTGTCGTTACCTTCACTGACATGACCGACTGGCCAGAACCTCCACGAGGCCAGCCCCAAATGCACTGGAAACTCCCATTTGACATCTTTTTCCCATTCAAGGTAGCCCTGAATGTAGAAAGAACTTACAGGGGTGATCTGGCTGGGTATTTATTGTTGATTCTAATAATGTCTAGTATTTTCTGCTTTTGAAATAGATGGAGCCTGTATTTAAAGTGTGGTGAGTGAATTGATATATTCAGGATATGATGCAGATGATGGACTTTTATCTGTCACACACAAGGCAGACTCGTATGTCAGATGTACAGGAATGGAGTGTTTGTACTCCATGTCAAAGGGCTGAGACAGAACTAATTTCTCTGCTGCCAGCATTCTAGCTAGAGCCATCTTTCCAACATCTCCCTTTTTTGAGGCAGTGGGTCTGTTTTTACACTGTCCAAGTGAAGACAGTCTTTACTAGGTAATTTTTAAAGTCCGTTCCAAACATAACCCTCGTTTCTTTGGAAGACGTAATTTTAAATTTCAAAGCAGGAGCAATTTCAGAAGCCGGGGGCGGGGCGGGGCCGGAAGCGACGTGAGGCGGCGGTGACTGAGGCAGTGGGGAGCCGGGCTGCGCCGTGCAGAGCCAGGCGGGTGAGTGGGGACGTGCCGTGCTGAGCCGAGCCAGGCTGAGCAGCGGCAAGCTGAGCTGGCCACAGCAGCCTCGGCAGTGCCTGGAGCGGAGAAATTGGCTGGGCTGCGGGCGCGAGGTTGCGGCTCGGCTCGACCCGGCCCGGCCGGGCGGAGGTGGCAGAGGGAGCGCGGGGGTTCCTCCTCGGAGGGGCGGTCCCGTGCCCGAGTTGTGCCCGCCCTTCGTCGGTGGTGCCCGTTCCCCTTCCGCGTGGAGAACCGTGAGCGGCTGCGGTGTCGCTCGTGATAGAAGGCTGAGGGCTCTGGGGGGAAAGAAGTTAGCTCAGCCTTAGAACTGCCGCGGTGCACCGCACACCGCCGGTCTCTCGGACCCCGCAGACTCTCCAGGGCGGCACAGATTCGGGGTCGCTTTTTCTCGGCGGTCTCAGAGCGTTACTGCTGCGGGGAGTTACCGGCAGTGTGAAATCGCAGTTTGATCCCCCGCGGGCACCAGACGAACTGGTAAGAGCTGCACGGGCCTCATCCATCCGGAGATCTGTGAGAGCACAGCTGTTGCTCCTTAGAGGTTTCTTTTTCCTTGCCGGTGTCTTGTGTCTACTTACAAGATTCCTCCATGCCCAAAGAAAGTATTTAAACCCTCCTGACACTTGCATGACAGGTAACAGTCACTCCCTAGGTTTTGACCCGACTTTGTGATAAGCCTGTGTTCTTCACATACTGTTTCTTCACAGTAGACAAAACAGGATCAGATTAGAGGTTTTTTAAAGTAACCTGCTAGCTCTCTGGAAAGAGTAATCAAACTCTAGATAATGGAGACTTAAGCAAAGCTTACATGGTTTACCAGAATTGTTTGATAACTGTTTCTATATTATGAAGTCAAGAGTTTTAATTTTTCAAATGAAAAATAACTCAAATATTTCCATACGCTTATAAAAATTTTCCACATGCTTAAGCCTGTGTCGATGCTGTACCCTAAAATTGATGGATACTTAGAGTGTTTACCTTCTTCCCAGATTTGTTCTTGAGGATACTGAGAAGAAATTTACGAAGGGTTAAAATAAACTTTTCTTCTTTTCTGCTCTGTAGTAAAGTATTTATGTTTAGTCACTTTGGAAACAATATTACCTGTTCCATATTTGTGTCAGTAAATATTTTTTGTTTTGCAAACTGCTTTGCTGATTTATTTTTTTGCTGTACTTCCTTGCTCTTCTAAGCTACTGTTTTGTCACGATTGTCATAAAAATTGTGTTCAATAGCACAGAAAGCATCTTTCAGGCTTAGCTTCAGTAATTCTTCAGCTGTTCTTAATGCATGTTGTCTTACTAGGAATACAAAAACAATGGTATTTTTATGGTTTTCTGCAGCATCTGGGGAAGAAAACATCTGAGAGTCATTGCACACGATACTCTGAAAAGTCAGTTCAAGATGTAGTGAAAAAAAAAGTAAATAGAATCGTAGAAATTATAACTTAAGGAATTAAATGCAGAATAGAAGACCATATTATGCCAGTATATTAATCCTTTCTTCCTCCAAATTTGAGTACTTTGTTCTCTACTGCCGTTCCAGACTCTCCCTTGGCTAGCATGCAGCACTGTGTTTGGGGTAATCAAGGAGGAAGAGCAGTGGAGATCATTACATATATATATGAAATAGCCTTGATGTAAGGAAAGCAAGAACATCCTATGCTGATGTCTTAGTGGCAGTGTAGTCATTGTTGTGCTTCTCTCTTTCTGGTGCTAATATATTCACCTGTATAGATGGGTGGGTCAGTTAGTCTCTGACCAGAATATAACCATGATCAAGCTGTCTTGCTTGGGGACAGGAATTGCAGCTTTGATCAAAAGGGGTGGCAAAACTGGTGCACCTCTGGTGCTAGAATTGTTCAGGGACAAGTCGAGCATGACAGCAGATGGAGGAATGAGGAGGTAGGTGCACTGCAAGTCTGTAAAAGTCATCAGTGGTATGAAGATGAATAACCCCAGTTTCCACAAAGTTGGAAACTAGGAGAGTATTCAACTGGTTTTGATTGCTTTCTTGTCCTACCCATGTACTTTATCTGGGCATCTGACAGACTGTTGTTCTACCTGTGAGTTTTGTTTTATTTTATTTGTTTACCTAAGTGATGGCTGGCAATTGTACAACCTTCATTTGATGGATGTAGGGAAACTGGAACAGAACTGGGATGCTAGTTGTATCATCTTTACCTTAACAGCTGGTGCAACCTGATGTTTTGCTGCTCTGTGCTCAACAGGCGGTAGAAGAAAGTAGCAAGATTTGATTGATGCAAGAGTAAAGAGATGTTAGGAAGAAGGAAATGCTTGAAAGATGCTAATTAATCCTATCTTGAAGTTTATTAGTGGTTTAATCATGCTTGATTAAATTAACCTGTCCTTATGTTCTTCACTTAGTAAATTTGATTAAAGCAGATACTCTGTGTGATTTTTTTCCTCTTTTTTTGTCTTATTAATTAGCTGGGGAATAAAATATTTGCACAGAGATGTACTCGTGTTTCTTGCAATTATGTCTGGGATGCAGGTAGGTGGACTGAAGTATGTGTGCCTACACATATGGTTATTACCATCAGGATAGTTCTATGCTTTTTCTTGAAGATGGAGCTCTCTTTAGGATTACTGAAGGTTCACTACCTTTAACTGTCTGAAACTGCAGTTTTACATTGCTCACTTCTTAGTATGCTTGCAAAGTACACTAAGGTAAGTAACTGCTGACCACATAGGAAATCTAGGATTCCCTGCCACTAACAAGGGTCCTTCCATAAAAACTACTAGTTTCATGTGGCAAATGAAAGTACTGATTTATTTTGTATGCATTTTCTCTTAACAATTTGATACCTATTTGAGTATCTGAAAAAGAAAAGCAGCTACTCAGTATGTGCAATGGTTATGGGGAACCTGTTGCTTTTTGTTTGGAAGCACATTTTATAGAAGTTGCACATGCTAAAAATTGGCCAGGTGAGCTTAAAATGAGAGCATTTCCATTTCTTGTTAGCTTTTCAAAATGAATCACAGAATCACAGAATATTCTGTGTTGCAAGGGACCTACAAGGATCAGCAAAGTCCACTACCTAAAAGGCTTGTCTTAATACAAAAAAAAAAAAAAAAAAAAAAATCAACCGTTGTGATATACCTTTAGTTACCATTCTGATTTTTTTGTGAGTGACCAGCATTCTGGTGTTGTCATTGGTTTTATTCTGCAACTGCTAGTAATTGGAGCGGGAGGAGGGGAGAGCAGAGCTTGCATGCATTATGATGATTAAACCAAATTCCACTTCTGGCAAAGTAAAGATCTCCAAATCTCACTTCTAACAAGGTGATGACCTTATTTTTGGGGTATGTTTTTTTTGTTTGAGGTTTTGGAGGGGGTGGGGCAGGGGAGAAGGATGGGGAGGATTTGTGGTTTTAGTATTTTTTATTCTTTGTAGCGGGAGCTGGGGGAGTTGTTTAATTTCCCTTGTTTGGAGAGAGCGATATGTTAATGTCAGATGATTGTGAGTTGGATTTTCTGTTAATTCTTGAGACACTGAAGTTTTTCCAGATGTCTTGAATTCCGCTTCCCACCACTTGAATAGTCTTCATTCTTTGTGAAGTTTTCTCCACAATTTTGAGACCTTCATTTAAGATTGTTTCCTGATCCCAGAAGGTGATGTTAGCAATTTAAAAAAACAAAACTGAACTAAAAAATAAACAGATAAACAAAAGTAGCCCACAGAACAACTCCCTTGCAGCAATATGCAAATTGATACTGTTGGAAGTTGTTTGAATTCTAATAGGAATATAACAGTGGTAATATAGGTGAGGACAGAAAACAGTATAACTATTGTCCGAGTTAAACTGGGGGACTTTTGTGGATTTGGTGGTGTCTTTGAAGATGAAAAACTGTAGATTTGTGCTTTCTACCAATTGCAGTGATGAGTGCTTGAAGATGACATTGAGTTGGGCAGGAGTGTTTATCTGCTGTTGTGCAGGAAGGCTCTCCAGAAGGATCTGGATAGGCTGGATTGATGGGCCAAGGCCAGTGGTATGAGGGTCAACAAACTGAAGTGGAGGTCCTGCCTGTGGGTGACAACAGCCCCATGGAGTGCTTCAGGCTGGGAAAGAATGACAGGAAGGGCAGGGTGTGCTGGTCGACTGGCTGAATATGAGCCCAGGTGACAAAGAACACCAATGGCATCTGGCTTGTATCAGCCATGGTGTGGCCACATGCCCAGGGTAGTGACCATTGCCCTTCACTGGACACTGGTGAGGCCTGCAGCTTTAATTCTAAAGTCAGTTTTGGGGCTTTTCACTGTAATAAGGATAGTGAGGGACTAGAGTGTGTCCAGAGAAGGGAATGGAGCTGGGGAAGGGTGTGGACCACAAGTCTCATGAGGAGCAGCTGAGGTAGCTGAGAAGATTCAGCCTGAAGAAAAGGAGGCTCAGGGGAAAACCTTCTTGCTCTGTACCATCCTCCCTGACAGGAGGTTGCAGCCAGGTGGGAGTCTGGCTCTGTTCCCCAGGAATCAGTGTCAGGATGACAGGATGAATGAAAAAGGCCTCAAGAAGTGCCAAGGGAGGTTTAGGTTGGATATTAGGAAAAACGTCTTCACAGAAAGGGTGGTCAGGCGCTGGCACCCTTTCACTGCTCACAGCAGTGGTAGAGTCACCATCCCTGGAGGGATCTACAGCACTCGGCAGTGCCTGTGGCAGCTGACAGTGCTTTTCCTGGCTGTGTAGATGTGACACTTAGGGTTGGATTAGGGCCACCACAGTTGCGGATTGGCTGCATCCACTGCAGGCACGGATTGGTGGACTTGATGGCCTTAGTCTTGTGGTTGCACTCAATGATCTTAAAGGTGTTTTCCAAATTCCTAAATGTGTGCAGGTCACACCTACTGTGTGCAGCTCTGGTGCCATAACATTAGGGAGATATAGAGCTATTGGAGAGCGTCCAAAAGAGGGCTACAAAGATGGTAACAGGTCTCCAGGGAAAGCCATACCAGGAGCTGTTGAGGGCACTTACCTTGTTCAGTCTGGAGGAGTCTGAGGGGAGACATCATTGCACTCTGCAGCTTCCTCCCAACCTCCCAATTGGAGGGACAAGACAATGAGCTCTGCTCTCTGTGACCAGTGTCAGGACCTGAGGAAACTGCTGGAGCTGTGTCAAGGGAGGTTTAGGTTGGACATCAGGAAAAGGTTCTTCCCCTAGAAGGTGGTCGGGCACTGGTCATGGGCCCAAGGCTGACAGAGCTCAAGAAGCATTTGGACAACTCTCAGGTGTGTGGTGTGATGGTTGGGGCTCTCCTGTGCAGGAGCTGGACTTGATGATCCCTGTGGGTCCTTCAGTGCTCAGGATATTCTGTGGTTCTAAATTACCCCGATTTTCTTAATTTAGAAGTGAATTCAAATGTGATATGGGAGGTAAGTGGAGAGTAAAGCCAGCACTCTTGCACTTGTGAAGAGGTTTGGGCTGCAGTGGAGAAAAGAAAGAATGTAAATGGCCTAAGGAGCTAAAGCCAGTCTCAGAAGATTGGCTGCAGATCCCCTTAATCTGCTGTGTACCAGACTGCAGAGACTGCAGACTGTGAGAACGAGGAGAATCCAGGTTAAGGGAGGCCGCTGTGGGAGATGGCTCAGCAGCTTGTGCTCTGGGTAGGGCTGTCTGAACTAGTCTGGGGCTAGACTAAACAGTTGTTAATGCTGTAACTTACAAAGGCCAGGATTTTGTGCTGCAACGTGGAGTGGAATTACATCATCTACCGGTAGCGCCGGGGGGAAGGAGGGCGGGCAGGGACGGCGAGCCGGCGGTCGCTGACGTGACGTGGCTGCTGCCGCCGCGGCCGCGGATTGGCTGCGGCCGAGGCCGCTCCGGGCGGGGATTGGCTGCGGAGAGTCAGCGGGGCCGCGGCGGCGGGAGCGCGCCCGTGGGTGGCCCTGGTCCCCGCGCGTGCTCTCCGTGGGCGCACGGAGGTCCGAGAGACCCGCGCGGCCCCTCGGGCACCGCTCCGCAGGGAAGCCGCCGAGGGCCCGGCCCTGCCGCCAGTGCTGCTACTGTACAGCCCCTCTTTTGCTGCAGAACTCAGTTATAGGCTGGATCTGGCAGAATGGACTAACACAGGCTGTGAAGCACTGGGAAGGGTTCCGAGGCCAGGACAAGGTGCTGCTTTGCCGCGCCAGGCAGTACTGCCGTGACCGCACTGTACTACTGGGATGCGTTCTTGAGAGAAAGGAATCGCATGGTACTTGCTGCTTTGAATTGCCGCTTCTCTGCTCGTATACCATCTGCAGAACCCGGGTGAACCTATATGCGTGCTGCTCTAAAGACCATTTATTTAAAGTTTTCATTTATTTTCGTCAGTTCTTCTGAACTGGCTTCCCTCTGGGAATGTTTCTAGGGTTAAAGTATCGGCGAAGAGCTGCAGAGCGGATTTTTTTTTTTTTTTTCCCTTGCAGAAGTTGCAGTTGGTAATGTAATGAAGCGGTTTAAATAGTAAAAGCCTCTGAATGTTACCGAGAACTTAAAATTTGTGTTGTGGGAAAGACTTACTTCATAGAAATTGTGTGCATTTCCATTGAATTTGATTTATCTCTGTTTCTATGCTTAAGTGTTTTGCAAAATAGTTCTATTGATCAGTTTGACTTCCAGATTTTTTCACTTGTGGAATGTCTTAATGCTCAGATATTTGCCTTTATATCTAAAACTATGAAAACAGTTTATTTAGTTTAATCAGTTCACTAAAAGTAATTGTGAACATGCTATGACTCTGCAGCCAACAGACTGAACAGAGTTATAGACTCTGGTTTTTCAAGGCACATATTTTAGAATTTGAGATCGCTGATTGCTTTGGAAGGGTGACTGAGTCTCTTTACACTGATCTGCAACAGCATCTAAATGTACTGTGCTACTTAACAGCTGTTTTTAGGATAATAAATACAAGAAAGCTAGGTCATGGTATTGCTTTCTATGAGCAATAATACAAGGACAACTTTCATTATTTAAAAAGATAATAGGAAAATGATATTGTTAAAGGTCATGTTTGGAGACTAGTTTGGAAGAATTAGGTTTTTCTGGTAGTGGAAAAAAAGCTGATGCTAGAGGAATACCTGAATAATGCATTTTGCTTTTTTTTATTGCTTCCTCTAAGTAAGGCAGGAAAGTTTTGGTTTTTTTAAAGAAATTATTTCTAATTATACACCTTTTTTTATTTTTTTGTCACTGAATATCAGAACCCTTCTAGCTATGGAAGTGGTGGAAATGTGAGTGGAATGGAAAATGAGGATTGAAATTAACTTTAAATCCTTGACTGAGTGAGAGGAGAGGAGGAGTTTGATTAGCCCGAAAGAAAGCCTGTAGTTTACATCATACCATAAACTTGTGCTCTGTCTGTGCTTTCTGGCAGCATCCATTTCCATTTCACATACTGATACATGCTGCTATTCTAAGCTCTATTTTCTTGTTAACTTGCTCTCCTTGCCTTCTCTCACAACCTGGTTTCAAAAACTTGCTATATTTTATAATCTTTTTCCTTCAAAAGATCCACACTGACAGTTCTCACTCTTCATTGTCCGCCTGCTTTTAGCAAAGTTGTCTCCGGCAAAGGGAAACGGGAGACAGTCTTCCAGAAGGACAAGGTTGCTCTTAGTTGCAAGCAGCCTGTAGTGAGAATGTGAAGTCGTTCTCCAGCAGATCAGTAGGAGCAGCCAAGGAGATGGCACAGTTTGATCTGGCCAGTGTGGGTCTGTATTCTGTGACAGCGAAGTGCCAGGTGGAGGTTATTACTATAGCAGGAGTTGAAGGTCTGAAAGGAGAGGTAAGAGGAGGTGTCTGGAGGTGAAACTTCAGGTAGCGTGCCTGTTTCTGTCCATTAAGGGACATAGTCTGTAGAGGGAGCTGAAAGGGACCGGGCAGTTCTACTAAGGGTATTTGTGGTGGAAGGGGGTCTGGATAAAGAACCTGGTGTTTGCCACCTCATGTCAGGAGCTGCTGGATCTCTAGCATCTCTCTGAGACCCATCTAAGACCCCCTTGAGACACCCAGTGTCTAACAGAAGGGGTCAAGGTGAGCTTCAAGGTGGAAGGCTAAAACATAAATAGTGGGAATTGTGCAACCCCAGAGGCAGGCGCATGAGGTGCCTGGTAAGGGTTCAAAGGGGGAATGTCTAGGTACTACTGTTCCAGCTTTAAGCTTACCCTGTTAAGAGAAGAGAACTTTGACTACTTGCTTAGTTGCATGATCTGCTCAGAGTCCTTTGTCTGCCTTATCCTGGCAGCGGCCAATATTGCCATTTCACATGAAATACAGAACTGGAGGGACATTGCAGATTAATGTTATTAAAATGCCATGCAATGTAAGCTCTACTAGACAAAAACAGGAGGAACATTATCTACTGGTGGCTGCCTTGTCTAATTTAGACGTATATTTTGGTAATGATTATAATGAGGGATAATAGTACACTGATGCAGGGTAATAAGGCCTCTTCAAGTGTTCATGTACACGTATGCCAGATCTGTCAGTGCTGTAAATGTCCTGGTATTTGTAATAGCAGTCTTCCAGTGCAGATACTATAAGGTCTTCTTGTCCTCTTTTCAATGCTTTCTCTGTACCGTAGTTTGTGCAGTTTTGTTTGCTTTATTTCAGTGGTGCTGGAAAATGGATTGAAAGGAAGCAAAGTTTTGTAGAAAGGGGAAGGAGAGGTTTTGTGGTTTAAATACTGTCTGGGAGAACTGGATTCTTCTTAATCTTGTTTGTTTCCATGGTGAGACTAGATGCATTACTTGAACTAGACCTGTCATAGGAGATGGCTAATTGTGTATCCCTTGTTTGTTGTGTACTTGCTCTAGTGAATCTTAGAAGAATCCTGAGTGTTTAAAGGTTCAGTCAAGGGAAGCTAATGCCAAGTGCTTGGAAATTTATGTCTTTACTTGTAATCGTAGATCAGATCTTGTAATTTGATAGTGCTCAGGTAAAAGTGAATGAGCATATTTCCCATACTGAATAGGGCTGAGATTCATGAGAAGTATAGCAGATGCTCTGTTGTGAGGTGTACAGAGAAGTCTGTATGATACAACCTCTCTACTTTTATCTTTTTCTTACAAGCTTCTCCATGAAAAAAGTATTACTTTTCTCTATTGTAGGTACATTCACTGATAGTGTTTTCCCTTCTCAGGGAGCCATGTTTTATTCTTTACCTTTAATAAAGATCTGGCAGCAGGTAAGGAAGAGGGGCCTTCAGTTCTTCTATATTATAATCCCTGTGCAAATTCTGCAAAATGAAGAGTGGGCACGAGGAAATTGTATTAAGATGGTGCAGGAAAAGAGGAGTTGGACTGAGGGAGTGGGTGAGAAGAGAAATATAGATGGAAAGTCATTGCTATTTAACCAGTTTTCCCCCTTCCTCCCTTCGTTTTAACTTGCAGATATCCTTGATTTGCAGAAGGCATCTCAAAATGTTGTGTCGAGCTGCTCTGAGCCCTCTTGTCCGTTCCCCTGGATGGTGCTTTGTGTCACCGCCACATGCCATCGCAGCCATTTCCCGTTTATGTATGTATGAGAGAAAGCACACATTTCTAAAATGTTGGTCAGTATGTGTCTGAGCATGCCTCTGCTCTTTCCTGTGTTGAAAGGAAAACCATCTCATTAACATAATTCAAAGCTTACAACCTCTGAAGTGAACTGTAGTTGAAGCTCTACTTTCTCAGTGTTATTTTCTCCCTTAACTCAATAATATTCAGCTGGATGTCTATGTATTTTTCATTCTGACATACATTTCAAGGAAAAAAAAAAAAGTTGTAAAAGTATTGCTGCTGTAAAACCTTATTTCAACCTCATACATGCCTGAAAAACAAGATCTGATTGTGTCTGCTCCCCATCTGCATTTTCAGATCTCTTGAGTAAAGCAAAGATCAAAACTCAAATTTACTTGGATTAAATTCAAGTGGAAAGATAAGTGCAGGAAACTTTGGTGTAAATACATAGGTGCCCTGTAAATAGTTCTTCCCTGAAAAAGTAATGTAAGAGATCCATTCAGTGTCTGCTTGATTAGTGGTCTGAAATACAAAAAGCAAGGATAGATAAACTCTCTTAGATCAAAAGAGTAGCTGTTTACCATTGCATGCAAGATTAATTTCCCACTGGTCTGTGTATTAACAGTTCTCTTTTATTAATAACTAAATAAATTAGATGTTAAAATCTTGAAAATTCTAAACTTTTTATTTATGAGCTCTGTTGACTTCTGTATTTGTAACGTTTCTAAGTATTGCTCATTTTCTGAAGTCAATAATTTTCACAGTGCTACCTGTGAGAAGTTTGTTCCCAAGTATTGACAGTATCCAGAAGTGGAGCAATTCTGTCACTTCATCAGTTGTGATCTAAAGCTGGAGTAATCATTTATCAGAGGGATTTTTTTTTTTCTTCTTCGCTGTTTTCTGGTTGTTCTCCATGTTTTTTTTTCTGTTCTGTTCAACTTGTGTATTTTGAAATTCTGCTTCTTTACTCTTGAGAAGCAAGCCTTGTGCAAGCTACACAGTGAAGGATCTGCAATGCCAAATACTTAAGTATGTGTCCCTTTCTTTATTAAGGAAGTGTTGATAGGTATGAGATATAAAAACTGGAATCCCTTAAGCCGTTAAGCCTGCTCGTCCAAAACCTGGACTGGATGGCTATGTCAGTTCCTCCCTAATTGCATGTGGAGCAAGTTAATGGGCTTGCATCTCCAGAAATGTTTTGCATGTGTAATGGGGGAGCTGATTTCACATCTCAGTCCAATGTAAAATAATTAAAAAAGGTAGAATTATGTGGCCATAGAGCAAGATTAATGATTCGGACTTTAGTGGGGAAGAATTGAATTCTCTGCTTGTTCTAGAACTGTGGTCTTTTCCCTTATTTTTCTTTTAAAAAGTAAATGGTTTCTTTTCAGATACTGGCTAGCTCTCAACAGCTACCTTCTTGGAACCTTCTAAACCCTGAAGCCAAGAGACCTGGAAATAAACTCCTTTCTGATTATACTGTGTAGGTTAGGCAAATACTAAATAGTAAGGTGTAATGTTCACTGATTTGTAAAGATGAGTCTGCATCTTCAGATGATACATTGGTTAGGATTGACTAGAATAGAATAGTTAGTTGTAAGACACTTAGAATGGTCAGCTAGTCCCACAGCCTGATGCTTCAGGACTGCCCAAAGCTAAAGCACACTATGGGCATTGTCCAAATGCCTCCTGAACATTGACAGGCTTGGAGCACAAACACATCTTCAAGAGGCCTGTTCAAGGGCTTGAACACCACCATGTCACCCATGTCACTATGTGACTTTGAGTTTGTATATCTGTCACGCCCCTTCATTTTCCCTAGTTGATCAAAAATACCTGGCTTAGAGATGTTGTAAAAGCTGTGTTTCTTTTCTAAAAATCAGGCTTTTTGTGCTACTTTAGGCAGGAAAACTCTTAAATTTTATCTAATGAGGCAAGGCAAAGGAGATTGTTTTTAAACTAGTCCTTGAGATGTGAGCTATATAGGCTCTTTTACAGTGTCTTTCAGTTTGGTCTTCTAGATTCCCAGAGTCAGCTCTGATGCATGGGATATTGCCTTCTATTCCTTAGGGATGATAAATGCTGCTCAGATACTCCTGTTTCTCACTTTGTTTTGGTGAATTGAAAGCTAGCTTCTCATTCCCAGTTACTGGGAAGTGTGTATTGTGAAGGGTCAAAAATCTGAATGAAACGCTTAAAACTGGGTTTTTCCTTTCTTTCTTTATCCACAGATCTCCCTTGCCATAACCAAAGATTAAGGAATGAATCCGTCCGTTGTTGGAGCAACATTCCATTTATCACTGTGCCACTCAGCCGTGCACATGGAAAATCATTTGCACACCGCAGTGAGCTGAAGCATGCAAAACGGATTGTAGTAAAGCTGGGTAGTGCTGTTGTTACTCGAGGGGATGAGTGTGGCTTAGCCCTTGGGAGGCTGGCTTCTATTGTAGAGCAGGTAATTCTGTGACTGAACATTTGTGTTAACTTCAGGTACTCAGTGATTGTTGAATGCTACAGAAGATTGTAGTAAACCATCATAAAATACTGATACTCTTTAAAACAGTGTGTTAGCCTTTCCCTTTTCAATCCCTTATGCTGCAGTGCTATAAACCACGTAATTCAGTAAATTTTTTTTGAAGGTGTGGTGGGTTGATCCTGACTATCAGCTAAGCATCCACACAGATTCTTATTTGCTCCCCTCACCTGTGCCCCACCACCAGTGGGATTGGGAAGAAAGTGGGAAGAGTGAAAGTAAGAAAATTCATGGGTTGAAATAAAGGTAGTTTAATAAGTCAAGGAGAGAGGAAAAGAAATCTGTGATGGCAATCGCTACCTCACACAAGCAGACCAATGCCCCACTAGTTCTTGAGTGATGGCCGCCTTGGAAGACAGCCTCTTGCATCTTGCTATTCTGCAGCTCTATTACTGTGTGTGACATTATATGGTGTGAAAAGTCCCTTTGGCCAGTTTAAGGTCAGCTATCTCTGAACTTTGTGCCCAGCTGCTAGCCTACCTGCTGGGATCGGACATAGTGGAACAAGGAAGGCCTTGATGACTGTGCTAGTGCTGCTCCTCATGGGGGAAAGAAAAGGCTTCAATGCTGTGCAAGCACTATTTAGCAATAGGCAAAACATTGGAATGTTACCAAAACTGTTTTAGAACTGAAATCTGAAACACAGTATCATACAGACCCCTATAAAGAATGTAACTCCATCTTCGCCAAACCCAGTATAGAGGGAGAGATTTGCACAGTGATATTTTTGTGCAATAAGTAAAACATGGCTGGGGCATTAGTTGTCTCTAGTGGGAAGGTAGCACTGAAGTATGTGAACTCTGCAAAATGAGTCAACCCTTCTTGATCACCTGAGCATTAGCAGAGTTCCTCCAGAGAAAAGCCTGAAACCTCCTTCCTTGTAGGAAAAACTCATGGGATCAACTCATGTATTTCTTCTCCAAAATGAAAGGGTTATCTTGGTGAGCAGTGGACGTGTGTCCCTTCTGGGAAGTAAACCTAATATATTAAATTAATGTAAGATATTTAGCTTTGTGGCTTTGAAAGGAATCTGGCCAGATACATGTAAGGAGGAAGTAATCAAAAGCTTTACTATTGGGAGTTGGCCTCTTTACTTCTAGAATTCAAAGTTACTCTATAATGGTAGCTTTGGGAATGAATGGATTCAAGCATTTTTCTGTCACAAAAGCTAGTATTGTGAAAAGAAGGTTTGTAAGAAGTTATAGATTGCATGCAGTCCTTGGCATAGCTTCCAAGTGGCTAGGAATGTGTGCAGAAGTATCATGAAGGGTGATTGCCTTGCTTTGCACATCCACAGAGAAATCAAAATGCTTGTGTCAGTAGGAATTGGTGAGCATAAGGATATAGTAGCCAGGACTGTTTTGCTCTCACTGATCATATGCTAGGCCCTATTTCTGATTTCCTGTACTTACAGGTCTCAATGCTGCAAAATCAGGGCCGAGAGATGATGATTGTCACCAGTGGGGCTGTAGCTTTTGGAAAGCAGCGGTTGCGTCATGAGATCTTGCTTTCTCAGAGTGTGAGGCAAGCACTTCATTCAGGCCAGAGTCAGCTAAAAGATATGGTGAGAGGCTGGTGGCACTCCTGCTTTTCCTTGAGTGGTGGGTTCTTCCTGTTCAAGTCATTGCCTGACAGCTGCTCTTTGTCTTTGTAGGCTATTCCGGTCTTGGAGGCCCGCGCCTGTGCAGCAGCTGGACAGAGTGGACTAATGGCTCTGTATGAGGCCATGTTTACACAGTACAGCATCTGTGCAGCTCAAGTAAGGCACTCCTTCTTTCCTAGATTGACTTGCTACTTTGGGAGCTTATTATTGTTGCATAAATGGTAGCTTATACAAGAGTGCCTTGCTAAATGTTTCTCAAACTGAGTTATTTGTTGTCAAGATACAATGAATGTGCTTTTTCTTTTTGGAGTTCAGGTGTGTTCTGCTCTTTTATAGGCAGGGAGAGTCTGTTAAGATCTCTTGACAAAAGCTAAAGTTGATGGTCCAAAGGGAGGGTTTAAAAACTGCAAGTGGCTAAACTGCAACACGTTCTGTAAAGCTGACAGAAGTGCATATCTACACTTCAGAACTTGTTGTCTATCTCCTCTTCGAACCTTTCCAGCTTGTGGATGATGGTATCCCTGGCCTGGGTCTTACACTGAAGGCTGCAACTGTATCAGTTGAACTACTCTTAAACAGGCTTTGCTTATCTTAGATACGCTGAAAATACAGAATTGCTTTAACTGTAAGGCCTTAGTTGTTTAGACACTTTTAACAAATTCAGGAGCCTAGTATGAAGCCTTCTTGGAGGAACTTCTTACTGAAATATGGTAGAGCCGATATGGCCAAATTGTTTATAATATAGCTAAAATCACTATAGGTCATGCTGGATTGTAATCTTGTTCAAATCTGTAGATAACTATCATTCCTTTGATATAGAATAATTAATTGCCCATGCCAGAAAACTTAGCATACACATTGATTCCAAGTGCTATTGTACATTTGAGTGGTGGAGTTGTTTGCTTAGTGTTCTCAAATGTCCAATGACAGAGTAAAAACAAAAAAAAAATCTCTCCAGAGCAGACATTGAGGGTGTTTTTTGTCTTAAAACACCGAAAGAAAGGGGTGCTATCTGTGTGCAGGAGGCAAGATTATTTCAGAAGAGCAAGTGACTTTTAGTGAGTGGAAGAAAAGTCTTGATATAAAGCATCTCTTCTGCTCGCTACAAGTAGGAACATTAAAGTGGGAGGAAAAACTGGAAAGGCAGAGTCTTGAGCAATCTGTTGAATTGTCTAGGGTCTTAGTAGTTATCATAAGCATCTATGTTCTGATTACGGTCTTGTTTTCCAAGTTCATTCTTGGAGTGTGTGACCTACCTGCTTGAGATAGGCTCTTACAGGCTTCAGTGGAATAAACCTGACAATACTGTGGAAAGAATATTTCTCACTCCTATTCTATATCTTTTAAATGTGGCTTTTGTTTCTTTAGTGACCTAAAAGGCATGACTGCTCTGTTATTACATGTCAATACATAAGTTTATATTATGTTCTTATAGGAAAGGCTAAGTAGTTTCTTTCTTCCTTCTAGATTTTAGTCACCAATCTGGATTTCCATGATGAGCAGAAGCGTCGCAACTTAAATGGAACATTACATGAGCTTTTAAGGATGAATATTGTCCCTATAATTAACACTAATGATGCAGTTGTTCCACCTCCAGAGCCAAACAGTGATCTGCAGGGGGTAAATGTGGGTAAAGTATAGCAATGGAGGGGGGGTCCTGCTTGCAAATGGTGCAGCGCTAATGTGTATTGACTAATGCTGTAACAGGGGACCTCTGAAATCTAGAGCAGAGAAACAAAGATACAAAATTAGTATGTGGACAGAGAGTACTGAAATACTGTGTTGACTTGTCTGTATTTGGCATGATACAGTGTTGTGGGGTGAAACCAGGGCAAATATTGTCTGCTTTACCAAAAGCAAGCATGCCTCTGCAGGTCATCTAATCCAGCACCCCTTCTTAAAGCAGCGTCAGATAGTGCCTCTTGCCCTGTCACTGGGCACTAAAGTGGGGAATGCAAGTACTGATGACACTGCTTGTCATTTGGATACCACTTTACTGAAATATATGTACTTTCACACAAAGATCACCTTTGAAGTTTCCAGTGGGTGTAAAAAAAGTAGCTCAGAAGGACTTGTTAGTGCTGAGGTAAATTGCTTTTTTATGTTGGCACCAAAGATTTCTTAGTTCTTCACACTATTTACTGCTTCTGATATGCATGTGTATTGCAGGTAATTAGTGTGAAGGATAACGACAGTCTGGCAGCACGACTGGCTGTAGAAATGAAAACTGATCTCCTGATTGTTCTTTCAGATGTAGAAGGTTTGTGAGTAATTGCTTTAATTTCTGGTTTTAGTGAAGCACATCAGATTGTCAAACCAACCAACCTCTTTTCCTGTTTTGCTGATTCTTCAGTTCATTTGTTTTACAAGGACAATTGCAATGTACTAAAATAACTCCTTAAGGCCTATACCCAATGTTGATGCTGTGGCATAAAGCAAACACTGTCTGACACTGTTGAATCTGGATGAGTGAGAATGCATGCGAACCTGAGACCTGTTCCAGATTCCAGAATACTACATGTAATCTGGTACTTCTCCTAGCTTCTCAGAGATGTATGATAGTCAGGAATAGTATGCAGGATAAAAGCTATGTGTCTTGAATCAGGAGTATAAACCAAATACTATTCTACAATAGTTTGTTTCTTCTGGCAGCAGGTTCTGTCAGTGAATTATCAGTGTATTACAAGTCCTGGTCATTGCTTTCCAGGTACCCGGGTCTTGCTAGCTTTTTCTGTCTCACTTACTTTTGGCTTACATTGCTCTGGTCTTCTGAGCTGTGTTGTTGCGACATAATTCTGTCACCTATGGATGTTGAAACTTCCTTTTCTAGAGAGAGGAGGCAGTAAGGGTACAGTTTCAGATCAATGCAGTCCACATCACCTTAAGTCACATATTCTTTCATCTGCTCCTGCTGGGTTTCTTTCAGTAGATCCTGGCCTTCAGCACATGCTTGAGGCCCTGAGGAGGAAAGAGGTGTCTTTCTATAAGCACTGTTTATTTTAGCAGATGCAGCTGGGTTTCATTCTATTCTAGCTGCTTAATTCCATTCGAGCTGGTTAATTCTAGTCAAAATTACTGTCTTAGAACAACTCATAAAAGCAATTGTCAGAAGAGTTTGTAAAAAAACCCAAAACCAGCACACCTTTCCTCCAAGCTTATTCATTCAATGTGACAGCTTGTTTATGGAGAGATGTCCTCTACTTCGCAAGCTATCAAGGATGGGCACAGAGAGACTGCACTTGTGCTCTCTAGTTTGTTGTGGCAGTATTTGTGCACATAGAATTTCTGGGAAGTGTTGTGGTAGAGCTGAAGTTTAGTATGTTGGATAAACTGAAGTGTCATTCAACTCCAAGCATAGTGACATTAAATTACTTGATTTTTAAAAATGCTAATAAGAGTATGTCTCTGTAGTGTTGTGTTCCTTCTTAGTAGAATTCAATAGTTACCATTTTTACATGTTTCTGAATTGCCTGTTTTCTCACTGTGCAATCCACCTTTCAAGAATATCATCTGAGTCTTTGGTGAGAAGGACTATTCTTTGCCAGTTCAGTTGAGGCTTTGTGTATTTAAGGCCTGATTTTTAACAACTGAAAGCTGCAAACTGTCTCAAACCTCAATCAAATGTCATTACCTCCCAGCTTACTTGCTGCTATTCAGTATGTGGGCTTTTGGCTTCTTATTTTTAGGCTTTCAATAAACCTATACCTTTTGGGTCTGCCAGTTAAGAATTTTGTGCTTTTCGTTTCCCACAAAAAGAAGGGTTCAGTGGAAATTTTCAATCCTATAAAGTGGAACACAGCTTTATAGCCTCATGTTCGTTGCTTTTGTTGGTTTCTCTTTTTTTCCTTTTTTCATGGGCGAGCTTTCAACATGAGGGTATATAACTGATTTTTATGATTTATTTCAGGACTTTTTGACAGCCCTCCAGGGTCTGATGACGCAAAGCTTATTGACATATTCTACCCAGGAGACCAGCAGTCTGTAACATTTGGAACCAAATCCCGAGTGGGAATGGGTGGCATGGAAGCCAAGGTAGAAATATGGAACATTTGCTTCATAACTGGGAAGGAGAGGGAGCTACATGAGATAATTGTGCTTTGTGCTGCTGTTCAGATGGATCTTGGCAGGCTGCAGGAATGGGCAGACAGGAACCTTAGGAGTTCAATAAAAGGAAATGCTGAGTATTATGCCTAGGGACACTGGTATGGGCTGAAGAACTGACTGCCTTGAATGCAGGTTCAGTGAAAAGGGCATAGAGGTCCTGGTAGACACCAAATGTAATGTACACCAACAATATGGCCTTAGGGCAAAGCAGGCCGGCAGTGTCCAGGGTTGTATGGAAAAGAACATAGCCAGCAGGTTGAGGAAGATGTTCACTTTCATCTACTCAGCACTAGTGAAACCACATCTGTAGAGTTGTGTCTGGTTCTAGATACTGCAGTACAGGAAGGACATGGCATGCTACAGTGAAACCAGCAGAGAGCCATAAACATGATTAAAGAATTGGAGCACTGTCACATTAAGAGAGGCTGAGAGCTAGGATTGTTTACACTGGAAAAGAGAAGGTTTGGGTATGAGTAGCTGAAGGAAGGGTTTAGAGAAGGCAGAACGATATTCTTCTTGGTGGTATCCAGGGAACAGACAAGAGGCCATGGGCACAGAATGAAATACAAGTGAATAAACTGAAATGTAAGAATTTTACAATGAGGTTGCTGAAGCACTGGAGCAGGTTGCCAAGAGAACCTGTAGATTCTCTATTTGGAGATGTTCAAAACCTGACTGGATGATGTCTTAAGTAACTTGCTCTAGTTGACCCTGCTTTGAGCAGGCAGTTGGACTGTATGATTTCCAGGGATCCTTTCCAGCCTCAGCTATTCTTTGACTACCCTGAAATGGTATGTGGGTTCCCTTTGCTTTTCTTTTAGGTCTATGTGAATTGAAAAGAGCAAGTAAAGAATTACACTCGAGTAGATTTTAAAAGGTGACATTTGGAACTGTATTTTTGTGTTTTAAATTAAAATAAGAGTCAGTCTCAAGTCTTTCTTATGTGATAATTCAAATCACATTGGGAATCCCTGTCTCTTAAATCTGACATGATACCTCCCTCTCTGAGTTTGTGCAATGTACTGTTTGCTTCTGAAGGATATATTGGTGGAGATCAAGGTACTTCAGTTTTTGAGCGCAAGATTAGTAGAGGTGGGAGGGCTAATGGGTTTTAGTCCTGTGTACGACTGTACACAGTATTCATTGCTTGAGTACGTAAACATGGGTGTGTTGTTTGACTTCAGCATATGTCTCTCATGCGGCTGAGATACATATTGCTGTAGTATTAATTGCTGCAGGTTTCCCTGGCACATATCTAGAACGTTGTCTGTAAAAAGCAAAGCAGATCTTGACTAAGCAGGAAAAGGCCAAAGTAAAATTCTTCACCAGTTATGTTATTGATTATTCCCTTTTCTGAAGACTCACGCACAAGGCCCACTCTTAAGTATCAGAGCATGGACTGAAAGGTGGCAAAAGGAGGAGGCATTTGTAACTATGAAATCTACAAAGCTTATTCAGAAATTACTTTCCCTTATCTGGCTTCTAGGATAATTTAAACAATTCCAGGTATTGAAGGTAAAGCTGCCAAGGTCAGAGAGTACTTCATTGTAGAAGTAATAATCTGTAAGAGTTACTTGGTGTCTTTTGAGTCACATAGAGGCAAATCTTGATGCAGGTGTTGTAACAAAAATTTGCTACAGTTGAGAATGTAGGAGACATTTTTGGAAAACTGTAGCACAAATAATAGAAAACAGTAGCTCAAAGAACAAATCTTGGTTTTCAGCGTGAAATTTGAGCAATAATGAAGTAGCTGATGATCCTTTGGTAGCCAAGTTTAATGTCATAGGCCTATCTGACATTTGTGTCTCATAGTGACTATGGACTGTAATACCAAATTGTAGAACCATATTAGGAAAGCATAGAAGTGAGTAGGCAGAGAAGGTTTTGCAATTAAATAAATGATACATAATTAAATATAAGTAATGAATAATATTGCCCATATTGGCTAATAACTTAACTGGGAAAATAAATGAAGGAAACCACTGGCAGTACCTCTTCAGCAGGTAGCATCTGGGATTTGAGAGAAATAATATTCTGCTCAAAAATGTGCAAAGAGGCTAATCTTTGGACCAGTCAGTATGCAGGCATTTCAAAGGACCCTCACTAATGAGTTATTCGTGATGTAAACTTAACATACTGTAGAAGGATTAAGCAAATATCAGTATTCCAACACTGAAGTTCAGAGATTCCCAAAGTGTGTTGAATGCTCTTTGAAAGCATAAGCAATCAATCCAGCCATCAGAGTGGACCAAGAAGTCTTGTTGAGAGTGATGATTCTCTTGCAACTGGCTCTGTCCTCTCTGTAGGTGAAAGCAGCTCTGTGGGCCCTGCAAGGAGGCACTTCAGTAGTGATTGCAAATGGAACCCACCCAAAGATCTCAGGTCATGTCATCACAGATATTGTAGAAGGGAAAAAGGTTGGAACTTTTTTTTCAGAGGTAAAACCTGCAGGTGAGTACAGAGTTAATGTGTACCTTGACAGTTGTAGAGATTTCCTGAAAAATTAGAGTTAAAATTTGTCTAGAGCTGTGCAATAACTGGAAAACCACTCTCTGGTTGCGAAATGGATTTTGAAAGGTATTTTCTGAAGTAGGGATAGAAATGGCTGAATTCCCTGCTTTTCTTCCCTCCGGCTGATAAACTGGTACATCAGACTTGCATTTGAAGAATGCAGTGAGTAGAGTAGAAGTTTTACCTTTTATAGTCTTAAGAGTTATTATCAAGTATCCATGATTTCACAGTGAAAATATGGATATAGAATGTGCTGCTAAGCTAGTGTTAAGGTAAGTAGTGTTTAGGTTTATTTTTTTATCATTAATTTCTTTTATGATTCAGTCTTCTAGTATGGTAGGTAGGAATGTTTTCCTGCCACTGCATTGCTGGAACAGTGTAATAATTGTCAGATGAAATCAGACCAAAGATCCATCACCTTAGCAGAATAGATACTGGAGTGACACTTTTGACTTTAACTTTAGGCCAAGTGAATTTCTTTGTGTATAGTAATCCTTCATGGATTTCTTGTATAAATGTCAAATCATCCTTTGAATGCATTTGGTGTTGTTATGCTCAAGTGCCTTTTTGGTTAGCCCCACTATAATAAGTTGGTATCAGCAGTAAAGCTTCTAGTCTTGTGATCCCATTCTGAGTCACAAATATGGTAAGTAGCAAAAGTGTGTCCCTGTGGACTGTTGTGGTGTTTACTCCAGTCATCTCTTTGTCTTGTATCTTCCAAAACCCACACTTTGGAAATTCCAGTAACTTTAAAAAATCAAGTATGTCTGCTTACATACATAATTTTTCTCCAAGAACACTAAAAAATGCCATATTTTGTAAAGTATGATATCACTTCAAGAAGCTGGTTTAAGATGTCTTAAATTAGTCTAATTAATCTCATGTCCACGCATTCTTTTCTTACACTTCCCACTATACCTCTCTATAATTTCTACTCTGGCATTTTCCATGGGACTCTTCTTAAATGGAAATTGGGTTCAAGATACCTGGTTTACAGGTTATTTCAGGAGAGTTAAAAATGGCAGTTTTTCCATGAGCTACTTGTGAATTCTTTGCAGAAATGCTACCTGAACACGGTGATTTGAAACAGAAACACAACCTGTGTTATATAATTTCAGCACCTTGCTTCTGAAATGCATACAAGGAAAGACAGGGAAAGCAATTTTTCTGCAAGCTGTTACTAGGGTTTTGGCTTCCATTATTGTTTGTGTGTTCCCATGCATACATTCCTCAGCTGGATACTTAAACTTTTCAAAGTTTGCCTCTTTTCTTTCAGTAGCCTACTATGCCCTAGTCACTTAGCTATCCTGTTGTTCTTTTGGCCTTTGTCAAGTCTTTTTGATACTTGCTGTTACACAGAGACAGAATCTTTGTGATGATTCTTTATGTAGGGACCATAACGGTATTTTTGTGTCAGGTACAGACTTTTCTGTCTTAGGATACACCATTTTTCTTGAATTTGTTAAAAACTGTCTCATGCTCTAAACAAAGAATTGGAAGACAAATGGGTTAGTGCTCACTTCTGCCTGTGCTGTTACTTTGTCTGCATAGCATATTTTTGGGGTTTTTTTTTGCAGGCCCTACTGTAGAACAGCAGGCTGAAATGGCTCGAGCTGGTGGCAGGACCTTGGCGGCTCTACAGCCTGAGCAGGTGACAGAACAATATGGCCAAGTTGTTAATAATGTGCATGTGTGGCAAGTTTTAGAACACAGGCTAATAACAGAAATGGACCCCTTAGGACAAGAATCTGTTCTGTGCCAGATCCACTGTTTGTATTGTAGCCTGCTTAAAGATGATAAAAGCAAAAAGATTGTGTTTCTTGGGGCTGTGAAGTAATACGGGCTTTCTTGTGGGGTTTATAAAAATTTTGATAGCATCAAGTAACACACAGAAGTGAACTGTGATTCAAGCTGCTGAAGAATTGGCTGGAATAACTTGCTCCATTCACACCTGTGTGGAGTTACATGTATACAAAAGTGGAGCTGTAGACAATTACTACTCTGCAGCTGGGTGGGTATGATGTGGTACAAGGTGGTCTTAAAGGAAGGACATGTGAGTTTGGTGAAGAAGACTGGGAAAGGAAAGCAAGATAATAAAAAGCAGGGCAGAGGCTGAAGCAGTGTTCGGTCTTCTTTTTCAGTGTGATGCGGGCTGGAAAAATCAGCTGCCCAAGTATTGGGAGAGTTAAGATAGTGAGAGGATGTGGTCAGCCTAAATGGCCTATAGAAACTAGGTGTCAAACAGCATGGACTTTGAGTAAGAAGTCAGTTCAGAAACTGTTTTCTCTTTCAGAGAGCAGAGATTATTTATCGTCTTGCTGACTTACTAACGGACCAGAGGGAAGAAATCCTCTTGGCAAACAAGAAGGATTTAGAGGAGGCTGAAAATAAAGGTACTGTTTCAAACCTTCCATAGTAATGATATCATCTTGGACCTCTCTGGGCCTCAAGACAAATGAGCAGAACTAGCATCTTCTGTAACCTGGGATTGGGCAGTACGGCTGACACAGATTACTGAACCCAGGACTTTGAGAGCTTGTCAGTGTAAACAGCTGCAGCCTCCTTCATTGCATAAAACAGATGCCTTCATCAGGCAGTGCAAAACACCAAGTGGTGTATTGTAAAAAAAAAAATTTAAAAATGAAACAAATATCTCTGTTACTGTCATGAACAAAGTGAATATCTTCTGGGCTGGTTAATGTAATGTTTGGTTCCTGAAGGGAAGGCTATCATCTCTACACTTAAATTGATGCTTGCCAAAGCATCAGCTGCCCCCTTCTGATTGAGGAAGGTTCTCTTTAGGGGGCTCAGATGAAACCCACTCTTCTGTGTTAGACTGATGCATTCATTGAGAAGCTGGGGTTGAGATATGTATGTGTTGGCATAACAAGTACATGAGAAGGACACATCATGAATTGTAATACTGTGTGGAAGGCATCACTGACCAGAGTATTTGAGGGGACATTGTTGGGTTAATTTCCTGTTTGAACGTGTTCAGACTAGAAAATTCAAGTTGTTCTTGTCCAGTCTGCACAGAAATGCTATGCATGTGTCTGCACTTTGGTGTTTCTGTTTGTAAAACAGAAGGATGCAATTACTGCCTGGACCTTCCAGAAATACTACAAGGGTAGAAATTTGTAGGAAATTCAGTACATGAAATAGGACATGAATAGGACAAGCCTTATCTTTCTGGATGTTGGTAGTTTGTGTGGTTGCTTCATGTACAAAGCACTTAAACCTCATTAATTGAAAATGTGGTGGGTGAAATAGTCATCATATTTGAGGGGTTTTATTGTGACTACCAGACTTGATACTATGCATTGTATAATCTCAGGTAGATTACTTGCTAGGGTGTGGGAAATATCTTAATTTTCCTTAGGTTGAGTACTCATTTCAGTCACTTCTGCTTGAGCCTAGGAAGACCAATCTATCTTCAGCACAACGTTTTCTTTCTTTTAGGGAGATTAGCACTCCCTTTGTTGAAACGCCTAAGTCTATCTACTTCAAAGCTAAACAGCTTGGCTATTGGTCTGCGTCAGATTGCAGCATCCTCTCAGGACAGCGTCGGCCGTGTAATTCGACGAACTCGAATAGCAAAAGACCTGGATTTGGAGCAGGTGACGGTGCCAATTGGTGTCCTTCTCGTGATCTTTGAATCTCGTCCTGACTGTCTTCCACAGGTTTGTAAGCAAGGTAGATTGCACTGTTGGGTATTTCTGTTGGCAAGCAAACAAGAGACTACAAAAAGTATTGTTTCAAAAGACTCTTGCTTGGATTCTTCTGCAATTGATTTTTTTGGCATCCCTGTTTTTTATGCAGAGATGTTTTCAGAACTTGCTTCTGCAGTGTTCAGTTACTCATTTGTTTTATGCCAGGAATAAGGCAGGTATGTTAAGGGCAAATACCTTCCTCTGCAGCACTGTGTAGAAGTGTTGCTATAAGTAAATCCTGTTATAAAATGCATGAAAATATGGGTGCTGAACTTAATGTCACAGAGGCAATCTTGGTCTTACTTTCTAACTCCCAACTACTTTACTGAGCAACAGAAGTAGATTTTAAAATGAAAACAAAAAAAACAAAACAAACAAACAAACAAAAAAAAGCCCTGATTAGCAACATTTCTTCCCACAATTAACATTAGGTATCTAGGAAGCTTGATTGAGGAGTTTTCTAATGAGCAGATGTTTGAATGGAAAATGAGGGGTACAGCCACTTTGAGGATGTGAGGCTCAACGAGTGGACAGCTTTGTACTTCATGCCAGATTTTTGTGAGTAGTCCCCGTTTCACACTGGAAAGGAGAATGCTGTAAGAAAAGTTCTTGTGAAACAAAAAGGCACTAGTCTTCCTTGACTACCAGCTCTGTTTGTTATAGATAACCAGTATGTTACCTTGTTAAATTTGCATCTGTCTTCCTGGACTTCAACCCAGCTCTCTTGCCTTGCACAGCCAATGTCTTCCTCTTTCTCTTTGCTGTATCTTAAAACTTACATCAGACTGACTCCTGCTGGCTTCCCTGCCCTGCCCTCTCTTCCCCTGCTGTTTTACAGACTTGGGATAGCTTGTCTTGGTAGTTGCTTTGCTTCTTGCCAACTTCCTGTCCTCATGCTCACATCAGGCTTCCTGATGCAACTTCAGAGGATCATCTTTGATAACTCTGCATTTGAATTGCATGATTTCTGTCCCATCCTGTACCTGATAGTAGGAGGGTCTCTGATTGAGAGGAGCAGTTCCCTCCTCTTAGTCTACTACTGCATCTCATGCTTGTTTGGGTTAAGATTTAATAAGCTTCTAGTGAGCATATACAAACAGCATGTTTGCCTCTAATACTTATAGGGTGAAATTGCAAGCATCCTTCAGAGACTGTTTTGTATAGATTCCACCAAATCCAGTTGTTGTTCTGAAGTGTAGTCATGTTCTACTAGTCTTTGAGACTGAACCATTTTGAAACCCCTTACCTTGTGTTCGGCTTCTAACCTGGATTAGAAGTAACCAAAATTTTTAATTTTTGTATATTAATTCTTGGTGCTTTTTCTTTTCATTTTTTCAAACCAGGTCAAAACCTTTCTTTTAATCTTATGCCTCTTTAATAAGCTTATTTGTTTAGTTTCCTTTCGTGATACTGATCTGGAGGAGCAGATAGAAGGTACTTTTAAAATACAGTCAGATGGCTTTTTAATATCTAATTATATAAGTTAAAAAGACACATGATAGTTATGTAAGGCAGACTTCCCAGATGGTTACACTTGAGTGTGTTTTTCTAATGTGTTTCTTGTTTTCAATATTCTTTTCAAATGAGGTAGAATATGAAGCATTTTGATTATTATTACCTATTTGATACTAGAAGGGGAAAGATGTATCTGGCTGGTTATTTTATGAATCAGGATCTAAAGTGTACCACCAAGCTAACATCTTATTAGATGTGAGCCTGGCTAATTTTGGCATCCGCATCTCACCAATATACAATGGATACTAATACTAATGAATGTATGTTTGGTGATTAGATAGACAGATGATGATAATGATACATATAATCTTTCCCAGAAGACAGTAATGCAGCAAAATGACTTAAAATACTGAGTTTGTTTATTCTAAAGAGAATAAACTCACCTCTGGAGAGGAGGTGATTTTGTTTTCCAAAGGAGTGCATGCTTTTAAACTTTTTTTCAAGTAGGTGGACAAATTGTGAGGCCATAGTGAATGAAGCTGGGATGAGGAATACAAAAAAAGCATACAAAAGTAAAATAAGTTTTGAAAAAGAGCTTTATTGCATCTGATGTACTCCGAGGTAGAAAGGGACAAAAGCCTCTTGCGTTGCTGGACTTAAATGGGTGAAATCTAACACCTTAAACAGAAGGGCAGAGTATCTATCAGTTTCTTCCTGTAATAAACATGGAAGCAAAGATGATGGTGGGCCTATTGTCTTAATTTTTTTTTTCTCCACGCTTAGAGCAAGTGTTGTCTGTTTATGTCTGCTGTTTTAGACAACATGATGAAAATGTTTTTCCTGTTCATAGGAAGAGCTTATTTGACACTCTCTGCTGGAATGGTTAGGGACAAGAGTTCTTGCTGCTAAAATTATTCTCCTTGTGGTAATTGCCCACACAGCTCTGCAATTCATATGAAGCCCTATGTCCATAGTTTCTTGTCTTGTTCACTGTAGTCTCTCCATTGCAATAGTACCCTGAAAACTCAAGTTTGTTCTTGAAATTAGCACATTTAATTTCTGGAGTTAAATGTGCTGCTACTTGTAATGATTTTTCAGAGCCATGAAAGGAAAACTGTAGATTAATATTGAATAAATCAACTGAACAAAAAATCCTGGTTTTATTCTGTGGGTGTTATTCTGACAAAAGAACCAGAATACATTTAAGGTTTTGTTTTTTTTTTTTTTTTCCCCCATAATAAATTCCTTTGACAGGTGTCTGCTTTGGCCATAGCCAGTGGAAATGGCTTACTACTTAAAGGAGGGAAAGAGGCAGCACACAGCAATCAAATCCTTCATCATCTGACACAAGAAGCCCTCTCTATTCATGGAGTCAGAGATGCAGTGCAACTGGTAAGTGCCTAGAGTTAAATCAACTATTTCTTTGCTATAGTATGTATAAAAAGTGTGGGCAAAACCTGAAAGTTAAAACTGTAAGCTCTTTGTATTGCAACTACCACAGGTGAACACAAGAGAGGAAGTAGAAGATCTCTGCCGTTTGGATAAGCTGATAGATCTCATCATTCCACGTGGTTCATCACAGCTAGTCAGGAATATCCAGAAAGCTGCTAAGGGAATCCCAGTGATGGGTCACAGTGAAGGGATCTGTCATGTGTATGTTGACACGGATGCCAGTGTTGAGAAGGTCACACGAATAAGTAAGCTGTGGGAGGGCGACTTGAATCTCAGTCTTGTAATTGAACTTTGGAGTATGCAATGTAGTTATGGTAATTTATATATTATCCAAAAATCTTCATTGTGAATGTTATGTAACCAATTATGTACTCTTAAACCTCAGTCAGAGACTCAAAGTGTGAATATCCTGCTGCCTGTAATGCTCTGGAAACTCTCTTAATTCATCGAGACTTGCTGAGAACCCCGTTGTTTGATCAGATCATAGACATGTTGAGAGTAGAACAGGTTAGTCACTCATATTTGTGTTTTGTTTTGTGGTTTTTGTCTGTTTTTTTCCTAAAACTTTAGAAGCATTTGGTCTGGCTGGTGTAGCCCTGTTTACATGGCATAACATTTTAGTTACCCATCTGTGTCTTTGTACATGTCAATGAACATTGCTTCTCCACACAGCATCAAGTGTTTCTGTAGAAATTATCTGAAAGCAGCTTATTCAGGACAGCTGCAGGTTATTACTGGGATACCTTTTCTATATACTTCCTTATATATAGCAAAAATAATCTTCTGCCATAAAAGCATATACACAACCTTTCTCTACCTTTTCAAATTCAGTCAGATGCAAAGCCTTGTCTTCCTGAATCTATTAATTTAGCTTCTTACCCGAGTGAATTTCCATCTGTTTTTATCCTTTCGGAATTTGCTTCATACATGTGGTTTTTAAAATTTTCCTCTTGGATGCCCTTTTTTTCCACCCATATTCCCTCCTGGTATGTCAAAGGATATCAAAAGGCCAGCATACTAATTAGTTGTCTAGACACAAGCAATGTTTTTTCAGTAAAGGTAGCAGAGATACATCAGGAAGAAGTATCCATGAAGTAGTATGAATTGCACACAAATCAAGGGTTTTCACACAGCACTGTGTATTCGACAAATAGAGTGCACAGGCGGTGATTAATGCAAGATAGAGAGGTCGTACATTTTGATGCTATTGAAAGGGTTATAGTAAAATATACTGGTAAGTAGTCAAAGAGCAAGTTCTCAGTGTTTGGGGCTTTTTAATGTGTTGTTTAGTTGTTTCTTTTGAAGGGTAGAGTGCAGGGTAGATGTTTGTATTTTGAATGGGAGGAATATGTGTACCAGTGCATTTCCACCACCAACCCTAACCCATCTCCTTATACAGTGGGGAGGATATTACCTCTGTCTAATCTAACCTGACAACAAGAAATATTGGCCAGGATTATGCAATTAAAGTAATTTATAGTTGCACAAGAAAATGCTGGTTTACGGATATTGTCTTTAAAGCCTTCACATTTAGTAGAATTATGCCTTATTTCCCATTTATGCTTGTATTGTCAAAATTTCAAAATTGTTTGAATGGAAATTCATCTGCATGGAAAATTCATCTGCATGGAATTTCTGTGCTGTATCTGTTCTAAATTATCTCTCGTTGTTTAGGTGTTTTGGCAGAGGTTGATAATGTGTTAAAATTTTATTTATAACAAATGAAAAATATCTGTGTGAGTTTTTTTTGTTTTGGACCCAGTAACTCCTTTGTGTCTGAGATGTGCTTCAGAGATGGCTGGTACCAATTTATAGAGTAAAAGGATAAAAGTAATTCAAGACTTCCATAAATTAAGACTTCTGTAGGTGCAAACTTGGAAGCATTCCTTCCGTTATTCTCTGCCTTGCAGTTGCTGTCTTAAAACAAAGGCTGGCGTCAGTGTTTTAGCTGTTTTCCTAGCACTGCTGTACTGGCCTTTTCTGCCTGGTGACTAAGTGATGCAATTGCTTTAAGTAATTTCAAATGAGTCCTGAATTAGAGCTTGTCACGGTAGGTAGCCAACCTAGCATGTCAGTTATTGTACCTTGAAGCTAATTCACCTATGTGCCAAGTTTCCCAAAGTATAGGTGTATTTTTCTTACACTTGCATGCACGTTGGGGATTAACTCCACTCAGTGGCTAAGCACCATCCAGCTGCCTGCTTGCTTTCCCCTGCTCCAAGTGGGACAGGAGGAGAAAATTAGAACAAAACCAAGGAAGCTTTTAGGTTAAAAGATAGCTTGGTAAGTGAAGGAAAGAGGAAGAAGAAAGGGGACAAAGAGGAGGAAATAACCCAATAAAAAAGTAAACCCCAAAACAAAACTAAAAACCCACCAGCAACACCCACAAGGCAAAGGTAATTACTTGCTGTCTGCCACTAAAAAACAGTGCCCATCCAGTCTCTTTGGCAATGCCTACCTTCTTCACAAACCCCCTCCCCTCAGTTTGTATTGCTGCACGTGACAGTATACGGCATGGAACACCCCTTTGGTCAGTTCTGGTCAGCTGTTGGCTGTGTCCCCTCCCAAATTCCTGCACACTCCCAATCTTCGTGCTAGGGGCACAGAGTTGGAACAGAGGGGAAGAGAGAACCTTGACGTTGTGCAAGCTCTGTTCAGCGACAGCCATTGGTGTGTTTTTAACACTGTTTTAGTCAGAAGTCCAAAACACAGCACCACAGGGACTGCTATCTATCCCATATTGAGTACAAGAAGCTTACACCTGAAAGGCTCTTGTATGGTCAGTAGCCACAAACAAAATGTTTCTGGTGTTGCAGGTGAAGATTCATGCTGGCCCAAAGTTTGCATCTTACTTGACATTCAGTCCTTCAGAAGTGAAATCGCTGCGCACAGAATATGGGGACCTGGAGTGCTGCATTGAGGTGGTGGACAGCGTTCAAGAGGCTGTTGAGCATATCCACAAGTACGGAAGTTCCCATACGGATGTTATTATCACAGAGAATGGTTAGTGACCTGGCTCCTTTTTTAAGCTGCTGTTTTGGTTTGACTGCAAATTCCTGGTGTTAGTGCATCTAACTTCATTGTAGTAGTTCATCTCTTGGTCTGTGCCAGTTCAAAACCTTACTAGAGCTGTGCCAATACAAAGGTTGACTCTCCAGCCAAATCAAGCCCAGAACTTCTGAGAATCAGTGCAGTTTAAGGTCATGTTGATCTGCAGCTGGCCGGTGTGAGTCAAGTAGGCTTCTATTTCTGTACTTCTTGCTGAGCTTAAATGCTTGTCACTAAAAGGCATGCATTTGATACCTGCCACAGGACCTGGTGAGCTAGCGATTTATACTGGAAGTAGAGTTGATCTTGAATGTCTGTCTTGTTGCCAAGGGCTACTGACTTCCAAGTTCACACACTTGTATGTGGCATTTCTGCATGGTAGTTCTCAAAGAGTATTTGCAATATCAATTGAGTTTAGGATTTCTCAGTATATTTGGAACAATTCTATGTTTGAAACTAATGGAGAGCTGACTGTAGCTTAACTGTCTCAGTTTGAATGACAAATGCTGTTTGGGGCAGCTGTTCTTTCTCCTTGGTTATGCAACTAAATCTCTTTGACTAAACTGAATGGAGATAGGATTAGACATCTTTTTGCTTGCTTCTATTCTTTGTGAGCTTATTCTGAGATTTGCCATTGTATGCTACTTGATAAGCATACAGGGAGGAAGGTAAAAATGAGCATGGCTTAGCCCAGGCTGTTTAAGTACTGTCTGATAAGGTTGCATGTCAAAGTTGTATTGTTACATATGTTCACTGTTTTATGCAGTGTTTATTGGAATATATGATCATTCTGTATGTAATGGATTTTATTTTTCTCTGCCTCTTCCCCAGAGAAAACAGCAGAGTTCTTCCTCCAGCATGTGGACAGCGCTTGTGTTTTCTGGAATGCCAGTACCCGATTCTCTGATGGCTATAGGTTTGGACTTGGTAAGAGGGAAGATACTGTAGGGTTGTGACTGCAGAATTTGTGGTGTGTGAAAAGTGTGGCAGTATGCATCTTGAAAGATAGGATTAGTCTCTTATCTTACAGTCTAATAAAAGGTTTTCAGGAAAGGTACTGTACGAAAAGTTGAAGCCTAGAAATTTCATCCACAAAGATATTTTGGATCCTTTGAAGCTCTATTCAATTGCAATAAAGAATGCTGCATGCATATAGTGATAGAACAATGCAATACAAGATGTGAAACTGCTGAACAGCTTTCCTTTTGTTTCTCTTTCTAATGATGCTGTAAAGAATGCAATGCTTCAGTCCTGCTGGGCAGATTGAGATGCTGTCCACTGTGCACGTCCTGTAGTGTTAAGGAATGAAGGGTGGGAACTAAACTGAGTATCAATTGATTAAACAGGTGCACCTACTGTGAATTCTGTGAATTGCAGAAGATAAGGGAAACATTCCTTGATGAGGTAGAAAATCAGAAGTCTCCACTACACGCTATTACTGTGTTAGCTGGAACAGTGTTCCATGTGACTGAAAAATTCCATTTAAGGTCTTTCAATATCTCCTCAATGTGATAAAAAAGGATGTAAGATCAAAATCTTTACTAGTTTAGCTTTTTATCTTTTTTTAAGGATTATGCCCTTAGATCAGTCTAAGAGCAATGTAAGAGATACCTCTCTCTCTCTCTCTCTCTCTCTCATATCTTTCTTTCTGAAAGTAACTGTAGTAGCCCGAAGTATAAACATTACAATTAATAATGTAGTAGTTAATCTCCTCGAGCTTCTCTCTCAGGGCAATGGAACTGGTGGTATTTGGAGAGGAGCAGAGAATGGCAGGTCCCTGAAAGGCAGGCAGCTTTTTTACTTTGAAGTACAAAAAACATTTAGTATGAAGTGAACATCATCAGAGGATTAACTACCTTTATTTTGGGTGTTTCCTACAGGCGCTGAAGTGGGAATTAGTACTTCGCGTATCCATGCACGTGGACCAGTGGGAATTGAAGGACTCTTAACTACGAAGTGGTTGCTGAGGGGGGACAATCACGTTGTTTCTGACTTTTCAGAGCATGGGAGCATGAAGTACCTTCATGAAAGCCTCCCTCTCCCTCAGAGAAATGCCAACTGAAAACACTGGGGAGAAAACCCAGGGTATAATTATTTCCCGAAGTTGTTCAGGCTTCAGGATAATCTCTGGTGAAGGAGTTTGTTTTTCATCATCAGAAACATTGTCCTTGGTCATTTTGCAGTACAATGAATACATAATGATCCTATCAATGACAATTCTCCCCCTCTCCCGCTTTCAGTTTCCTTAGACAGTATCTGCAAACTGACGTCACTTCTCCCAAAGACAGAATTTTTCAAATCATATAGGTAACATAAGGAAGGATTTCGGTATCGACTACATTCCTTTTTTATCCCAGTGCTCCCTGTAGCAAATATTTTTGGTGGTGGAGCTTAATTTTTTTTTCCTAAGTTTTGTTTTATTCAAGTATCTGTTCTGGAGAACAGACTCAGTAGTTTTGGTTTTGAGGATTTTTTTCTTCAGTCTTAGGATCATGGCATCTCTTGAGGGCCGGAAAGCTTTATGCTTAATTTCTTTGTATTTGATCAGTCTTGAGATAGGGGGACGGATGTTCCAAATGTATAATAAACTTTTGACCAAGAGACCTTTTATATCTAATTCTTTGTATTGTTGACTATTGTAGATAAATAACATAATTCTCTGCTACATTAATTTTGTTACTTATTTGTATCAAAGGTTTATTTTTCTTCGGTTTTATATAAAACTTCAACAGCGCTTCGATGATGGCTTGTCCAGAATGAAGCTCTCCACCTCCATGAACACTTCCCGTGGTGCACTGCAGCCCCGCCACATGGCTGGCAGCCAGAGCTTCCCACTGGCTGCAGGACATCCCGCTCTCGGTTCGGGGGGGTCCCAGTGTGCCACCACCCCATCAGGGCACCATTTCCTTCCCTGCCAGCTGCTTTCCACTGCTGTCCTGGCATGGGTGGCGCACACACCGTACTTGGGATCCGGTGCTGCTGCACCCCTTTCTCAGGTCACAGGGGCATCACGATAGGGTGCAGGGTGCATCTCCGCTCTGAGAAATGCCAAAGCCCACTGGATATGGGTGAGGCGAGTGAGACGCCTCGGCAGGTGCGGATGGCTCCTGTTCGCTGAAGGTGGCATGGCAGGAGAGCTCAGATTGGCAGTGGAGGGTCACAATGCAGAAGCTACGAGGGGGTCTTTGCCTGGTTGTGAGGGCCATGGTGCTGTCACAACCATGGTCAGTGAGGTGCCCTCAGCCCTGGGTGCATGGACACCCAGCAGCGGGTGGGCCCCAGAGCAGGGCAGTGGTACTGAGGCTCCTCTACCTGGGCTTGCTGGTGAGTAGTATGGAAGATGGCTTAAGAACCCCATTCCTCTGAAGTGAAGGTGGGGGAAAGATGTCTCTGGTGGGGAGGGGGCAAAGTTGGGAATTGTAAGGAGGGGTTTAAAGTCAGTGTAGGGGAGAGAGCTGTTCAGGAGCAGTTCCCTTACGGCAGGTTAAGGGAGCAGGTTAGTTCTCAGCACAGTGTGAGAACTGTGCCAAGGAAAGCAGTTCCAGCATGTGTCTGTGTTGTATAAACTCTATTAGTCTGTCTTCTGCATTGTACACTGTACCTTCCTCGGGTCTTGATGTCTCCATAGCTCTTAGTGATCACTAGGCACCTTGGTAGCCCTCCTGGGAGTCACAAGTGCATTGCCACATCAGCTTAGTGCCTGTCAAGCCTTTCTTGTCTTGCAATTCCAGCTTAAGGTGTGGATCTGTCTGGTGTCTATCATGTTGTAGATGTTTCTCAGCAGTCATCCCTCACAGTGGTGAGCCAGGTGGCTCCTTCAGTTCCATTTTTGTGAGTTTTTTTGTTTTTTTTTTTTTTGACAGAGTTGTTTCCAGGGATTGCATCCCCATGTCCATTACAGTCTTTTTGTCTTAAAGCTTGGCTTCTTGCTCATCCATCATTCTAATTTTGATGGCTCTCATCCACATCTCCGCTGATGGCCGCAGCAGCCACCACTTTCCAGGGCTGCTGTAGAGCACCTGCATTGTCATGGCACTGTTGGACCTCTCTGCTGGTGGGTGCCACATTCCCTATGGAAGTCATTGTTGCTTGTGTGCTTATTGCATCTCACAGTCACGGTGCTTGCGGTGTGTCAGGGTCGGAGCTGCCCTGCCCAGGGGTGTGGCAATACTAAAGACAGGGTAGCACAGCCTCAGGGTGGTGTAGTAGTCCGTTAATCTGTCTAGATACTTTTGGCAAAGACCATACAGTTCATCTCTGGGTTGTAGACAGCGGGCACAGTTACCTTTTGTCACTCTGGCCTTCAGGGAGCACTAGTTGGTATGGTAGTGGAGTGGCTGGATCTTGAATGTGCCTTGCCTTTTACAGGTGGGGCTCAATATCTGGGTTCTTTTAACTGTGTTAGTGTAGAGTAAGCTAGAACTGGACAAAGTCAGTATTTGATAGACCTTTACTTGTCATGGATTTCAAAAACAAAATGTGAATTTGAGTGCTCAAGCACTTCTAATGAATTTTTAAAGCCTACAGGCTTTTAGTTAAGGTAAAAGCTCTACTCCTTTTAACTGCCCACTTGCCTGATGAGTTCTTTGGTCAAATCCTGGAAGTTTATCTTTCAAGGTTTGGGAAAAAAGTTACAATAAAAAGCCTTACAAAAAAGGCTTTGTGTTGAGTGTGAGGGAATGACAGCAGGTTTTATTTAACTGTAAAGGTTAACCAACAATTTTAAAGTAATTTTTTTGTATTTCATTACGGTTTTCTTTGCAAGTGCACTTGTTTTCATCCAGGAAAACACTGTTTAGTAGCTAGAAAGTTGCTATTTTTCCATGTTCTGTAGACAAAATGGAATCGTCTTCAAAGTTTCTAGTTTCTTACAGACTGAGATAGCCTGGGAATTAATATGTGGGTGATACTGCATAGCAGTGTAGAACATTTCACTTTAGATTGAAATCCTGTTAATATTATTGGAGTTCTCTGATGAAAGTTTGATCAATGTAATTTCCTAAGTCAGCTGTGATTTCTAAAGATTTTATACGATTATAGGTTAAAAAAGGTGTGAGTATATGGAATGTTTCATAATGCAGGTGTATTTAGTGCCAGACACAAAATTGTGCCTAGTCAAAATGTAAATTGAAACCTTTTAGTGGTGTGTGTTACATGATGCTAATACACAAAGCAGTGTTAGTATTCCAGAACAATCTTACAAGCAGGTGTTTAGGACAACTACAGAGGTAAACTAGCTTTGTGGTTATTTCGGGCATCTTTTTGTATCCAAACTCGTGAGCAGGAAGAAAACATTGTTGAAACTCCTGCTAAAGTCAGAATGGTGAGGAATTAATGCGGGGTAAATTATGTTGAAATGCAGCATAAATGCAGCATTTAAAGAGCAGAGCAAGCACTTTCCTTGCGTATTTAGAATGAAAGCCGCTGCAGGGCCAGCAGCTCTGTGTACTGCTGTATCGCTTATAGCTGCAGCTCGACAGCTTTTACCAGCAGGGCCCGTCTCTGAGTGCGGGGGCTCGGGCCGGGTGCCGCCCTTGCCGGCGGTGGGCGCGGGGCTGCGCGGACCGGGGGCGGTGCTGAGGGCTCGCACCATGGCGGGCGCGGGCGGGCGGGCCTTCGCCTCGGCCACCTCGGAGTCTCACACGGGCCGCGGCTCTTCCACGCCGGGCGTGGGCGGGCGGGCGGGGCAGACACCCCGCTACACCCTGGGGCTTCTGCAGACGCCGCACAGCTCAGAGAGCACCGGGGGCTCCTTCAGCGGCGGGGCACGGCCGGGCGGCTCCAGCGCGGAAGGCCTCGCAGCCTTCCCTCGGGCCGCCGGGAACAGCACGGTGAAACCGGCCGTTTCCGAAAGGGGAGGTACGGTCTCTGCCCGGGCCTTTATCTGTTTCCTTCTGCTGTCTTTGCTCGGTTCGGGTTCCGAAAGAGCTGTTAAAAGCGGTCCTTACTGAGATGGGGTAGCAGCAGCTAGCCTTCGTAGCGACCTTTGTCATTTAGCTGGCCAGAGCAATGGAAATAATTCCTTACAGATTCTAAAGGAATCTCTTATTTTCTTTGAATAGTAGTAGCTAAGCTCTCTGGTGGGAACAATAAACATGTTTGGATTGCTGCACAGTGTTTGTTTTACAGGAGAGGACGGAAACATTGGTTATGAGTTTCGGATTTGTGTTTGATTTGTTGGTTGTTTCGGGAGTTTTGTTGTTTTTTGGTTTTGTTTTTATTTTACGCCTGACTTTGAAATAGTTTTAAGAGCCTGTCGGTCTCGATGTGTGGTAAGAATGTTGTGTTCCTACAATGCAATACTACTATTTGCCATCCTTCATAAAAATCTACTATCAAAGTCTGTTTCTTGGCAGGCAGCAAAAAAAGTTAAAATTGTGCCGTTTTCAGACAAAAAGAAACTATGAAAAGAGTTGGAAATTATTTTAATGTTGGGGAATGGCTGCAGGAGTAGGGCCATGGGTTGATGGAACAATTGTTCCAGCAATCCCCTGTTTAAGACCCCAGAACCGAGCACTGTGCCTGGCCTGAGAACAGCACACATCGCATGTACAGATAGCAAAGACAACATATCCTTGAGATATAAGTTGTACAAGAACAAGATGTAAAACAAGATGTACCTAGCAAAATAAGATGTACCAAGCTAGAAGATGAAGAACTTGGCTGCAGCTGCAACTACAAGTAGGAGAAACATGTAAAAATGACCCTTTATGAAATAACCAATGAGAGCTTGTTGCTGAGTTGCTATGACTTTACTTGTAGAAAACTATATAAACTAACAAGATCTTTGAATAAAGTGTAGCTTGCTTATCAATCATATTAATTGTGTATTTGTCTTTCCTCACCACACTTGCTGCAATGAATTCTGATATACATGTATCTCCATTCTGTATAAATTGGAAATTTGGTAAAATGCGTTTGGGTAATATATATGACTACTGAGGAATCCTAAAAAAAAACCCCACACAGAATGCTAATTCAAATAGGGCATGGCTTAAATGTTGAGTTTGAGAAATACCTGCATATCATTTGGTTCATCTGGTCTTTAAAATTACTGTTTTCCCTCTGTGAAGCCAGAGTCAGTACCTTCTACAGGAAGTCTCTTCTGCCAAAATTCGGACTGAACTTATGCCAGAATCTAAGTGAATACTATTTTTAAAAAATTATCAGTTTGCATTGCAATGCTGATGTGTCCACTGTGAACAAAGTCCCCAGCCAAAGAGTCTGAGCTAATATTTTTATCACTTGTCACAGTTTTAAGATTAAAAAAAGCTCCCAACCAAAAAAACACAAAGAAAATCCCACCTCGCCCTCCAAAAAACCCAAACAAACCCCAGAACCCCAGTACAGTAAATATTTTTCTACCAGCCAGCCTTGATAAAAACTCATGCAGTTAATTGGTAATCTAAAAACCAATACTTAAGTATTTTGTCCTGCATGTCAATTTTTAATGTAATATAAGAGACAGAAACATTTGTATTTGCATGTTTTATAATACCTGGAGTTTTTTTAAGTGGATCTGCTATTTATACTTTCATTCATTTTTTAAATCTTAGCAGTTACCTGAATTAGATTAAGGATGTCTTCGGTCATCTCAGGAGAATTAAAAACAAGTTAATTACTTAAATAATTTATTGGAAATTTAAAATGTTCTGAGACAAAGATATTTTGTGGGACTTAAAAAACATAGGTAGATCTTAAATACCTGTGTGAAAGAAACTGCTGTTAACAAATACATCCCAGATTACTGTATAATTTCTGATAGTTGATCCCCATAAATTCAAAAGATTATCATTCATAGGTGGTTGTTTGTTTTCTTTTATTGTCCTGTTTTTTAAAAGGAATGCTCAGCTTTTAAAAAAAAGGTTTTCAAAAACACGTGCAGTTTTAGACAAAGATTTTTCAAATTATGGACAAATGTGAGATAAAGTTGATTTAAAGCATTCTTTCATAAATTTAGAATTCATTAGAATATGAAATGATACTTAGTAAAGTGACTTCTGTATTATTTCTGTTCAAAAATATAAATAATTTTTTTATTAGCACTGCAGGTAATCTCACTGTAAAAACAATCATATTAATGCAAGCTTGTTTTCAAAGCAGTCTGATTTATTTCATTTTATACTCTGGGGAGCTTTCATAGAATGATATTTTGTTTGGATATCTCTATTTCTGCTAATAAAAAATGAAGTTTTGTAAGATGTTTTTTGTATAATGCTTTCTGAATAAAAATTTGTTGTGGCTGTTTTCATAATTTACTTAATTTTCTCCCCTCAGAATCATATTTTGGGGACAAAAGTTCTTGTGTAGAAAATGCTAACACATTGAATTTCACGAGTTCTTCTTCTGTGCGAGGCCTGAATAGCACATGTATAGGAAAAACACCTCTCTCTTCTGGTAGATCTGGTTGCAGAAGCCATACCCCTCTTATGGGATATTCAGGTAAGATTAACAGCTCTTAGAGGAAACAGTCCAACTTATATTTCTGATTTTTTTTTATTAAACAGTTTAATTTTTAATTAAAAAGGATGCCGCCAAGGAACAATACACGGACAAGAATATACTACTTTATATACTAAGAAGATGTTTTGGTATTGCATCCTCTTGCTACTTACTTTGCATTCATGTTAGAATTCAGACTTTTTTCAAGTTGTCCGAAATCAAATTGTATTTGTGGACATGTGGACATGTTGTTTGGTCACTAAAGAGCCCAAATTCATGCACATCTCCAATCGGGGTTCATTTTTAGGCTTGTAATGTGTTAGACATCTTATATAACATAATTATCAAGTTTCTTGATGCAAGTTTTATGTATTTTGTGTTGGCATGCTCAGAGGTGTAGAACACTAGTTCTCCAGAACACTTAGTAGCTGATGGTACATCTTGCAGTGCTTTGTATGAGCAAAATGGTGTTACAGCATAATGATGCCTTGTGCCATGCTTTATGTATCATATGTGCTCTGGTAATGCAAAAGTAATGGGATTTAAAGTTAGTTCTTTCACAGTCTGACTAATCATTATCAGTTCAGTCTTTAATGTTCTTAAAGACTGAACTGATAATGATTCTTTCCTGCATCTGTATATTTGTTTATCCTTGCTCTGTCGTTTGTGATGCTCGTTGATCAATCTGCAATTAATCTGTACTGAATGCAACTGAATATATTTGACTGTTTTACAGTTACATCCTCATCTGCAGTTTCTGCTCATTCTGTTGCATCGGTTATTGTAGCTGTAGTAGAAGGAAGAGGCCTTGCCAGAGGTGAAGTAGGAATGGCCAGTATAGATTTAAAAAATCCTGAGATGATATTATCACAATTTGCAGACAATACAACTTATGCCAAGGTATTTTATGGCCTAATTATTGTGACTTACTTACTTGAAAAAAGCTTATGACCAACGGAAAGTTAAATTTCTAGTTTGTGGAAGAGATTTCTCAGAAGTGGAAGTAACAAATTCTAGAAAATGTGCAGTGTTGAAAAGACTGCTATTTTCGTTACTGTGCCTCAGATATTAAAGAGGCAAGAATGTTTTTCAAAAGAAAAATAGCCTTTCTGCAAAATACACTGTTTGTGGGACTGACATGCCTCGTTTTGAAGAGCATTGGGCAATACATGATAGTAGAACTTGCAAGTGTTCTTCACCAGGCAAAACAACTGTGAGAACAGAAGTGCATAAATGTGTGTGTGTGTGATAGAGTAATTATAGTTCTGGCGTTGGTTACATAAATATTCTGTCTCAGTTTGAAATGAAATTCACTCAATTTACAGCCAGCACTACATATTCTGCATTAATTTGATGAGTAATCTCTGGTTTATGCAGCAACGGCATTAGTGAAACATCTTATCTTGTGGGTTATTTTGTAGTTATGCATGCTAGAAAATAATGTGGCTTGTAGCATCTTTACAATATTCAAAGAAACAAATGCTCTATTAGGACAGTAAGTAACTCTGACTCAGGATATAAACAACTATCTAATCTGTTTACTAAAACAGGTGTTGTATAATGTTGTACAATGCATATTGTACAACACTGGTGTACATTGCAGTTGTTGTGTAATGTACAATGTTGTATAATGGGTTTCTTTGTTTTATTTTCAAGCATTAGTGCTGATTCTAAAATACAAGGGTTCTGTATTTTGTTATTGCTGGTCATTATTGTCTAAAATATTTGAGATTATATCATTCTTTAAATTGAATTTTTTTGAATTTTTGTCTAGGTTATTACTAAACTCAAGATTTTAACACCACTAGAAATAATAATGTCAAACACTGCCTGTGATGCAGGGAATACAACAAAATTATTCAGTCTGATAATGGAGCATTTCAAGGTAAGATCTAAAATTTCATTCAATATTTTAGAGTTCTTGTTGATCACTTTTATATGATGGTTGATTTAAGAGTTTTACACAACTTTTAAAATCTTAAGATTTTGTTTTCTATGATTTTCAGGGATACATTTAGAATGGTAGTGAATAAACTAAATGCAGCTCCCATGCTGCTACTTCTAATAGTGATAATTACAGAGATAGGTATATTGCTGATGAAAGCTGAAAGTTTTGAATTTGAGGCATTGGGTAATACCAAACCTAGGAAAGATACGGAAATTAAAAAATCAAGCATTCTCCTTTGTTCTCTCAACCTGATAAATCAGTGGGGCTGATGTATCATAGAATAGGAAAAAGCACTGTCCGGGTAAAAGAGGATAAAATGAACTAGTATAAGTGATTTATGCATATTGAAGCCTCAGAACCTTTAAAAAAAACCTATTAATTACTACCTGAATTGCTTCATTGCTGCAGAGATGATAGCTTCTTCATGAGTACTCTTTACTTCCTGACCTCTCTCCTCTTTCTCTCTCACATAAATCACTTGTGTATCGTACACCTCCAGTTACATTGACCTGCTTCTGCTAGTAAGCTAGAATGAATACTTCTATGAAGACAGATTGCAGAATCAGTTGATAGATTTCTTGGAAACATGTATTACTAGAAAAATAGAAGTCTCTCTGATGTAACTTCTAAAACTATTCACTTTCATCCCCATCTTCACAGAATGTGACTTTTACAACTGTCCAGAGAAAATACTTCAATGAAACAAAGGGTTTGGAGTACATAGAACAATTGTGTGCATCTGAATTTAGCACCATTTTCATGGAAGTCCAATCAAAGTATGTTTAAATAAGGAAAAGCATACTATGTCCAGATAAGTTTTTAACAAAATCATTTTATGTACTCAGTACATATATCCGTGTCATGTTGCAAAAGTTAGAAAACTCTTAACAGATCTTTTTATTTTGCCCTCCAATGTTTCTGATATACATAGAAATATACATAGAAAGCCTATTACAGTTGAGTGTTTTTTTGAGTTTTCACAGCTTTCCACTTCGTTGTTTTCATTCTTTCCTTAAAGATACCTTTCAAGAGCTGTGGCTGCCTTTCTTTCTGGCCTCAGCAAGGATTTTCTATGTATCAACAATTTTAAGTGTTGATACTTGGTGACCAGGGTCTTCAAATCACATGTGTCTGTTGAAATACATATGTTCACAATACCAGTGATATAGTGTAGGCTATCAAGTGTACAGAGACTCAAACATTTATGAATATTTGATTTGCATGAATATATGTTCACTAGACCATGGGATTGTGCATATTTGAAATATACGGCTTTTTCTGTGCTGTCAATTGCAGCAGTTGCCAAGCCACAGTAGTGTAGATGTTATTTCTGTAGTGCACTACTTTTGTGGTATTTCTGTAGTAGTATTCAACATTCATAAAAGATTGTTTCTTTCCAAGGTATTACTGTCTTGCAGCTGCAGCAGCTTTGCTCAAATACGTTGAATTTATCCAAAACACCGTTTATGCTCCTAAATCACTCAAGGTTCGTTTCCAGGGGAGTGAGAAAACAGCTATGATAGATTCATCATCAGCGCAAAATCTTGAACTAGTGATTAATAACAGAGATTCTCGGTAAGAATAGTTTTTTCAAGTTATGTTTTTATAAAGATGGATTTCTCTAAGTTTCCTTGATATTTGTGTCAAAGAGCTGACCGTTATATTTATTTCTATATGAGGGAACTTGCATGCCATTCAGAGCTTCTAGAAAAATATCTTGAAAGAGAAATGTGTTACAATTTAGCACAAAATTGCTAGCACAGGAAATCCTAAAGTGAATTGTAGAAAGAGATGATGCGTGAACATCTTTACATTGATCTGTATGTTTTATTCAGACTTTAAAAATTTATGTATGCAAAATAGTACAGATTGGGAAATGAAAGAGGCAATGTTTCTGCAAATTTCTTATGTTGGATTGAAACACTGACATTTTACTCATTTTACACAAGATACATGCTTCAGCCTTGAAAGGTTGTTTTGTTTCCTTTTAGATCTGATAGTGTAAAAGAGAGTAATTTCTGTAATGATGGGAATGTGCAATGTGATACTTGATTGCATGGTAGTTTTCCACATTGAAATCAATGCTTGGAGCACTTCCTTCATTGTTAGTTAGTTGCCTTGTGGGCAGAAGAAACTTCAAGGCTTGCCTTCTCCAGACTGTTACACTTGTGGTTAGCAAGAGAAATACTTGGAACTTGCGTTTTGCCGCCTGTCAAGTTCTGAGATGTTTAGATATCCTCTTAATCACTCTGATATAAAAAGGGGAGCCTGGAGGTTCCTCACTCCAAGTACTGTTCATAAGAGCTTTCCCCTTGGGGAGATACAGTAGAACCACAGAATGCCTTGCATAAGAAGGTAGTTTTGGAGCAATATTTTTCCGAAAAAATATTTTTCTATTCTTAATTTCACAGATAGTTTTGTGAGGAAGGTGGTTACAGGAGGAACTGAGCAACAGTAAACTGCTTTAAGTTTCTCTGGATTTTTTTTTTAGCATTATTGATGCGGAATTTTTGCTGATCCATTGGCAAGTTCGAATCAGCCAGACATAGCTATTTTTATTACATAGATCTTACCCCCAAAGCCTGGTTAGATATACTAGTATTAGGTATCAGCAGGTAAAAGTCACACACCACAGGCACACACCAGAAATACCTAAGTGAAATTTGTGTGCCGGTCTTAATTCTGGAGGGTCTCGTCTCTCTTCATTTAACTGTGCAGGGAAATAAGTCCTCAACTGCGTAAAGATAGGCACTGTGGATGCTCTCCCAAACGCAGAGTTGCACTTAAGTGTTGTCACGGGTTGCGTCATACAGTAAATGCATCTTTAATGCAACTGGGTTTGCATTTCCCCATTATTTTTTTAAATTCTCTTGACTATTGCTTTGCTTTTTTTATACCATGGTATTTCGGGGTGTTTCTGCTCGCTCTGTCCTGTCTACCTACCTACCTACCTACCTATCTTCATGGTGTTGTTTTGTGTACTTGTATCAGGTTTCTTCCTATTCAAGTTCTGGTTTAAATCAATATATTATTATGGCCCAATTATTTCATGGGTCTTCTTCCAGCCAATAGCATAGAGGATTTCAGGTTTCTAAAACTATTTGACTGTGTAGTAGGTGTAAATATTACAGATGGCTTATTCTGCATAGATGCAATCACCCTTAAGTGTGAAACCCTGGGATATGTAACATGTAAAAGCCATAAAGATGAAACTAATACTTAGAAATTATAAGCATGTCATTTAGCTCCTATATTGACTGAAATATGTTCTTTAAAATAATAAAACAAAAAATTATTCTCTTTTTGACTTCTAAGTATTTTAAATTATTTTCAGAAATGTATTTCAAAGAAATTATTCTGATTAATATTTGTTCTCTGATTATAACTTAATAATTTGCCTCCTTGTGTAGGGTTGGTTTGTTGATTTTAATTACTTTAATTGAGAGGGAAAATGTGAACTTTACTACTGCAGTAGCAATGAAATACTACTACAAAATATGAATAAAATACTAAGTACAAATGTATTTCTATACTTATATAATTGAGGGCTAATATTATATTAAATTACATGGATTTACCTAGCTTCCTAAACTGCGGGAGTTCATATAATATATATGGCAAATGGGGAGATGCTAAGCATGCCAAAGCGTGCCTCAGATTTGTAGGATACTCTTGCCTGTAAATGTCTCCTGACACTTGCCATCTCTTTTCGTGATGTATTCTTCACATCTATTTTATTTTCAAAGGAATGGTCACACACTTCTTGGTGTTCTAAATTACACTAAAACTCCTGGTGGAAGTCGAAGACTTAGGTCCAATATCCTGGAACCTCTAGTTGATGCTGAAACAATTAACACAAGACTGGACTGTGTTCAGGAATTACTCCAGGATGAGGAGCTCTTTTTTGGTCTTCAAGCAGGTAGTAGTTTATTTTGTAACAGCTAATATTATATTTCTTTTTAAACATTTTTTTTCTAATATAGGAAAGTATGTATGTTTGAAAAGTATTTTTTAATGGTTTGTTAGGTAACATAGTAAGCACTTAATTTTTTGAAGTAATCTATTATATCATAGTGATATTTTTCTCAAGTACTTTGCTTAGAAAAGTTGAATTTCTGTGAAACAGTGTATGGAAGTCTGTGAGTCAGTAGCTTTTTAAAAGAGTTGGAGTTTGTCTCTTTACCTCTATGGCTGGGTATGCATTATGTTTGATGTATACAAGTATATATAATGTATACATGAAAAAACGAACACATTGCTTAAGTAATACTTGCATATAAATATTTTTTTCCTGTTGCTTCATAAAACAACAGAGAAAGGTAAAATACAATACTAGAATTAGTTCACCTGAAACTGGATCATATGATCTTCAGCTATGTCACAAGAGAAACACAATTCAATCTAAGAAAAAAAAAGTATTTCTGAATTGACAGATGTCTATCTATACAATAATCACTGCAAGCTTAGGTAGAGTAAGTCATAAGTATAGTTATGACAAAATAATTCAGATATTAGCTATTTTTAAGCTAGCTTTTATCCTGTAAATAATTTGTGACAATAGAATGTAAGAAAAAGATTAGCATTACTATAGCTAATTAATTGTGTGCTTTCAAAGAAAATACATCTTCTTATAATTTCAGTTTAATTTCTGATATGTATACTTTTGTTTTACAGTTATCTCAAAATTCCTGGATACAGAACAACTACTTTCAGTTTTGGTACAGATTCCAAAGCAGGATACAGTATGTTGCAAAATACACCTTGGAAAAATCAATTATCTGTCCATAACATATAATATATAAATGTGATGTCTATAATTTATCCTAATTTATGCAAATGTACTTCCAAAAATGTTTGCTCTTTTATCACTCCCCACCTTTATTCTTCGTAAGTGTACATTTTATTCAACAGTACTCAGATGAGAGGAATTTTCTTCTTCTTATATTTTTTTCAGCATAAATGGAAAAAGTGTTTAGTGACTTACAGTCCTAGTGACTGTTATGTCTAAGAGCAAGACTATTTTTTCATTAGACCTTGCCTCATATACCAGTCTGCATGTTAGCACATGTAATACAAATATCAAAACGGAATAAACACATGTAGTTCACCAGTGAATCTTGGTTGAGACCAGACCCAACAGTTAACTACAGTGAGCTTGAGGTTACCGAACCTCAGCTTTGTTTCCACTAAGCATATTGAAACCATGGTGTTAAAAGTTACATTTGCCTATTGTACTCGAGTTGGATATGTCTGCCACTGCTTTTGAGGTTGATGATTCCTTATGTTTATGCTTGTGTGCCAGCATCTTAGATACTCACAGCTCTTTCACCATTCAGTGTCTTCTCACGTGCTGATTTACCTGCTTAGATAAAGGATTTGTCTAATTCTAGTTAAAGAAATCAGGTACAGACTGAAACAAGACAGTAGTAATAAATTCAGATAAATCTCTTTAATGACATAATCAAAACCCAGAATCCTAATTCTTCGCAGCTTTCCTTGTAGTAATGTGTAACATGAATTCATGAGTTCATCTTTTATGACTAAAATTGTCACACAGGACGCTTTTACGTATGCATAGGACCATGTACACCAAACATTTTTACTGCAGTGTTCTCACTGTTGACTGGTTCCAGTATAGCAGAGCTTACTATTCATACAACAGACATGCTTATTCAAGTGCTAGCTCGGTTGCTTTTATCAAATGCTAGATTAGGCAATTCACTATGTTTCATTCCTACTCTCCATAAAAATTTTCATTGTAAACCTTCCACCAGTCAGCAGATGAGATGCACATCTCAGAAGCCTGCAGTTTCAGTTACTAAATGCAGAAGCCTACAGTTTCAGTTACTAAATGTGTGAGTGGTATGTTCAGCATGAGCACTCTCTTACCCTAAGGAGGCTGTCAATCACACAGAATCACAAAATCACCAGGTTGGAAGAGACCTTCAAGATCATCAAGTCCAACTCATGCCCTAACACCTCAACAAAACCATGGCACCAAGTGCCACATCCAGTCTTTTTTTAAACACATCCAGGGACAGTGATTCCACCACCTCCCCAGGCAGTACTTTAAAAAATAGGTTTGGAAAGGTCAACTTTTTTTTTAATAACTGCTCTCTCTCCAGGTTATGTCATGCAGTTACAAAGTAGTTAGGAAAAAGCATGAGTTTCTTGGAGGGGCTAATTGTCTTTTTTTTTTTTTTTTTTTAATCATATTCATTGCATAAACAACATCTGGCACTTCAATGAGACTCCAAGGGACAAAAGCCTTACACTTCAAAAACTGTGCTTGATCCAGTCTTGCTGAGATGTGTACTTGAAAAATTGTATCAATGGTGAAATAATTTGCTGCCATTAGGTTGGAGTGTATCATATGCAGAGATTCACTTGTAACACTAGTTCAGTTAAAATTCCTGTAAGAACTAATTAGTCAAAGATCCATTCCACTATCACTTTTTCATGTATGACCACATCAGTTCCTTTGATCTCTGATTCCTTCATGGGACTTAGACCCCATATGTATTTGGACATTAGCATTCTTCCATTCATTTAGTATTTAGCACTGTTTAGTTTTGTCTTTTATAAAAAAAAACTTTATATGACTAAGTTATGAGATGCCCTCAGCCACAAGAGTAAAGAGATATTACATATGAATGAGAAATGATTTCACATGGGGTCATGCTCCTATGTTCATGTGCTTATCTACATTTATCTGTGTTATTTCCTTAAAATTCTTTTGCACAGTGCATGTGTACTGCATATGTTATGCCCTAATGTCAGCAGCAAAATCCTTATCGTGAGTGTTAATGGGGCATACAAAACAAGGTCGAGAGTTTCGGTGAATGAAAGATTTTGAAGAACAGTCATTATTGTGAGAAAAATTTTGAGATATTTACTGGATTTTTTTATTATCTATGAGCAGATGTCTGAGATGTACATATATTAACCAAAGAGAAATCAACCAAACTGGGTTATGTTGTGTTTAACAGTATTAATGGAAAAGGGTGTGAGCCTCATTATAATACATCAGGTATTTGCTTTGAAAAAGTCTACAAATTGTGCAGAGCTTGTAAAGAGTTAAGTATACATAGAAGATGAAAAGTTTTCACAGCTTGGCTTAGCAGGGTGTTCTAGAGTCAGTCATTATCAGTACAAACATAGGAAAATCTTAACTACTGGTGGACAAACTATCACAGCTGGCAGTGTAAAATTTAGGTAAACATTTTTTGTGCAGATGCAAAGTTGTCAAAGTGAGCTTATGGAATTTTCATTAAATGTATAATCTCGTTACTGTTAAGAATATGAGTTCTCCTGGTTCTTAAGTACTTTTTAGAACAGTCGTACAAACACCTTCAATATTCGGAAAATTTTTCAACAGGTTAAAACTGCTGAATCCAAAATAACTAATTTAATCTACCTGAAGCATACCTTAGAACTTGTGGAGCCTCTGAAAGTAAGCGGTCTTCATTCTTTTTTTTTTTTTTTAATGAAGTACAGACCATTTTGTCCTTATTTTTATGAAGTACAGTTTATTAAATTTCATAGAATATCTCAAGTCGGAAGGGATCCATAAAGTAAAAAAAATATATAATTACAGAGCAAAATACTGCCAACATAGTACATTGATTCTTAATGCCAAATAACGGAATTACGCATTTGTGTCTATGCTGCGAAGAGCAGGATTCCTACCATTACCTGGATAATACATTATATAACAACATTTAACTGAAACTCCTGCTCAGATTCCACAGACTATTTACAAAAATGCTGATTAGCCTCACTGAATCTGAAAACTTTCAGTCCTTTAAAAAGGCTGCAGAAAGAAGTAACTGCTATGTCCATATTTTAATCTTCAACAGGCTGCTTTAAGAAGCTGTAAGGCACAGCTGCTAAAGGCTTATTACAATTCTCTTGAAGATACAAGGTATTTCTCATAATACTTAGCTACTGTTGTTAGAAACTCTCATATCAAAAGTGCCCGTAAGATAAAAGATGTTGCATCTTTGCTTGTTTATAGTTATGAGTATAGCTCAATTCTTTTGCTTAAAGCTGATTTTAATTGTCAGAAAATCTTAATTTTCAGCTAATGAGTACAGGGATAAAAGCCAGAGAGTGGAGCAAAAACTCTGCTGTGATAGTGGAGTTGCTGCTAAACTGAACTCCCTTAGAAATAATTCTGAAAAGACAAGAGTAGTGGTTTCCTAGAGTCTCCATAATAATGCAAAAATCAAGTGTTGTGTATTGGAAAAAAATGTATATTTGAAAAGTAATTTATAGCTCCCAAAGATGCAAATAGTATTTTCATTCAGACTTCAGTATAGTCACAATTCATTCTGAGGTGAAAATAGAAATGAAATGTAATGTTTTGTTTTAACGGTAGAAAGTTTAAAAGTGGCTTCACTTACTTGTAATACTGTTACTTGTAATTTGGGGATGATACTGCAAGTAAAAATCGTAAAATATTATGTATCTAACTAGTGATTCAACTGATATTGCAGATTTGGAATTATACTTGAAAAGATTACAAGTGTAATTAATGATGATACAAGATACACAAAAGGATGTCTGAGTATGAGGACCCAGAAGTGCTACGCTGTTAAGCCTAACATCAATGAATTCCTTGACATAGCTCGTAGAACATACACAGAAATTGTTGATGACATAGCAGGTATTTCTAAACTAAAATTTGTATTTATTTGGAGTTTAAAGTAGATTGCACTTGACATATAGAAGCCATGTAATTATATGTGTTATAACCTTCTCATATGTAAAAAGTATTTAGTATTGGTATGAATTGACTGTCATTGATAAGCAACTGAGATTCTCCATTTCTGGACAAAACCTCAGTTTTATTTTAATAAAATTGAATAATTATATGGTGATTTCTATATTCAAAGCTCTGTTAGTCCTTGTTCTATTAAAGTGCAAAAAAGTTGAAGTAATGGAACAGAATTACTCCACCTAAAACATTCTGCATAAAACATGTAAATCTTTGGTTTAGCTTCTTCATTTGAAATATGAGTTCTTTGTTCTTTATATTTTAAGCAGTCTTGATCTATCTGTGGACTACCTTTTAGCTAAGATATTAAGAGTTGGAAAATACGAACAAAAGGAGTTTTACTGTGATGTGCATTACTGTGTTTTACTGACCTTCCTGTTTATCATTATGTCAAAATAGAAGAAAAAAGTTTCATTTGAAACTGATTTCCTCTTTTTTAGTATAAATTACTGATTTCTAGAAAGGACCATCTTAGTTTAGTCTATAGTTGGAAACCTAAGAAAGCATCAGAAACTTTAGCACCTGTCATATGTCATGAAGTTCCTGTTTTATTCTAATCCTACATTCATACGTAGTGAAAAATACAGATGGTACTAGTTTTACATTTCTGAAATCTTCCATTAACACTTTCCATCTTTGTGCCAGCACAAGGGGCGGGGGGGGGGGGGGGGAGGAGAAGAAGGATGTACCTGAATGTATGTAATTTGGGTTAAATCTTTGCATGTGGTATGTAGGTATGATAACGCAACTTGCTGAAAAGTACAGCCTGCCAATGAAAACAAGTTTCAGCTCTGCTCGTGGATTTTTTATCCAAATGAATGCTGATTGTTCAACATTACCTAATGGCCAGCTTCCTTCAGAATTTACAAAGGTATCTGTACAAAATATGTTTTAGCATAATATATTTGTATACTTTATTTACTGTATATAATATAGTAATAAAGTGCACATTATACAGTAAATAACAATAAAAATAATTTCATTGAAGATATTTAGAAGTAAATGAAGTTTTAATTGGGATGTTTTTATAATATAATCAAAAGTGTGCAAGTACATGCAATTACATTTTGTGCAAGAATAAAGTTGTATATCTTGCTAATTGTTATCTTAAATGGAATTTTCATAAAAGATTATGTAGTAAAAATGAAACTGGGCTGTTTGTTCTCTTTTGTTTCCCCATATGGTTCCCAGTTTGGTTTTTAGGAGCTGGTTTTCCTTCTGATAATAAGGCAAGCTCTTATTGTTGGTTTCAATTCCCCATAGATCACGAAAATGAAAAACACATATAGCTTCACTTCAGCAGATTTAATAAAAATGAATGAAAGATGTCAGGAGTCCCTGAGAGAAATATATCACATGACCTACTTGTAAGACCTGTTAAAACTTTTTAATATTTGCTAAGTACATTTATTTTCTCCAATTATCTCTACAGGGGCTTTTAAAGCTCTCTTTCTGTTAAAATATGGCTACTTACAGAAATAGTCTAAAGCAACACTGTTCAAGTGCATCTCCTGAGACAAAAAAAACCATAAATTGTGTATTGTATTAAATATATTTACAAATATATTGGCATTTATTAATAGAAGTGGTCATCATATAAATTTTTTATCAGTGAATTATCTACACAAAATGGCACAATGAATGCATTCGCTTTGCATCTGTAATGCAGAATTGGTACTTTTAGTTAGTTCCTTATATTTAGAGCAGAACTGTCTATTTCCGTGTCTTGTCCTTGCTGCATGTCGTGTTGCTCTCCTCTCTGAGTCACAACTTAGTAAGTGTAATGTTACCTGTCAGTTGAATGGAAATTCTTTCTAGCAACCACGTAGGGTTTTTTTAATATGAAGATCTAGGGGAATTAGAGTCACATTTCCCATGTTAATAAAACATACTTGATTCCATAGCTATGGAATCAAGTTTTAGTTCATTCTCTGTGTGAAGCGTTCATACGAGCTATTGGTATTTTAGGTGTGTGTCTTGTGTCTTGTGTCTGATCAGCAGAATGTTAGCTGAGATGATGGTACAAGATCTTAATTTACTTCCAAGAAATGTATACATTTGCTTGCATCCGGTATACATGATTGCGTTTTATGAGTGACCTTTTATCCTAAGGTATGCAGCATGGACATTATAATTCCTTTATTTCTGTAAGTTGTATAAAGTGACAGAATGTGCCGTGCAACAGCTAAATCAATGTCTTATTTCAGAATAGTGTGTAAACTACTGAATGAGATATATGAGCACATTCATTGCTTATACAAGCTGTCCGACATTGTGTCTATGCTGGATATGCTGCTTTCATTTGCCCATGCCTGCACTCTTTCCGATTATGGTAGGTTTCTTCTTTAATTCTGTTATGGGTTAGATAAAGACCCTTCTGATGGAGAATAACCAGACTGTTTTGTATGGTTCCATTTCTTTTTCTGTCTCAGTAGTCTTTAGGTGAGTGTCTCTGCTCTGACTTTGCCAGGTTTACGCTGATGTTCTTTCTGCTTCCGTTCATCGAAATTAAATTCTGCTAGTTAGCTGCCATAAGCCTTCCCAATCACTCTTCTCAAAATAGTTTAAGGATATCGCTCAAAAGCACAAAGTGTATGGACATTCTCTGTTTATGTTTTTTTCTGTTCCATTAATGCTGGTAGATAAAGAGGAGCCATGTGTAATTGGTTCAGAAAAGAACTGTATTCTGACAGAAATCCATAGAGATAGTTCCAGCATCAAATGGGTCTTTGTAGGCATGGTACATTTCCAAATAATCAGTATGGTAACATATAAGAAAAATAGAAGGAATGCTACTTTCCTGTTTACCATACAAATACAGGGTACTATGTAGAAGTAACAGGAGTCCACGACCCTTGTACTTTATAAAAATATTTCAGCTCTTTTCATTTTTGTTACTGGAGTTCAGCCCTACTTGCTAGGGAACAAAACCACGGAATGTTAATTTAGAAATAAAGTTTTAGTTTGGGTTTTTTTTTGTAGTCATAAATCATGAAGGCTTGCATGATAATGAGAATCTGTAACTGAAAGTGGCTGGTAATTCTTCCCAAGAGCTCTGCTCTGGAAGAACTAACTTCATTTCAAAACATACTAGCTTAATAATGTAAAGGTTCCCACACTAACTCCTCAGTGTTTTACATCTTTTTTCTTCATTTAGTTCGTCCAGAATTTACCGATACTTTAGCAATCAAGCAGGGATGGCATCCCATTCTTGAAAAGATAGCTATGGAAAAACCTGTGTCTAACAACACGTACCTGACAGAGGGCAACAATTTTGTCATTATTACAGGACCAAATATGAGTGGAAAATCAACATACCTGAAACAGATTGCTCTCTGTCAAATTATGGCACAGATTGGTGAGTAAGAGTGTACAGTATTCAGTATTTGTCATCTTCTGCAGCACATTTTTTTTCTGGTTAAAAATATTTATAAAGTTGAATGATTTAATTTCCAGAATAACATTATATCTAAATAAAATATTAACAGGTAATTTGTAGTCCATTTTCTTCTACCAGCTCTTGTATTGCTTACAGAGGCAACTGTAGGGTTTTTTTCATCTGCTGCTGGAAACATATGGGGCCCCATCTGTGTGTCTTGAAGCCTCCCCAGTCTATCTTCAGAGAAGCACAGTTGCATGCCCTAGTTCTTTGGAGCCCCATAATCCAATCTAGCATCTTCTGCTAGATTGATAGTGAGTGTCCTTCAAGTATGCTGGTCAGACACATGTGTTAGTCATCCAAAAGCAACGCATGACCTTGAGCATACTTAAATTACATAGAGAAACATGTTTCCAGAGAAGTACAATTAATAGATAAATAATCAACTATTTCAAATAAAAGTATTAACAAATATTGCAAGGTTCTGTTACTAAAGTTACAAAAGGAAACCAACTATTTGTAAAGTCTTAACTGAGATTCATTCCTATATTCAGGAATTTCTCATGACTTTTTTCTTAATAGTAAGTCTGGTAGTACAGGTCAAAGACCTAACTCTGTAGAATGAAGCTGCTTAGCAGTGAAGAATAAAATTTGTCCATCATGCATTTGTGGGTTCAGTCCCCAGTAACTGCAGGTTCTTGAGGAATTGCTCTCAAAACCATGAGTTTACTATGAATAAAGCAGACTGTGAAGTTTTTGGCAAAAGGTTCCTGTTTTTTCCTGTTCGGTAAAACTACTATGCTTTGAAGTCTGATAAAGGCAACATCATCTTGATTTTGGGAAACGAACATTACTTGGGATTAGTAAATCAGTGGCCACAGAAATGTAAAACAATCCCAGAGTTCATTGTTTTCTCTGCATCCCTTTAGACTGACAAATAACTTCAAGCACATGATTTCTTACAAGCTTCACTGATAAGCTTCTTTAATTATCCTACCTATATAATAACTTTTTTCTTTATATAATTAATAATATAATTTAAAAATAAATTATAAATTAATGGTAGAACATAATCTTACAAAACTTTATCAAATAAGATGCTTTCTCTTCTGTGCACAAAAACCAAGTGTGAAAGTAACTTTTTTTCCCCCAATTATGTATTCAGGCAAGTGTTATAGTGATGAGAGAAACTCGTATTTTACTTACTTTGTAGGTTCTTATGTCCCAGCAGAGTATTGTTCTTTTCGAATTGCAGAGCAGATTTTTACCAGAATAGGAATGGATGATGATATTGAAACAAATGCATCAACATTCATGAAGGAAATGAAAGAGGTATGAAATATAGCTGTCAAGGTCCAAGGCACATTTTTATTGTTAAGCTAATAGGAATTGTACTACCTTAGTTCCACTGAAAGAATGTACTTTGTAAAACAGTCAAAAATTCAGCCTTCCTCTCTTTTATGATAAACCGCAGAAAACTAGGCATCTCTTAAATAGAAAGATATTCCAGTGTGAGTGAAAATCAGTGCTTTGTTGGATAGTACTTCCAACATTTTTGGGTCAGCTTAGATGTTAAATTATCATTTGTAGGGGCCTAAGCTCTCTCAATTTCCTCTCACAAACTGACACCATTTTGAGGGTAAGTGGTATGTTTAGTGGAAAAGAGGAAGAATGCTGTAGTATGAGTCTTTGCTTGATTAGAATTGACAGCTGTTTGAAAGCTTGAAAAGGTAAAATTGCTGTATCTCAAGAGATTTTTTTTTTAATTTCTGCATTATGTTCCATCTGAATAACATACAAAATTCCTTTTCAAAAATCCATATTTACAGGAATGATAACACTTTGAATACTTTTCTAGATAACGTACATCATACAAAATGCTAATGATAAATCACTCATCATTATTGATGAACTTGGCAGAGGTACCAGTGCTGAAGAAGGTATTGGAATTTGTTATGCTGCCTGTGAATATCTGTTGAACTTAAAGGTAATTCTGTTTTAAAGGAATTTAAGCCTTAGAATTGTTTTGTCATCCTGAAAGTAAATACAGTATTTTCTCATAATTTAACATCAGTTCTACAAAAATTTCTTGGCTAAATATGGTATTTTGCATAACGGGTGAATAGTAAGAATTGCAGTGATAGAGGAAACACGCTGATATAAGCTGCAGTTCTGTTCACTGGTTGTTGTGATTTAACCCCTGTCGGCTGCTAAACACCACCAAGCTGCTCGCTTGCTCCCAGGTGAGAGCCCAAGCCTGAGAACCTGTGGGCTGAGATAAAGACCATTTAGTAAGTAAGGAAAGCTATATGCAGAAGCAAAATAAGGAATTAATTCACTGCTTCCTATCAGCAGGCAGATGTTCAGTCGTTTCCTGCAATGCCATTTCCTCACAGTGACTGTTACCAGAATGCCAAATGTCCCTCCTTCCTCACAGTTCTTATTGTGGTGGTGTAGTATGGTGTGAGATATTCCTGGGGTGAGTTTGGGTCAGCCATCTTGGCTGTGTCCCCCCACAGTTCCTTGAACAACCCCAGCCTGTTTGCTGGTGGGGCAGGGTGAGGAGCAGAACAGCCCTTGGTGCTGTGCAAACGCTGCTCTGCAGTGGCTAAAACATGGGTGAGTTATCAGTACTGTCTCGTTCACAAATCCAGAGTAGCGCAACACAAGCTACTATAAAGAAAACTAACTCTAGTCCATTTAAAACCAGAACACTGGTCACCATAACTTGTTTTTGCAAGCTTGTCTAGAAAGAGAATAACCCAGTCTGTTTAGTTTGACTTATTTAGTTTAGTTTTAGTTTTGCTTTATGCTTGAATGTTAAAAGTGAACCTCTTTACCTGGTGGCTACCTTTCAAAGTACAGTGGTAGTTCCACAGAACTTATTAATTGGTCACAGAGGTTAGAAACTTGTTTAGAAAAGGGGAAGATAATTTTAGATGGATTGCAAGTTTTACCTCTGTTGCTAGTTATGTGATCAATCTCAGGGGTCTGTTATGAGCCTTTTGAGCGTGCAGGTGTTTGTTTCTCCTCAGAGTTTATTCAGAGTACTTTTGAGGATTTTTTGGTTTGAAAAGCTCAGATACTTTCTGTCACTTGTACTTTTGATAAATAATTCCTTAAGAGAATTAAGCAACCATTTGACAGTCATTCCAATCCACACCAGTCAGATGTTGCAAGCATCATGGATTCTCTTTCATTTCTGATACTGTTTTCCTTCTATTTAGAAATGAGCAGAAGAATCCTCAGTTGGAAAAGATGTACTTGCCAATGGTAGAACGCATCCCTTAAGGATTTTCATTTGCTTTAGTAGTGTAAAAACAGCTTTTCAGCGTTTTGGAGGAATACCTGGACATCTGTGAAATTATTTAATTTTTCTTATTTATTGTAATTTATTTCTGGATCATTGCCAAAAAAAAATTTCTTTCTTGTTTCCTTATTTAGGCATTTACACTGTTTGCTACACATTTCCTGGAACTATGTCATATAGACGCTTTATATCCCAACGTGGAAAACTACCATTTTGAAGTGCAACATGTGAGAAGCAGTGCTGGAAATGAGAAAATTACTTACACTTACACACTTTCTAAAGGATACACAGAGGAAAAGAACTACGGTAATGGATTCCACTGTGACTTACAGTTGGAAAAAGTTACACAAGATACTATTTCAGTTATTAGGCATCTAACAGTATTTTTTCTGATGACGAGTTTCTCTTGAGTTTGTGTCTCTCTCAGAGAGATATAGAGATCTGCAGATCTATAATTTGTTCCAAATAATTGTGTGTTTTAGGTAACCACATAGTGAGATAGTAGTTTCGGGTAGTATGAAGAACTTACATGATATTTCGTAGTGAAAAAAAATCTTAATGATGTCTTACTGATGCCAGTATCTCCTCGATTCATGTCTGTTTGAATGAGTTGAGCCATTCTGAGCATATACTACTTGAGTTCATTTTATCTGCACTTACAAATATGAATGAATGTTCTGTAGTGATTTAAAGATGTGTCTGCCATAAGCAGTGATACGACTGGTTAACAGCAGGTCGGCCCTTTTCGATTAGCAAAAATCAATCAAGTTTCTTTAAAAAAGGAGAGGAATTTTACAGTATATTAGGCTAAGACAATTTTGAGAGGGTCTACAAAAGCATCAGTATTTTCTGAAAAGTGGATTTACTTCTCTTTTAACTTCAGAATAAATTATAGTGTAGATTGTGCAGCTTGAGTAATTATGGGTCAATAAAGAAAAGATTGAATGACAAAGATGTAAAGAAATCTGTATGTTTCCAAATACTAGATTTGGATGTTGATTGCTAGATTTAGGTAACATTTAATCAAGAGGAAATTAGCTACACGTGACTTTTGCAAGCTGTTGGTAACTGAAGACTAGAAATTATTCTAGGTAAGCTTCAAGTAACAGGACTTAAAACTTACCTTGATCAGAATTTCAGAATAAATTTGTTTAACTTCGGCAGCACAAGCTCAATTTTAGATGCTACACCACCTCTAACTCCAAAGAGTTGTATGTTTAGAGATTAATTTCTGAGAACAGGAGACCTTTAGAAACGCAGTGTTTGTGTCTTGGCTTTACCTTACTTGAGCAAAGTCACATTCTAAGAAAGGGTGCAAGGGCTCTTCATGACCCTTTTTCATTTTAAAACCCGTAGCATTAAACCACCCAATGAACCACAGACTTTCCAGGGTTACGGATAAAGGAAAAAGTTAAAAAATCGTGTTAGGGCAGGAAAAAAATGTTTACATCTCTTTCTTACCTCCAGTATCTGGAAGTTTGCCCGTTGGCAACAAAGAAGTTGAAAAATTACATCCCTGTCCACTGGACTTTTGGATATAATTGAGAGTGCAGTTAGCAAAACCTCTGTATTTTCTGCCAAATTAAAAAACCTGAACCGAGAAAACTGTTAACACCATGGTGCTGGTTTTTTTTTTCCTTTTAACCCCCTAATATGTCTCATTCTACCCATTTACAGTATTACCGGCTGTAGCTTGATGTTGAGGTGTGTTTCAGAGATAGCATTAAAACAAAGTAGACATGTTATTTTGTATCTCTCCAAAACCTATTATTTATTAACCAAAAAAATCCAAACCAAAAGAAACAAAAAAACCAAAACCCCCCCACAAACAAACAAAAAAAATCACACAAAGAGAAAATACACCAAAATTATTTTAATTAAAATTAAATCTTTACCCCTTAGAAAAACAGGCTATGTTAATTCATTAAGACATAAAATGGAAGGTAGGGATAAAAATTACATTAAAAAAATCCTGATTTGTGTTTTATATGTTTAGGGCTAAAAGCTGCTGAAGTGTCCTCCCTACCACCATCCATAATTTTGGATGCAAAGGAAATCACAAGTCACATTGCAAAACAAATTTTGGTATGTAGTAGAAAACTATAATGCTGTATTTCACTGTTTTTATACAGCTCAAATGTATTTTCAGTTTCTGAAGGGTTACAGAATAAGTGCTGCCTATGTTTTAATGAAAACAGATTTCATTAAACTTTATATTTCTGGAACCAGTTCTTAAAGATTATACTGAAGGTCACTGTTAGCTGACAACACAAAATGGCCCTTAGGCTAAAGGAGGATTGGGTGTAATGTTTGTATGCAAACCAAGAATTGTGAGATCAAAAACAGGCTGAAAAATAGCTAATACTAGTATTTTTATAATATAACCATTTATTTCGTGTTTTAATGTGTGTATATTTTTAAGAACAGCACAGGCAAGAGACCACTCCTGAGATGATGAAACAGAGAGCTGCATACCAGTTAGCAATGAGATTGGTTCAGACTGCCAGAAATTCTCGACTGGACCCTGACAGTTTGCGTATATATTTGAAAGCCCTGAAGAAAAAGTATGAAGCCAGTTGTGCCACACCCAGAAAAAATGATGAGCAACAGTAATATGTAACATAGGCTGTTCTAATTTTTATGACTGCAAGATGATTCTGGTTTTTCCCACAGTATTAGTACTGTCTTTTCACATGTTGTTATATTTTTAATTATTAATTACACTCAGTAATGGAAGATCATATCCTTTATGGGTTCCCCCCACCCCAACATACCTGAAATAAAAGCATTTGCCTTCTATGAGGAACACAATTCTTTTTAACAAAAATAGTATAATTTTCATCATTTTAGAGCAGCACTGAGAGGGAAGGACTGGGGCAACCCTAAGGAACTCAGAATTTCAGGCATGATATAAAAGAAAGCTCAGATTGCAAAAAGGGAAATGTGTGCCCAAATTGCCTCAAAGCAGTTTTGCTGTCTGTTCTTGTTCAGTTGTGTCTTCTGAAAATGAGACCATTTCATTCATTGCGCTGTGCTAAACACTTCTCATAATTCCAGGAAACAGATGATACTAAAATTTGAAGGAATTTGGATGTGTAAAAACAAGCTGTTGTCTCTTCTTCAGAGCAAGGTGTTTGATGTTGACGGTAAAGGTTCTGGGTTTTCTCATACTCCTCTTGCTCAGTCTCCAAGTCACTGCAGGATTTCCAAAGACCCTGCACAGAAGCCTCTCATCGCGTTCATTCTGATCACACAGAGATACTGGGAGGGGAAGAGAATGGATAAAGGTGAAATTTCCCTGAGAAAAGGCTCAGAGATCAGAGTGTTCACTGGCAGCACAGGCTGGGATTAGGGCTGAGCAGCGCCAAAGCTGGAGCACATCAACCATTCTGCTTTCTCCTCATGTTTTATCGGGGGATTTATGGCCCTGCCAAGAGACAGACGTTAATTAAAGAGTCCCAGGCTGAACCATGACAGTAATCTGTTCTGTTCAAGCTGGTGGTTTTTTGACACCTTCATTAGCCACACTCTCTAATACTTAGTCCTGGGGTTTGTTCCTGTTTTCTTTCAGCCTTATATCCAACTTTCCACCCCTTTTCTTCTCTATGTCCAGCGTGTTTTTTGTTTCTTTCTTGTCCTGTGTGTTCCCTATCCCTTTTCCTTTCACTACTTCACTCACTCTTGTTCTTGTTTTTCTTTTATTAAATAAATATTCAATATTTATTTCATAAATATTACTCAATCCCTCTCCCTGTTCTGTCATACTTTTTGTCTCTGTCTCACTTCCTGCATCTTTATTTTTCCTTCTTTCTTCCTCTCCTTTTTCCTTTGTCTTGCACTGTGCCTGTATTTCTTTGTCCCCTTCACTGTCCTTTTGCCTGTACCTGTCTGCACCTGCTGCCCACCTGCACCTGCTGCTCATTGTACCCTTCTCTTGATAAGCCTCTGTCCTGCTGTCCATGCCTCCCTTTATCCATCCCTGCACTGGGCCTTGCTGTCCTTCCCCCTACCTACACGTGCCATGGTCATTTCCTCTCTCGGTTCTTGTTTCCCTCTTCGTCTCTGTAACCCTCTGTCCTTACCATGTGTTTGGCATTCTGTCTTTTTCTCTGTCCTCCTCCATGCTTCACTTGTGTTCCTTTCTATTGTCTGTGGCTCTGTGGTGCACTGGTGCTCCCCCATGCCATTGTTCCTCATGGAATCCTTGTGTCCCATTTGCTGTGCCTGTTCTTTTTTAATCCCTCTCTGTCATGCTACCCATCCCAGACGTTTTTGGGTAGGGTGCGGGGGTTTTTTGGTTGGTTCGGGTTTTTGTTGTTGTTTTTTTTTTTTTTTTGTTTTTTTTTTTTTTGGGGGGGGCGGGGGTGTTTGGTGGTTTTTTTGTGGGTTTTTTTTTTGGGGGGGCGGTTGTTTGTTTTGGTTTTTTGCTTGTTTGTGGTTTTTGTTTTGGGTTTGTTTGTTTGTTTTTTGTCAATTTTGTCCAGCACCCTGTGCTTCCTTTTCTTCCTGTGTCCTCTCTGCTGTCACTCCCTCTTTCTGCCCCTCGCTTGTAACAGTGAGGCTGGGCAGGAAATTCAACCCTTCTGGGGGATGCCCCCCCTTTCTTGTTGCGGCAGAGTCCCTTTTGGAGGGGATGTACATGTGGAAAGGGCTTGAAGCAAGTGCTGGGCTGCTGTCCAGGGCAGTTTGACTCGTTCTGTGCCTTCTTTGGGCGTCAGGAAAAGGGGGTGAAGACTCGGGGCTCTGATGTCCTTTGGGGCACCCTAAGGTCCCTAGGAGGGGGGGCCACACTGCGGTGGAGGAGCAGGTGGGTGGCGAATGAGGGGGGTCATGCTGGGTGCCGTCCCCCAGAGGGACCCAAAGCTGCCCCAAAATGCACAGGGAGGGGTGTGTGTAGAATACTAAAACCTGTAAAGTGCTTCGTTTTTATAGATATTGGTAAAGAATAGGAATTTTTATCTCAATTCATTTTGCAAGAAACCCAGAGCAGCCCCAGGTGTGAGCTGTGAGGATGATGAGGGGGGCGGCTCCTGCCGGCGGCAGTTTTAGGGAGAGGGTTTGCCTCGGTTCCCTTTTGCATGGAGCTGCTGGAGCAGAGGGGTTAATGGGGGGCTCCCGGGCTGTCTCAAGGAAGGACCGTGGGAGCTTCTGACAGGGTCCGGGGGAGCACCTGGATACACACTTGGATACGTGGAGCATTGCTCAAAGGAGGTGCCGAGGGACAAACCTTTGTGCCGGTGTAGATTTGTAGCAGAGACTTTTCTCCTTTCCCTTTTAAATTTCATCTTGCCGATCCCTCCCCGGTGGCCCCAGGAAAAAAAAAAAAAAAATAATAGGGGTAATGGGGAAAAAGAAATTCAAAATGAAGGAAGCAACTTCCCTTATTGTCTGTGTTTGAACTGGGAGGGATCCCCATTCACTTGTGGTTTTGAGGGTACTGATTGAAGGAAAACCTGCCTTTTCCAGGGTGTTAGGGATATCACAGGAGTGGCAGGGAATCCCTGTGTTCTATTTTAAATGGAAGGGGAAAAATATTGTTGTCATATGATGGGTTTGATTTGAGGGTAGCCCCCCCATTTTCATCTTCCTAAGGTTTAAACTGAGGGGGCAGCCCTGTTGTCCCTCCTTTTAAAGGGTTTGGATTGAGGTAAAAATCCCCCTTTTACCATCATTTGAGGAAAACCCTTTTTCCTGCTATTATAGGGGATGAAATTGAAAGGGAGAAATAATTTATTTGCCCTTGCTGAAGTGAGGTGAGCACCTGAGTGTGGCGTCAGTTTCGGGGGTTGAATTGAAGGAAGCTGCAGCTCTCGCAGCGTTTGAAGGGTTGAAATCGGGGTGTGCCGCTGCATTTAAGGGCGCTTCTTCTGCCCCTAGTCCGGCACCAAAGGTTCCGGCGCGGGAGCTGCTGGCGTTGCCTGGGGAGCTGCTGAGGTGGAAGGGGAATTGGGCGCGGCCGGGCTGCCGCGGGACTGCCGGAGCCGCGCCGGAGCGAGGGGTGCGGAGCCGCGGGGAGCTTTGCCGGGCCGGCGGGCGGGAGAGGCGGTGCGGGCGCTGCGCCGGTGCCGGCCGGTGCCGGCTGCTCAGGGCGCGGGGCTCGGGCGCCGCCGGGGCCCCCTGGGCCCGGTGCCGGCCCCGCCGGGCAGGGGGAGCGGGCGGGGGGCTCCCGGCGCGGCGCCGCCTCTGCCTGCCGCAGGAGCCGCTTTCCTGCCGGGAGCCGCGCTCCGCCCGGTGCCGGGAGCGCGGCTTTTAATTTTTGAAAGTTCTTTTATGTAGTGGTTTTGAGGTGGTTTTTAGGAATTTATTGTATCGTTTTATTTTGTTTGCAGTTGGTGTATGATAAGGGACACGGTGTACTTCTTGAATGTTATGGTTCTTGGCTCAGTTGCAAATAATAAGGGTTTTTTTTGCATTGAGTTTTGTTGTTGGATTTTTTTTGGGAGTATGATGTTTTTAAAGGATATGTTTTTTAAGGTTTACAATGGTTTTTATGGATCGTAGCATGTAGTAGAGGGGAGGATTTTAATTCCATTGTGGTGGCTTTTGTTAGCATGAATATGTAGTGTTTGTTTTGGTGGGTTTCAAGTAGTGTCCTGTAGTTAATTCGTGAGGTTTTCTTATTATTTTTAATTGCGTTATTGTTTATTATAGGGGGCTTATTTGATTGTAGTGTATGTTTTATGGTTACGGATCCTTTGGGAGATATTGTTTATGGTTACATTTATCTTTTGGCTTCGTGTTTATTTCTAGGTGGTATTTTTATTTTGAATGTTTGAGACCTTATGGGTTCATTGAGTTAGGAATAATTTTGTTGTTGTTGTTAATGTAACCGGGTTTTTTTGTAGTTTGATGTATTTGGTGGTTGTTTTTTATTTGCTTTATTTTTGGGTACATGGGTATTTATATGGTGGGTGTTTTTGTTTTTGTTTTTTTTTTTTTTTTGGTAGTGATTTTTTTATTTCTTAGTGGTTTAGATTTTTTATATCTTATATCGTTAATTATTTAGGTGGGTTTTTTTAGTTAATTTTATAGAGTATTGGTTTCTCTTTGTGAGTTAGTGTAGAAGAAGAGTTTTGGTTATTTTTTTTTAGTAATGTTCAGGGCCTGTTGTAATGTTTGGAATTTGGTAAGTTAGTTGGATTTTTTTTTAGTGGTTTTTGTGATTTGCTGTGTGGGTTTCTATAGGGTTGTTTTTTATATTTGTGTCATTTTTGTGATGTGATAAGAATTGTTAGTGAAAAGAGTGTAGTGCGGGATTTTTTTGCTGGTAGTTGATTGGCTGGTGGAGCCACACTGGTCTTTTTGGATGGTATTGGTGTGAATTTAAAGCCGTGTGTTTTGTCATTGCATTTTTAGGATTTGGATTTTAATTGCAAAATTATAACTATAATTAAACAAAACAAATATATAAATAGAAAAATGGGAATGTAAAACTTAAGTTTTAAATATAAACAGAATACATATAAATAAAACATGTAACATATATTACTATAAGATATTAGAATGTTTAATATATTTTATATAAATATGGATTATCAATATAAACAAACCCCATATAAAATATAAATATAGAAATGTATTAAAATGTATGTAGCTATATATAAATATAAAATATTTAAAAATACAAAATAATGGAAGTCGATACAATACATAATACATATTGTGCTCTATATATCTTATTATAACATGTCATATATATTATATATCTAAATATAGTACATCAATATATTGTAATATAATATATAAGCACTTATAAATGTAAATATCAAAACCATAAATAAATATTTAAATATAGTTTAAATAAAGGGGGTTTTATTTCCTATTTGGCAGTAGGCAGGGTTTTTATTATAACAATTATAAATTTAAATAAAATAAAGTTAGAAATCTGTATAGAAATATAAATACATTAAGATCTATATAAAAATTAAAATCTAAGTAAATATAAGTATTAGCAGTATATATGAAATATAATAGAAATAATAATTTATCAATTTTGTTACATTATTATATATTATATATATTTATATATATAATACATCAATATAAACTATACATGTAAATGTTAATATAATTATATATATATATAAATATTTAAATATACTTTTAAAGAAAGGGTTTTTTTGGTTATTATTTGGTTAGAGGTAGGGTTTTTATTTAAAAATATGAATATACATTTTATTTTTATATAATTCTAAATATAGAAATATATAATCAATGTATAAAGACATATATATATAAAATCTAAAATATAAATAAAAATAACTAATATGAAGAGATAGAATATAAATAACACCATATATCAATATAGATTTTAAATGTAATTTATGTGAATATAAATGCGAAAAATATAAATTAAAAAAAATTAAACACAGTTTAAAAGAAAGGGGTTTTTTTTAATTTGAGTAGAGGCAGGGTTTTATTTTAAGCAATATAAGCCTTTTAGAAATATAAATCTCAATATAGCAATATATAATCAATAAATTAAGATATGTATAAAAATATGATAAAATATAAGTAATAGGAATAAATATTAAATTATTATTTATATATAAATATATATTTATAATATATATTTGTATATATTTATATATTATATTTATATTTATTAAATAAATATTATAAATAAATATCATATATCCATATACATTATAAATAAAATTGTGACTATAGATATGAAAAATATAAAAATAAAATATATTACATACAGTGCAAAGGGACACGACGACTGAGAGGAATGGCAGCGGCGAGGGCGGCCCGTCGGGGCCGGTTTCGGCGGGCGGCGGAGGCGCGGTCGCAGCGCTCACGGGCCGGGGGCGGCGGGCGGGGGGCGAGCGGCGTCGGAACAGGGCTGCACTCCCCTTTCCCTACCCCCGCGCGCGTCCATCTCAATACGGTGGAAGCGGCCGCGTGCCGGAAAATCCCGCCGAGGCGGCGCAGTCGGCGGAGCGGGGCCCCGGCTTTCCCCGCCCTTCCTGCGGCTATCTTTGAACATTTTTTTCCTTCTTATACAGTTACATTTGTAATTTGCCGCATTTGATCCAGAGACTTACGGGAGTCAAAATCATAGGCTTTCCCTTGGCACTTATATACTAGTCACATTATATATAAGTGATACTGTATTAGCTGTGGTTGCAGCAATAATTATAAATGCCACAACTCTCTAAGCTACACCTACCTGATTATCTATTACAACTACAAGCCTTTCTATTCTTCAGGAGGATTATATCACTATCCTTATCATTTTACTCACACTCTATCTATTTTCTCGAGAAAGTTTTAATTTTAGTTTATAAAATAACTGGTATAATTTTCTCAAGTCCCTCGGGAGTTTCTTCACTTGGGAATGATGGATCCAGGCATTTTGTTCCTTAATCTTGATTGCAGTAAAGGTGGTGAGGAGCATTTGGAATTGTGAAAAACGCCAATCACTTGGTTTTTAAAATTTTTAAAGTTTAATAATAATAAAATGGTTATAAAAATAGTAATACAATTAGGGTAATAAAAATTTAGAGTTAGGACAATTACAAGACAATAAAAAGCAAAGAGTTACGGACATCCAGATGCTCTCGGGCACCTAAGCCACGACAAGCATGCCTTGTGAACAAAGGAATCACCTTAAAAGCAACAGCCTGTTGCATATACAAAACATTTCATGATTATGCATATATTTTATTTAAAACAAGAACTTTGTCTGGTACTTGTCAAAAAGTAATTCTGTTAATCCCCAGGTGCCTTCGAGTCTTAAGTCAGGCTTGAAGAAGTTTTTGTTGATAAGGAAAGCCATAAATTCCTCTCCTCTGGAAAATTGAGGGGTTTCTGTAATTGTTATCTTTGTGCGAAGAATTCCTTGATTATCTCATCTCTTTCTTAAGCTAGTTAAAAAGCATCTTGCATAGTATAGTTTCTATTTTAACATTGTGTTATAACCTAAAAATACATTCAACACACTACTTGAGAGAATTAATACAGCATAACTTTCCAACATTACACATATAATATTCATTGTAAATATTGCGTAAAGCCAATCATAAAATATGCATTTTTCACAGAATGGTCCCTTTCACTGTGGTTCCAGAGTCTTCTCTGCAACAGACTTAAAATATACATAATCCCCAGGCTGTACACTATGTACTGGTTCATAACAATTCTTTGGTCACCTCTTGTGCTTTGGTAGTTCTAGTAGGGAAAGCTTCTGGCCACCCTGAAAAGGTATCTGTTAACATCAATAGGTATCGATACCCCCCCCCCCTCCTGGGCAGTTCTGAAAAATTAATTTGCTGTTGTTGTCCAGGTTCATGTCCTCTCTTAATTATTTGTTCAAGTTTTGTTTTAGGGATATTTTTGGGATTAGTTTGGAGGCAAAGGCTACATTGGCGAGTCACCTGAATCACTGTATTTTGCAAGTTTCTGGCTAGGATTCTCTTTTTCAAGTAATTATACAAGGCATCTATTCCCTATTGTGTTTTCTCCTGTTCATCTGTCACTTACGACTATAGCATGTAAGAGGAGATCATCAGCTTTCCTTTCTCCGCATCTGTAACAGCCTACCCCTCTTGATTATAACTTCTGCTTTTTCAGCAAGTCTTTATTCCTTTTTACTGTATCTTGGCTTACTTTCAATAGAAATTTGTCCATCTGGGATTAAGGCTGCCTCAAGTGTCTCAACAATTACCTCACCTTTAACTGCTTCTTTTGTCTCTCTGTCTGCCAGCTCATTCCCTTCTTCTAATTCAGAGCTCACTTTTTTGTGTGCCTTGATGTGCATGACAGCTGGACTGCCTCCAACAGCTCTATTATCTCTTGTGCGTGTTTAATACTTTTTCTTTGCGAGTTCAGCAGTCCTCTTTCCTTCCAGATGGCTGGCTCCATGCGCATGGACTACCCCAAATGCATACCTCGAGTCCATAAATATTGATTTTCTTTCCTTTTGCCAGCTCTAAAGCCCCGGTTAAGGCAATTATTTCAGCCTTCTGTGCCGAGATGGATGTGTCGGTCAGTAATGATCTAGACTCTATTACCCCATGGCTCGTGCTAACCGCATACCCAGCATGTCTTTTTCTGCTGATGACATAGCTACTTCCATCAGTAAACCAGGTCTCAGTGTCCTCGAGAGGGGTGTCCTTCAGATCTGGACAACTGGAGTAGGTAACTTTGATGGTCTCCAGGCCATCCTGGATAACCGGTTCTCCCATACTACCACTGAGGAAAGAAGCTGGGTTCACAATGTAAGTCACAACAACTTCTACATCATCTTGGTCCACCATTATGACTTGGTATTTCAAGAATTTCTGTGGAGAGAGCCAATGTCCCTTTTACTTCCAGCATTGCAGACACCGTGTGGGACACTAGCAGAGTCATCTTCTGGCCCAGGATGAAGCTGCGTGCTTCTCGGATGTTCGCCGCCACCGCCGCAAAGCTCCAAGGCGTCCCGGCCATCCCTTAGCCGCCGCATCCAGCCGCTTAGAGAGGTAGGCAACCGCCCCGCGGCACGGGCCCAGATCACGCGCTAGTATTCCCAAAGCAATTCCCTGCTTTTCATGCGAAAACAGGAATGGTTTACTCGCATCTGGAAGTCTTAGTGCTCAAGCTGACATGAGGGCCTTCCTTAGCTGGCCAAAGGGTCGTACTGCTTCTTTCGTCCATTGGAGATCTCCGTTTCCTTCCCTGATCACAGCATACAGGGGTTTAACTAACAGTTTATAATTATACACTTACAGTCCTTTATTGTCTGGGGTTTTGGGGTTTGGCATATTGCTTCCTTGTCATTTTGCATTAGAGTCTTTGTCCAGCACTGCCCTCATAACTAAAGGAGATGACTGTTTGTTTTACTATCTGAGCCTTTTCCTGAAATACTCTATATTTTTGGAAACCCAAAAAGTTCAGGAGGCTTACCGTCCACTCCACGTATGCCTCTTGGGTTCCAGTAGTTATCCGGAGGCCATCTACTTACTGCAGCAGCTGTCCTTCCTCTGATGAAGCTGCCCAGGACTCTAAATCTCTTGTAGGTTGCTCTCCAAATATCCCGGGGCTGTTATTAATACAGTCCATGTGAGCTGAGTCTTACGCCAACTTTTGGGATTTTCCCATTCGAAGGCAAAATTTTTCTGGCTGGCTTCATGAGGAGGGAGGCAAAAGAAGGCACCCTTCCAATCAGAAATGGTAAATTAGGTTAATTCAGCTGTTAAACAGGCTAACAAAGCGCAGGGGTTGGCAACCACTGGGTATAAATCCTCAGTTATCTTATTAACAGCTCTTAAATCTTGTACTATTCGGTAAGATCCACCAGGCTTTTTAACATGTAAAATAGGAGTATTGAACTCAGACTGACACTCTTTTAATAGCCCTATGTGTAAAAAATTCTCAATTACTGGACTAATCTCTTCTGTCTTTCTTCTTTAAGGGATATTGTTTAACTCTAACTGGTTGTTTCCTTTCTTTAAGATTAACTTGCACTGAGGGTGCATTCTTTGCTCTTCCTGGTATGTTAGAAGCCCACACCTCAGAAGATACCTGATCCATTGTTTTCCTTTACCTCCAAAATAATCTCCCCATCTTTTGCTTTTAACTGCTACACAAACCTATAAATGCCCACTTGTTTTCCAAATTTACAAAAATATGCTTTTTCAGATTGGCCAGTTGCTCCCCTTACCATAACATAATTATCTGTTATAGACATTAAGGCTTTATTTAATACCAAGTAGGTTTCCCCCATGTCTACTATAAATTCTATTTTCTTCATTTCCATTTTTCTCCAACAACTTGCTGTTATTTCCTTGCTCCTCACGACCAGTGGCTACTAAAATCCTTATAGCTCTCCGAGTAGCCTTTGTTTCTTTAAGATGATAAAGTGCCCGTCTCAGCCTTCTCTACCAAAATGTCTGTGTATACCACAACTTTTTACACTGAATACAGCAAAAACAAACCCAGGGTTCACAAGGGTAGCTTTTTGAATGAGCAACCTCTACCAAATTTGGTCTCTTCTGATTTCTGATTTTATTTATAGGACACCCGAGCTACTTATTGTTATTCACTGTACCTAAACAATGTTTCACAAAATTTTACAGTCCTTTCCTAGTTTTTCCTGCACAATCCAATCTTCATGTACTAAGTATGACTTTGAACACAGTAACTTTAAAATCTCTGGTTCAAAATCAGCTCAACTAAAGTTTTGTTTCTATTGATACAGGGCACACTCAATTTGCTGCCTCGTGGAATAACAATAATATTGTTTTGCACACATTCCCCAAGATCAAGTCCAAAGTACTGAGGTAAAGGGACTCCTTTGATCTGTTTCGCCACGATTAAAACAAATGAAAAGGCTGTGCCTGTTACAGCGAAAGCTCTGATACGCCTACAAACACAAATGGGGGGGGGGGCAATTCCTGCAATTCTTTTAATTTGTTTTAAACATATATAAATTCCCACACTAGTTTTTCCACATAAAATGCTGCACTTGTTGCAAACAAAATCTTAAAATCTCTACAGACACAACTATACAGTTTCAAGAATCAAATTACCACAATGCAGGGGAAAAACCACACAACTCCCCTGTACCTGAAATCTAGGGAATCAACTTAGAATATGCTCTATTACAGCTCTGCCAGCCCACAAACACTGGCTCAAGTTAAAACACTTTGAAAAGGGTTGCTTAACCCCTTCAACTCAGGCTCAACCTTAATGTACATAAGAAGTTTAAACAGGAAAAGAAGGAAAATTAGTGCTGTGCTTCTCCAAAAAGAAACAGATTTCTGTTACCAGAGATAAAAGTAATTTTAGAGATTGATAATAAAAACTTTTGCCTTTAAACAGCTCATCTTTAAAACAATCCCCCATAAGTCAACACAGCCCATCAACAAGGTGTGGGAAGGCTTGTAAAAATGAAAAAAAATTCACGATAGCAGAATTCCCCAGACAACTGTTATTCATAACAAAATTAAGCACCACAAGAAAACTGTTTTTTTTCCTCTTGTAAAGAAATCTCCATCACCCTAACAACACAGCCTTCTCTCGCTAAGTAAAGTGGAAAAAACCTATTTTAAAAGTAATAAACGGACTACAAATCTTACCTTTAGTTTCTTTATATTATCAGTGGGAAAGAAAAAGTTGTGGGGGAAGAGAAGTGTTCTGAAAGGTTTGTTTTAATTCTTACTATCTTTTTTTTTCCTTCTAGTTACTTTTAATAAAATTCTCTTTATACCCTTTTAAAGTTTTAAATCTACTTTACTTTTCTCCTATCTCCCAGCAACAAGTGAGTGTTTTATTAATTAACCAACACCAAACCCGCCACACCCGGGCACACCCGCACAGGGAGTTGTTACTCCAGAGGCGTTAACGAGGCTTCCCCCTGTCCTTTTAGGAACCGTCCATCGGGGCCTGAGGAGCAGCCGGACGGATCTGTTCACAGAGCATCGCTTCAAGAAAATGCCGAGGGAAAAGCCCTCTTACCGACGGGCAGCACCTGAGCCGACAGGGCAGCGTGCGGGGTTCCAGGGGAGAGCTTTCAACTTTCCGCTTTTATCGTGTCAATCCCTCCCTAGAGTCCTCAGTCCTTCCGCAGCACCTCCAGAAAACTGAGGGGTTATTAGGAGAAAAGGGGTTTAAATTGAGGGGAAAAGCTTCCTTTTCCATTATTTTTTGTGTTCAAATTGTGAGGGAATCCCCTTCTCTTGCAATTTTAATGGTCTCAATTGTAAGTATTCCTGCCTCTTTTATGCTGTTAGGGGTGTTAATTGACAGGCAATTCCCATTTTTCAGTATTTTCCACTTTAAGTAGAAGGGGAAAACCTTGGCAGTGCTTTCTTATGGGTTTGAATTAAGGGTCACTGCCCCTTTTTGTTGTCCTAAGGCTTAAATTGAGGGGGAAGCCAGCTGTACCTACTTTGTTTCATCACTGGAGAGATTTAAAGTGAGGAACACCCCTCTTTTTCCAATATTTTAGGGGATTAAATTAAAGGATAGAAGCCATTTATTTGCCATTGTATCAGTTTCACTGGAGGTAACTGCCTAAATTCCTCATTTTAAGGGGTTCGCCTGATGGAAGCTCTTTCTTTTTCAGCATTTTAAGGGTTTAAAACTACATTTCAGGGCACTTCTATCTGTGACCTGGGACTAAATATCTCAGACAAGGGCAAGCCAGGCCTGTACTTAATCCTAATGCTGCCCAGGAATCTATTATTTTTCTTATTTTTATTTAGAACATAGATAGCACTAATTAGAGGTCCCAAGGAGACTTGGACCATTTATATCATTAGTGTTCTCCACCATACTTAGTCACATGTGGAATACTACTTACTAGTCACTAAGGAATAATTATGTAAGTTAACAACGAGTTACCCAACTTACCTAGTTATGCTGCCTAAACACAAAGTTTTATTTCTTACCGCTTTTCTGCCCTTTTGCTCAAAGCAGCTGTAGAAGAAAAAAAAAAAACAAAAACAAGCTTTGTCACTTCCCTGAAGATCAAGCCCTTTACTCCCCTTGAATTCAAGTCAGAGGAGCCAAACAGCTGCAGCTCCTCTGAGGGCTTTTATACCTGGTGGGATTTGCCCCCCCCCCCCCCCTCCCCCCTTTCCCAGGCATCATGGGAACAAGAGGCGGGCCCAATCAGGGGTATATTAACCCCAGCCTTTCCTAAGGGGCTTCATTCCTTCTTTGGGATCCACTGGGGTAAGAGGTCTCCTCTCATTTCAGTGAAGAGGCTCTTTCAGCTTATCTCAGCTTGTTTTCAGCAGGTGCTTTTGGGCATCTGAAGCAAAGGGGGCTTTGAACATACTGTGAAGAATACAGAATTGAATACAGGGAGTATTTACATTCATGATTTTGGGTTGTGTGTTCAGGGGTGATTAGGTGCTTTTGTAATTTCTGGGTTTGTTCTTTCTATTTATTTTTTACAAGGAGCACAACTTCCTGAAATTCCAGCCTGTGTCAAGTGCGACACTTCAGATTTTTTTCAGCAGATTCACCGTGTCACAAGAGGGACCTGCTCCGTGTGGAAGATGATGTTTGAGATTGAGTCTTCAGATGAGTAAAGTTGAGGATTGTGACTAGGAGAGGGAGGGTGAGTAGATGTCTGGTTAGGAGTTATTGGGGGAGGGGTGGGGTTTGAAGGCAGCAGGGTGAGAAATGGTGTCTATTTGAGGACCCCCCCAAGGTTTTTAGCAAGCATGGCAGAGGCATTCATGTGTCTTAGAGCACCCCAGCTCATCCACAGCACTCACAGAAATACCATGTAACTTTGGATCTCTCTAACCCAGGTGCTAGTCATAACAGCTATGGCCTTGGACCCAGGGTGAAGCTGGAGCCTTGAGGACCTAGGCATACTTAGGAGAGGTCAAGGAGCTGACTCGCTGGGATTTGGCCCACATAGCGCTACAGTCACGCATTGATTTTGGTGTTCTTTATTGTAGCTCACTAAGAGGATAACCGGCGATCACGGGGCCTTCCGAGGCCGACTCATTTCAGGTCCAACGTGGATTCACATCGCCAGTCATCCGAAAGATAAGTCACGGGCCACAGCCTGGAGATGGGATGATCGTCGGGTAGTGGACTGGAAATTCCTGGGACAGATTTAAAAATTAGCGGAGGGTAAAGGGATGTCCTCTAAGGGGCTTTTAGGACAGCTCAAGGGAGAGGCCCTACTTTTGATTGCAGCTGTGGGGTGTGCAGTGCAGAACAGTTCCGGTCTGTGTCGTGTTGTGCCGTGTACTGTGTTTCGTAGCGTATCATTGGGGTGCCTCGGATCAGGTATCTGCCTTTTCCCCTCGAGGGCCTTACCGCAAGCATCAGCCACGATCTCTAGGTTCTCGAACGCTCGCGCTTCTCGGCACGACGCCGATACAGTTTGTTCTTTTCCCGGCGGCCTCGGCCACGTCTCCGAGTCCCAGTTCAGAAGCATTGAGTCAGATGACTTTTGAGGCCTTGCTCCCAGCAATATCACCGTCCATCCTTTCCAGCCATGAGTTGGAACGTCCTGGTGCTTATAAGATTGTAGGGATACAGAGAGCATTCTAAATGTAGCATTGTCTCATGGTCAACTCGATCATTGTGACCAACAGTTCTTCTAACAGGTCACTCTGTCAGTCTTTTCTTTTGCTCCCTAGAGCTTCCGCCATCCACCATAGCATCAGGCAACTCTTTCGGCATCCTCTCAGTCCTTGCCATTATTCTTCTTGCCAGGAAGATTTTTATCATCCTTCTGTCACAATCTTATTAACATAATGCGTTGTTTGTCTTTAGCGTCCCCTCGTTTGTCACGTCCTGTCCTGTGTCACGGGTGTAAGCACCTATTTGTCCCGAAGCTGTTCTGCCCTGCTGCATTGCCTGGTGTAATAGGACAAGTCCCAGGGACTTGAAATTTGTAATGCAGGGTATAGTTGGACTCTAGATGGTATTCTTAGATTAACGTAAGGTGTCTGGAGCTGTTAAGTTATGCTGCAGCTATTTGACTTTTGTCCTTAACTTTCTTTCAGATCCGTGGCAGAGCGCCCCATCCCTGGAGAGGTGGTTCCCTGGGTGGGTCAGTCACCATTTCTCTCTGCAGTGGAAGTGTAAATGGCGACTGTGTGTTAGAGCACTGTTTTCTGTCTTTATATTTAGGCATTAAATTCGGATGTCAGCAATCAAGGTGAGCAGGTTGCAGAAGCAGTTGTTCTCGCTCAGGTCTCAATTTCCGGTGCAACTCTAAGCCTCCGTTCTCATTTGTGCGTTTTAGGCAATCTACTCGGAGTATGCCAAATCCCCATCACCATCTGGCTGATGGACCAGGTTTCCTGTGCTTGTGAGCCGTCTGGAAATATTTCAGGACTCTGTGATGAAGCCTTGAAATCTTGTATTTCAAGGTGACATCCAGGTAGTCTTTGGCGATGGCTGAGGATTTGCGGTGAGTTAGGGAGATCGGGAGGAGGAGCCAGGGTCCACTTAGGTTTCAGCAATGGCACATCACTTTGTCTCTTCTTCACCTAGGCGTACTCTGTGATGACTGCGTCAGCCTCCGAGCACGGCCGAAGCGTGCGGCCCGAGCACCCGGGTGTTCTTAGGAGAACGGTGAGTAGCGGAATTGGTGGGTTTTGTCTATCGTGCAGCTAAGATCACGCAGTGCTGTTTGGTTTTCTCGATTGTAGCTGAGCAAGGGACCACAGCCCGGAGATTGCAGGAAATTCCCAGGAGGCGAGGCAGCCTTCCTTTGCACCCAATGTGGATTCTCATCCCCGGACATCCTAGAGATAAGTCAAGGGCTACGAACAATAGAGGGGATGAAAGCGAGGCGCTGGGAGGGCTTTTTGAGTCAGCTTTGGTGGCGGGGATGTCCAAGAAGCGTCCCCTTAGGCCACCTAAAGGGAAAGTGTTTCTTTTGATCACAGTGCTGAGGTGCTCAGGGCAGAGCAATCCTGGTGTGTGTTGTGTCACGTGTCTCTTGTGCATTCTGTGTGTTTGGGCATATCATGTCATATGGCTTTTACCTTAGCCCTTGGAGGGGCCTATCAGAAACCTGGCCTCATGGCATCTGTGATCTCTGCGTTCCTTGGACAGGCACCAATGCAATAGGACTCTTGATTCTGTAGGTCAGACAGGCATCTGAATTGCATCTCTCAAATGTCTTTTAAAGTCTTGTTCTGAACGGTGTTGACAGCTGCGCACCGCAACGATCCATTAGAGCAGATTAGGACTTGTGAGAATGCAAAGCTAGCTAGAGCCTTCTTTACATAAGATCCTTGGGCATTCATCTTTGTGATTCTCTGAAGAAATCATTCCGTTAGCATCTTGTTCCTCCAGGGTTCTCTGACCCACGCCGGCTTGCCGTCAATCTCACCTAGGTCATCTCGTTCTGCAATCTCTCGGTCCTCGCAGGCATTCTTCTCTCCGAGAGCTCTCTCTCCCTGTCGTGTCCCCTCATTTGTCATGTCTTGTCCTGTGTCACGGGTGTCTGCACGTCTTTGTTCCGGACCTGCTCTACCCTGCTGCATAGCCTGTAATAGGACAAGTTCGGGGGACTTGAAATTTGTAATGCAGGGTGTAGTTGGGCTCCAGATTGTATTTGTATATTGACATCACACGATTGGTGCTGTAAAGTTATCCTGTAGCCATATGACATTAGTTGTAACTGTCTTTCAGATGCAGATGGATTAAATCTGTGGCAGAGTCCCCCAATCCCAGGTCAAGGGGGTTCTCATGAGCAGGTGAGTCACTATTTGTGTTTGCAGGGGAAGCATAAATGGTGACTATGTGACAGCACTCGTGTTTGTCTTCATTTTTAGGAAGTCAAGGCAGATAGCAGCAGACAAGGTCAAGCGTGCCAGGTGAGCAGCGGACAGAAGCAGTTGTTCTTGCTCACGTCACAATTTTTGGTGCAACTCTAAGCATCCATTCTCATTTGTGTGCTTTAGGGAATCCACCTGGAGTATGCCAAGCGCTGTCACCAACTGGCCGATGGACCGGGTTTCCTGTGCTTTTGAGCCCTCTGGAAGTAGTACAGGACCCTGTGATGAAGCCTTCAAATTTTGTATTTCAAGGTCCCCTCTGGGTAGCCCACAGGAATGGCCAAGGAGTTGCAGTGAGTCGGGGAGGTAGGGAGGAGGAACGAGGGTCCACTCGAGTTTCAGGAATGCCCAGTCACCTTGTCTCCACTTAACCTAGGCGTACCTTGCGACAATGGCGTCGGCCTCCGAGCGTGGCCGAAGAACGCGGCCTGAGCACTGGTGCTTCTTAGGAGATGGTGAGTAGCAGAATTGTCAGGTTTTGGCCCATGTGCTGTTAAGATTGTGCACTGATGTTTGGTTTTCTTTCTCTTGGCAGACTAAGAGCCAACAGCCTGGTGACAGCTGGAACTTCCCAGACAGGGAGGCGGCCTTCTTTTGCACCCGACAGGGATTTGCATCCCCAGATGCGTGCAAGATAAGTCGTGGGCTACAGAGGGGATGGAAGCGGGGTGCTGGGTTGGGACTCCCCGGGAGGGGTTTTTGTCTCCGTGTTAGCGATGGGGATGTCCGAGAAATGTTCCCTTAACCCACCTAAAGGGAAAGCGTCTCTTTTGATCGCAGTGCTGAGGTGCGCTGGGCAGAGCAGTTCCTGTGTGTGTCGTGTCACTTGTCTGTTGTGCATTCTGTGTTGTTTGGGTCCCTCATGTCCTATATCTTTTTTACCTTAGCCCTTTGAGGAGCATATGGGTCACCCTGGCCTCATTCTTGGCATCTGTGATCTTTGCATTCCTTGGCCTGGCACCAGTGCCTTAGGACTTTTGTCTCGGGAGCCCTGACAGACATTGGAATCGCATCTCTCTTTAGAAGCATCCGGTCAGATGTCTTTTAAGGTCTTGCTCTGAGCTGTGTCGACAGCCACACACCGCAATGATCCATTATAGCCGATTAGGACCGATAAGAACGCGAAGTTAGCTAGAGCCTTCGGACCGTAAGATTGTTGGACATTCATCTCTGCGGTTCTCTTAAGAAATCATTCTGTTAGCATCTTGTTCCTGCAGGGTTCCCTGAGCCTCATCGGCTCCGAGCCGTCCGTCTCAGGTCTCTAGGTCATCTCGTTCCGCATTCTCCCGGCGCTCGCCGGCATTCTTCTCGCCGAGATCTCTCTCTCCCTGTCGCGTCCCCTCGTTTGTCACGTTCTGTCCCGTGTCACGGGTGTCTGCACGTATTTGTCCCGGACCTGCTCTGCCCTGCTGCATAGCCTGTAACAGGACAAGTCCCAGGAGTTGAAATTTCTGATGCAGGGTGTAGTTGGGCTCTAGATTGTATTTGTAGATTGACATGTTTGGTGCTGTTAAGTTATCCTGCAGCCATTTGACATTACTCCTACCTTTCTTTCAGATGCTGATGGATTAGATCTGTGGCAGAGCCCCCGATCCCAGGTCAAGGGGTTTTCCCTGAGAAGGTCGGTCACTGTTTGTGTTTGCAGGGGAAGCATAAATGGTGACTATGTGACAGCACTCATCTTTGTCTTTATTTTTAGGAAGTCAAGGCAGATAGCAGCAGACAAGGTCAAGTGTGCAAGGTCAGTGAGCAGTGGACAGAAGCAGTTGTTCTCGCACAGGTCTCAATTTCTGGTGCACCTCTAACCATCCATTCTCATTTGTGTGCTTTAGACCATCCACTCGGCGTACGCTAAGCCCCTGTCATCAGGTGGCGGACGGACCGGGTTTCCTGCACTCGTGAGCCCTCCGGAAGTATGACGGGACCCCGTGATGAAGCCCACACATCTTGGATTTCAAGGTCCCGTCTGGGTAGCTCGCGGGAACGGCCGAGGAGCTGCGGTGAGTCGGGGAGGTAGGGAGGAGGAGCGGGGGTCCACTCCAGTTTCAGCCGTGCCCAGTCACCTTGTCTCCACTTAACCTAGGCGTACCTCGTGACGGCAGCGTCGGCCTCGGAGCACGGCCGAAGCGTGCGGCCCGAGCGCCAGGGCCCTCTTAGGAGAAGGTGAGTAGCAGAATTGTCAGGTTTTGGCCCATGTGCTGTTAAGATTGCACACTGATGTTTCCTTTTCTTTGTCTTGGCAGACGAAGAGATAAGAGCCTGGTGACAGCTGGAACTTCCCAGATGGGGAGGCGGCCTTCTTTTGCACTCGACAGGGATTTGCACGCCCAGAAGTGTGCGAGATAAGTCGAGGGCTACGACCCACTGAGGGGAGGGAAGCGGGGTGCTGGCTTGGGACTGCCTGGAAGGGATTTTGGAGTCTGCTTTGGAGATGGGGATGTCTAAGAAGTGTCTCCTTAGGCCACCTAAAGGGAAAGCGTCTCTTGATCTCAGCGCTGAGGCGCGCAGGGCAGAGCAGTTCCGGTGTGTGTCGTGTCACTTGTCTGTTGTGCATTCTGTGTTGTTTGGGTCTGTCACGTCACTTGTCTTTTTTTACCTTAGCTGTCTGAGGGTCATCTTGGCATCTGTGATCTTTGCGTTCCTCGGCCCGGCCCCAACGCCACAGGCCTTTTGACTCGGGAGTCAGGACAGGCATCGCAGTCGTATCTGTCTTTAGAAGCATCCGGTCGGATGTCTTTTAAGGTCTCGTTCCGAGCGGTAGCGACAGCCGCACACCCCAACGATTCATTATAGCGGCTTAGGACTCGTGAGAACGCCAAGCTAGGTAGCTCATTCTTACCGTAGGCTTTTCAGGCATCCCCTTGTGCGGTTCTCGGAAGACATCGTTTTCTTAGCATCTTCTTCCTGCAGGGTTCTTTGAGCCTCATCGGCTCCGAGCCGGCCGTCTCGCCTAGGTCATCTCGTTCCGCAATCTCTCTGTCCTCGCGGGCATTTTTCTCGCCAAGAGATTTTTCTCCTCGTGGCGTCCCCTCGTTTGTCGTGTCCCGTCCTGTGTCACGGGTGTCTGCACGTATTTGTCCCGGACCTGCTCTGCCCTGCTGCATAGCCTGTAACGGGACAAGTCCCAGGAGTTGAAATTTCTGATGCAGGGTGTAGTTGGGCTCTAGATCGTATTCGTAGATTGACATGTTTGGTGCTGTTAAGTTATCCTGCAGCCATTTGACATTACTCCTACCTTTCTTTCAGATGCAGGCGGATTAAATCTGTGGCAGAGCCCCCAGTCCCGGGTCAAGGGGTTTTCCCTGAGAAGGTCAGTCGCTGTTTGTGTTTGCAGGGGAAGCATAAATGGTGACTATGTTACAGCACTGTTCTTTGTCTTTATTATTAGGAAGTCCAGGCAGATAGCTGCAGCCAAGGCCAAGTGTGCCAGGTGAGCAGTGGACAGAAGCAGTTGCGATCGCTCGGGTCTCAATTTCTGGTGCACCTCTAACCATCCGTTCTCATTTGTATGCTTTAGGCCATCCATCCGGCGTACGCTAAGCCCCTGTCATCAGGTGGCGGACGGACCGGGTTTCCTGCACTCGTGAGCCCTCCGGAAGTATTACGGGACCCCGTGATGAAGCCCACACATCTTGGATTTCAACTTGTATTTTAAGGTCCCGTCTGGGTAGCTCGCGGGAACGGCCGAGGAGCTGCGGTGAGTCGGGGAGGTAGGGAGGAGGAGCGGGGTTCCGCTCCAGTTTCAGCCGTGCCCAGTCACCTTGTCTCCACTTAACCTAGGCGTACCTCGTGACGGCAGCGTCGGCCTCGGAGCACGGCCGAAGCGTGCGGCCCGAGCGCCAGGGCCCTCTTAGGAGAAGGTGAGTAGCAGAATTGTCAGGTTTTGGCCCATGTGCTGTTAAGATTGCACACTGATGTTTCCTTTTCTTTGTCTTGGCAGACGAAGAGATAAGAGCCTGGTGACAGCTGGAACTTCCCAGATGGGGAGGCGGCCTTCTTTTGCACTCGACAGGGATTTGCACGCCCAGAAGTGTGCGAGATAAGTCGAGGGCTACGACCCACTGAGGGGAGGGAAGCGGGGTGCTGGCTTGGGACTGCCTGGAAGGGATTTTGGAGTCTGCTTTGGAGATGGGGATGTCTAAAAAGTGTCTCCTTAGGCCACCTAAAGGGAAAGCGTCTCTTGATCTCAGCGCTGAGGCGCGCAGGGCAGAGCAGTTCCGGTGTGTGTCGTGTCACTTGTCTGTTGTGCATTCTGTGTTGTTTGGGTCTGTCACGTCACTTGTCTTTTTTTACCTTAGCTGTCTGAGGGTCATCTTGCCATCTGTGATCTTTGCGTTCCTCGGCCCGGCACCAACGCCACAGGCCTTTTGACTCGGGAGTCAGGACAGGCATCGCAGTCGTATCTGTCTTTAGAAGCATCCGGTCGGATGTCTTTTAAGGTCTCGTTCCGAGCGGTAGCGACAGCCGCGCACCCCAACGATTCATTATAGCGGCTTAGGACTCGTGAGAACGCCAAGCTAGGTAGCTCATTCTTACCGTAGGCTTTTCAGGCATCCCCTTGTGCGGTTCTCGGAAGACATCGTTTTCTTAGCATCTTCTTCCTGCAGGGTTCTTTGAGCCTCATCGGCTCCGAGCCGGCCGTCTCGCCTAGGTCATCTCGTTCCGCAATCTCTCTGTCCTCGTGGGCATTTTTCTCGCCAAGAGACTTTTCTCCTCGTGGCGTCCCCTCGTTTGTCGTGTCCTGTTCCGTGTCACGGGTGTCTGCACGTATTTGTCCCGGAGCTGCTCTGTCCTGCTGCATAGCCTGGTGTAATTGCACAAGTCCTGGAGACCTGCAATTTGGAATGGGGGATGTAGTTGTATTCTAGATGGTATTCCTAGATTCACACAGGATGCTTGGACCTGTTAAGTTATCCTACAGTTGTTTGAATTTTCTCCTAACTTTCTTTCAGATGCAGACATTTAAGATCTGTGGCAGAGCGCCCCTCCTGGGTCAGGGGGTTTTCCCTGAGAAGGTCAGTCGCTGTTTGTGTTTGCAGGGGAAGCATAAATGGTGACTATGTTACAGCACTGTTCTTTGTCTATTATTAGGAAGTCCAGGCAGATAGCTGCAGTCAAGGCCAAGTGTGCCAGGTGAGCAGTGGACAGAAGCGCTTGTTCTCGCACAGGTCTCAGTTTCTGGTGAAAGTCTAAGCATCCCCTTTTTTTTTTATTCTAGGCAGTCCTCTTGCGAGATGTCTCTGATCCCAGATGTCTGAGGCCAGGTGGGTGCAAGCTTAAGGTGTAGGTGGGCGTACTTGTCGGGTCAGGGTGGTGGTCTTTTCTCGGTATCTCAGTGTGTTTTTTTTTGCTTTGTTTCTTTGCAGGTGTCATTGCTGCCCTAGGCGTGTGAAGGAACAGAGTCAAGCGGGTGAGTCGGCATTTAGGCTGGGTGACTCATAGGTGACCGTTATGCGGCAGCACGCTAAGCCTGTACCTTTTCCTTTTGTAGGTATCCTCCCGGCAGCCTGTTGAGTCGCATCAAGATTTCAGGTGAGCCGGGGCAGCGGTGCGTCAGAGTTCCGGGGATTCCTCTTTTGCAGGGCGCCAGTTGCATTTTCTGTTTTGTCTTAGGTACCGTGAGGAGGCGCATAGCTGAAGTTTGGAAACGGCAGCACCGAAGCGGACGTAGAGAACGCGTCGCCGTCCACGTCCGGCTGACGATGGATTTTGTCCGGTCGTCTTGCAAAAGCTAAGTGTCGGGGCCAGTAGGCGGGAGAAGGGGAAAAACCTTTACTATCACAGGAGACAATTAGATGTTAGCTTAGAGGAGAGGCCCATAGTGGGACGGGCCCCTCGGAAGCAGAGGGAGAGGGTTTCTCCTCAGCCTCACCAGAGTCTTCGCCGGGCAGGGCAGTTCCGATCCGTCTTCGCGTCCTCGCGAGGTTCGCGTCGGCGGCCTTCTTCGACTCTCGACGTCGTCGTGGATCTTTTCACCCGAGGAGCCCGCCTTCACGTCCGGAGCTCTAGCCGCGGTCACGCCGTAGTCATCGCTTTCTTGTCTAGGCCTACTGAGCTTCTTAGGCTTCCTCTTAAGTCCTTTGGCACTAACATCTTGAAAGGAGTTAAATTTCATCATCATATGCTATTGCCCTAGAGCTTTCTTTCCTTTGGCATCATCGGCCTATGACTCATCTTGGACTAGCAATCTTGGGTCCATAAGGTGGAACTGCCAGGCAGTTTCCACTCGTGTCTGTGTTATGTCGTCCGTGTCTGTGTTATGTCGTCCGTGTCTGTGTTATGTCGTCCGTGTCTGTGTTATGTCGTCCGTGTCCATTGATTTCTGCGTCATAGGCCTTTGTTACATCTCGAGGCTTTATCGGCATTGTTCTCTGCCGTATCGGCCATATTTTACTCGTGTACCTTCCTGGATATCGCTTATTCCGGCATCGTTACATTTTTACTTTTTGAGACGGGAAGAAGTACAGGAGACGTTCTCATCCATCTTCCTTCTCACCTTCGGTAGCGCCTTCTCTTCCCGCGCTATTCTCTCGGACTTCTAGAGGGAGCATATTAGACCCTCATCACCTGACCGCAGTAGTTCCGTAGCTTGCGCCTTCTCAAAGGGTATAGGGCTCAACAATTGATCTTCCGGAGAGTTACGTCAAGTCCTCGCTTATATTGTATCTAAGTCGGCTTATATTGTACGTGCTTAGGTTGTACCTACCTATGTTGGCTTATACTGTATGTGCTTATATTGTATGTACTTATGTCGTATGTACCTATGTCGGTTTATATTGTATGCACTTATACTGTATGTACCTACGTTGGCTTATATTGTGCATATATTGTATGTACCTACCTTGGCTTATGTTATACACGCCTCCGTCGTGCCACTTACGATCGGAGCTGCCCTGCCCAGGCGCATAGTCACGGTTAGGTAGAGCAGTTATAAAACTTTACAGTTCATCTGTCTTCTATGGGGGTTTTGGGTACAAAATTTATGGACCCGGAACGGGAATAGCTGCTAGCCGTCAGATAGTCACTCGTCTCCCGTCGTCTCTGTCGTCTCGCAGGTCCCCGGGTCCCTACACGTTATCCCGGAATCTACCGCCGGACATCGAAGAGCCGCGGTCAGAAGACGCGTCGAAGCGTCAACGTAGCGTTTCAAGTAAGGGTCGCGGTCAGCGTGTAAGCGGAAGAGCGCGTGAGAGAGCGTGATTGTCCGTGTCTGTCTGTGAGAGCTTGTGTCTGCAGGTGTGAGTGCGTGTCGACCGGTTCTAACCTTGTGCGTATGGCCTTTGCCTTTCAGGTTTTTCAGCTCATTTTTAAATTTAGAATAAAAAATCCCCAGCCGGGGGGTTTTTTTTTTTTTTCCCCCCGGCTGGGTTTTTTTTTCCTCGGTCCCGGCCGGTCCGCGAGGCGACGTTCATCGCCAAAGTTCGGAGGCGGACCGTCCCGGGACCGGGGTTTTCGTCAGGCAGGAGGATTTTTTCGGAGGCTCCCGGGAACCACGTTCCCGAGGAGCGTCGTGCCGGCGTGTCGACGGCCGGGGGTTAGGGGAGCGGTTGAGACGAGAGCGAGGGCGGGTTTGTGGGTAAGCTGAAGGAGGGCTCCGTGCGTGTGTGTTTGTGTGTGTGTGCGTGTCGACCGGTTCTAACCTTGTGCGTATGGCCTTTGCCTTTCAGGTTTTTCAGTTCATTTTTAAATTTAGAATAAAAAATCCCCAGCCGGGGGGTTTTTTTTTTTTTCCCCCCGGCTGGGTTTTTTTTTCCTCGGTCCCGGCCGGTCCGCGAGGCGAAGTTCATCGCCAAAGTTCGGAGGCGGACCGTCCCGGGACCGGGGTTTTCGTCAGGCAGGAGGATTTTTTCGGAGGCTCCCGGGAACCACGTTCCCGAGGAGCGTCGTGCATGCGTGTCGACGGCCGGGGGTTAGGGGAGCGGTTGAGACGAGAGCGAGGGTGGGTTTGTGGGTAAGCTGAAGGAGGCCTCCGTGCGTGTGTGTTTGTGTTTGTGTGCGTGTCGACCGGTTCTAACCTTGTGCGTATGGCCTTTGCCTTTCAGGTTTTTCAGCTCATTTTTAAATTTAGAATAAAAAATCCCCAGCCGGGGGGTTTTTTTTTTTTTTCCCCCCGGCTGGGTTTTTTTTTTCCTCGGTCCCGGCCGGTCCGCGAGGCGAAGTTCATCGCCAAAGTTCGGAGGCGGACCGTCCCGGGACCGGGGTTTTCGTCAGGCAGGAGGATTTTTTCGGAGGCTCCCGGGAACCACGTTCCCGAGGAGCGTCGTGCATGCGTGTTGACGGCCGGGGGTTAGGGGAGCGGTTGAGACGAGAGCGAGGGTGGGTTTGTGGGTAAGCTGAAGGAGGGCTCCGTGCGTGTGTGTTTGTGTGTGTGTGCGTGTCGACCGGTTCTAACCTTGTGCGTATGGCCTTTGCCTTTCAGGTTTTTCAGCTCATTTTTAAATTTAGAATAAAAAATCCCCAGCCGGGGGGTTTTTTTTTTTTTTCCCCCCGGCTGGGTTTTTTTTTTCCTCGGTCCCGGCCGGTCCGCGAGGCGAAGTTCATCGCCAAAGTTCGGAGGCGGACCGTCCCGGGACCGGGGTTTTCGTCAGGCAGGAGGATTTTTTCGGAGGCTCCCGGGAACCACGTTCCCGAGGAACAACGATTGCCGGGGCTTAACGGAGCGGTTGAAACGAGAGCGAGGGTGAGTTTGCGTGCAATGTGAAGGAGGCGGTCACGGTGGATGACTGTTGGTTTCTGTGTGCTATTTTTGTTTTGGTCTTTCCTCTAACAATCAAACAAAATGTAATGTAAATAGAAAAAAGGTTATATTGTGTTAATATGCGTTAGGTTTCTATCGCCCCGTATCGTTCCGTGTTTGCATTTGGCGCCGCATTTCCACATACGGCTGTGTACATAAGCGGGATTTCTACCGGTCAGCGTACGGATTGTATCTACGCTCCCATTTGTATACATCGTTTCCATGTGTTTTGCTGGAGTGTAAATAAAAGAATTCATTCAATAAAGTTGAATCAACCCTAATAAAGATGCCCCCCGCTCCCTCCCCCTCCCCCTCCCCCTTTGGCTCCTGTGTTTTTTTGGTGCGGTTTAGTCATTTTTTTTTCCCCACTGTATTTCTTCCTTTGCTTCTTCTCTTAGTTTTCTTTCTGTCTCGTCATTTCTGTCCGTCCCTAACTTTGTTTCTGTTTCTCACTGTTTCTCACTGTTTCTGTCTCTCTCTGCTTCTCTATTTCCCTGTATGTCTTTTCTTCTGTTTGTCTATTTCAGTATTTCTATTTATTTTTCTCTCTAGTTGATGCTTTTACTCTTTATTTCTTTTTCTCTCCAGCTTCTCTTGTTTTTTTTCTCTATTCTTTTGTCTTCTTTCTCACTCTCACCCTCTTTCTTTTTCACTGTAACCCTTCTCATTTTTTACTCTCTGCCATTCTTTTCCTATTTCTTTTCCTCTCTCTTTCTCTCCTAACTCTCTTTCTCTCCTCTCTCTCTCTCCTCTCTCTTTCTCTCCTCTCTAACTCTTTCTCTCCTCTCGAACTCTTTCTCTCTTTCTCTCCTAACTCTCTTTCTCTCCTTCTCTCCTAACTCTCTCTTTCTCTCCTAACTCTCTTTCTCTCTTTCTCTCCTAACTCTCTTTCTCTCCTAACTCTCTCTTTCTGTCCTAACTCTCTTTCTCTCCTCTCTAACTCTTTCTCTCCTCTCGAACTCTCTTTCTCTCTTTCTCTCCTCTCTTTCTCTCCTCTCTTTCTCTCCTTCTCTCCTAACTCTCTTTCTCTCCTAACTCTCTTTCTCTCTTTCTCTCCTAACTCTCTCTTTCTGTCCTATCTCTCTTTCTCTCCTAACTCTCTCTTTCTCTCCTAACTCTCTCTTTCTCTCTTTCTCTCCTAACTCTCTATTTCTCTGTTTCTCTCCTAACTCTCTCTTTCTGTCCTAACTATCTCTTTCTCTCCTAACTCTTTCTCTCCTCTCTCTTTCTCTCTTTCTCTCCTAACTCTCTCTTTCTCTCCTAACTCTCTATTTCTCTATTTCTCTCCTAACTCTCTATTT